>NC_056745.1:1152646567-1152969405 GCF_019279795.1 Protopterus annectens | reverse complement strand
GGGGAAAATAAGGGGAAAAAATTAAATGGAATTTTTTAGGGACAGGGGGAAAAAAAAAAAACTAGGGGGAGAAACCCTGGGGGGAAATTAAAGACGTTAGGGTAAAAAAAAACTAAATAGGTTCCTAAAAAAGGAAATTGTTAAAAAACAAGGCCAAGAAGGTTTGTTTGTGAAGGGATAATGATGGGTATGGCTGCTGGGTAACCTGGTTAGGTAGCGGGTTTTAATGCATATAGAAATTATTTGACAAAATATCAGCTTTACTGCTAGGTGTGGGAAACACATACTTTCTTGCTTCCCTTGGTAACAAGGTTTTGACACAGGATGGCAAGTATCAGTAGTTTAATGATGAGTGGCTGCTATTGTTTGCCAGGGGTCCTTATTCACCAGGTAGGAAGAGTCTTTTAGTCTTAGTGCAGGATTAGATATTGGGAAAGCTGGGAACGTTAGAGAGAAAAAATAAAGTGGTGAGAAACAGGCTGTTGAATTAGGGTAAAAGATACAGGCATTCAGTCAGTACAAAAACACTAGCACATCATTCATTTCAGAGAAACAGGCTTTAGAATTAGGGTAACGATACAGGCATTTCAGTCAGTACAAAAGCACTAACACATCATTCACTTCAGAAAACAGGCTAGTTCACATACTAATAAGGCATTGATTAAACGGTCTAAAGACAGTGTTGCCACAGGTTTTAGTATTGTTGTATATCCTCTAATCCAAGCAACACTACATAAATTATTCAGTACCTTCCTTCTCTTAAACCTTATTCCTCCTCCAAAACATTTTTCACCATATAACTCCTACTCCTTTCTAAAAACCCTAGTTCCTTTTCTTTAATCCCTGTTCCAATATTCACTATTTCAAGTATAGTTGGTTTAGATTTTGATTTCCATTTTCTAGCAGCTGCATTTTTGGCAGCCACCAGAATTAAACTTCAGAAGGCCGTACTGTGTCTAGCCAGTTCAGATTCTGTATCCCAGCTCAAAAATTCATTTCCTTAGTAAGACTCATTTATTCACCCAGTATTCCTGATGGAATACTCTGTAGCAAATTTTTAAGGACTGCTAACTCATTTCACTCCCAAAATATATGTCCCCACTTACCCTTTTCTTCTCCATCACACCTCCAACATTTGCCATTTACCGGAGGAAAAATTCTTTGGAGTCTGCTTGGGGTATAGAAGCATCTGTGCAAACACATCCAGGCAAAAATTTTAAATAGTCTTGATTTTCTTCATATTTGGGAGCCATACATATGCTCTCCCATTGTTTCTTTGTGAATTGCATATATAATCTCTCTTCTCAATCTTTTCTGACCTCTTCTGATTGATTCCTATAGTTATTGTATATATTTTATATGTCCTACTGATTATCATTTTTAACAGCAGCTTCTGTACTATAGGTTCATACTTGTTTACAAGGCTAATGACCAGAAGGGCTTTTTTAAGCCCAGCCATGCATCCCAAATCTCTGACAAGTTCTGGTACCCTTGACAAGTGTAAGCAGAGGCTCGGGAGATGAAGCATTATCGAACAAGGGCCTGGGAGATGAACCATTTACCTGTGCCTGTGTCCATTAGAGTCATAGGTGCCAAGCCAGGGATGAATTTCCTGTTCCCTATCCACTTGTCCAAGTTATACTTGAATAGGGTTAGGGAGGAACTCTCACATGGGTGGGAAGCCTGTTCCAGAGACGGGGTAGTCTATGGAATACATACCTGTCTCTCCAGCAGGTCATATTTATATTACAGGCAAGATTTAAGTCTTTAGAACAGGTAATTCTGGTGCTGTTTGTTTTGCTGATCTGCAGGAGGTCCAGTAGAGAGGGGTCTGGCAATGCCCTGTATACCAGGCATAGATCGTCCCCTCAACAGCCAGTAGGTGACAGAATACAGGGCCAGGGCCTTGAGGTGGTCTGCATAGAACATTTTACTTATGTACTGTATTCATTTAGTGAAGAACCTCTGTGGACATTCCTTTTGGTAGATATACCTAGTTAGATACATACCAAAGGGGACACTGTACTCAATGACAGGTCAGATGAATGCTGAATACAGTGGAACAATGACTTTTTTTTGACCAAGATGCCATACCTTTGTTTATAAGTTGTGCAACATAGAATGACTTCCTCATTACCGTAGATGTGTGATGGTCAAAGGCTAGATTACTGTCTATGTGGGTTCCCAAGTCTCTGACTACTGGGTCATCTCTAAGGGGTGTGTCATTATGACAGCTACCAGGAGTGGAGGACTTCCCGAAGAATACTATTATGCATTTCTTGGCATTTAGTTTTAGTCCATGGCTCTGACACCAGTTGTCTGTGTCAGCCCTTCCTGGAGAACATCTGCGTTGGTGTGGGATTCAATGACAGCTCCTAATTTGCAATCATCTGCAAATTTAGTCAGCCAGCGACCACTGACATTGGCTTTGGCTTCAGAGAAGTAAATGATAAAAAGCAGTGGTCCAAGGACTAATCCCTGAGGGATTTCACTTGTGACTGGCCTCTCTCTAGAAGTGGACGTCCCAATTTTAACTTTCTGGGTCCTGTCTGAGCCAGTTGGCTATCCACCGGGTGACATACAGGTTTGTGCCTAACCTCCTGAGTTTGTCAGCAATGCCTGAGTGTGGTATTGTGTCAAATGCATTGGCCAGGTCAAGGTAGGCAGTGTAAACCATTTTGCTCTCATCCATTGCTTTGCTGACTTTCTTGAAGAAGTCCACCAGGTTGAGTAGGCATGACCTGCCCTTGACAAAATCAAACTGGGTTGGATCCAGTGTCTGGATATTTACTGTATCGTTATTGATCATTTCAATGATAATTCTTTCCATGGCTTTACATATAAGACTAGTGAGACTTATGGGTCTGTAGTTTCCAGGGTCTGTAATATGGCCCATCTTTCTGCAGAGGGATAATTGTTGCTGTTCTCTATTCATGAGGCATGAAGTCTGTTTGGAGGCTACAGTTAAACAGCAATTACAGAGGGCCTGGTGGGTCATGTTTCATGCTATTTAGAAGGCATCCTGGGATACTGTCTTGGCCCACAGATGCAGTGTTCTTGGCCTTAGAGAGAGTGTTAAGGACCTGTTCCCTAGTGATAAGCATGGGGAATTATATTTGATGGTACTTCCTGAGGGAAGATTGAGGGGGAGAGAAGGGTAAAATTGGAGCTGAATTTGTTGGCCAGTAGGTTTGGTATATCTTCTAGCTCAGTATAGATGGCTGCATTTACAATGAGCTCTGCACACAATTTTGTATTGCCTTTGAGGTTGTGGACATAGCTAAAAAGAATGTCTTGTGGCTGTCCTTGGCCTGGGAGGCCAAATTTACCTCAAATTTGGCTTAGGTAGACATTATTTGTCCTCTGAGTTGTTTGTTTAGTTTGATGAGACTGCTTTTATCCTGCTGGGTGCTGCAGCTCCTAATTTCTGCCATGATCTTCGTCCTTCTGTTATATGGCCTACTGATTTTGTGATTCCACCAGGGTTTCTTGTTTTTTCAGTTAGTTCTGTACTTCTTCCTGGTGGCTACAGCTGTCTCTATGCAGCTATTAACATGCTTGTATACGTTTTTTGTGAACAGTTCTGCATAGGCAGCAGTGTTCTCAGGGTTTATGGGAGCTTCAAATTTTGCCAGGTTATCACTTAATAGCAGGAAATTAGCCTTAGAGTAGTTCCTGAATATTCCAGGGTTAGCTGGGGGTCCAAGTTTTATTTTTACTTTAAAAGAGACAATTTAGTGGTCTGATCTTACCAGAGAAGACATTACACTAGGGGATGTGCAGTACACTCCCATATTAGTGAGGACTAGATCCAGTATGGATGCACCCCTGGTTGCTGTACTGACAATCTGGTCCAGGGAGTTTGTGTTTACAAAATCTAGGAATCTCTGTGCCTGTACATTTGGTATTGTATAGGATTCACAGTTATTAGTGGGGTAATTAAAGTCACCCACGAATATGACACTGGGTTGGATGGGGAGTGTTTCCAATAAGTTTAAACACATGGCATGAATTTCCTGGGTCACAGAGGGGGACCTATAGTTTGCAAGGAAGTGGTATTGGATTTGCCTATGGTCATTTGATCTTGGAGTAGCTCAGGTGTATTGCCCTGTTTGATGTAAATCAAGACAATTCCACCTTTAGTCCCTGTCTATGTTGTAGCTGGTCTAAATGTGTGGAAGGTATTAATCCCTTACAAAAAGTGAGGATGTAGTTAATTATTTGGATATCACGATAGGTAAAGATAGAGAGAATGGTCAGTTTAAATAAACAATATACAGAAAACTTTTAGTTATGTACTTACCATAACTTTAGATGTTTGGGATCCATCTCGCCTACATTCTGTACTGATGGGCTCGGAGCCGATCCCTCGGCTTCGACTCGGCACGCTATGCTATAGAGCAAAGCCTCTTATTGGCTGAGCTATTTTCTATCCCAGGATGCACCACCACTAATCCCCCAGATCTTGTTTGTCCGCATTCATGCACACATACATAACTTGTTTATATAACATTGCCAGATGTTTCGAGATGAAACAACAGGATTCGGACCGTCTGATCTCTTCTGATCTCCAAGGAAGGGGGAAGGAGGGTGGGTTATTGGGAATGTAGGCGAGATGGATCCCAAACATCTAAAGTTATGGTAAGTACATAACTAAAAGATGTTATGTGATCCTATCTCGCCTACATTCTGTACTGATGGGACAGCGTCCCTAGCACCTAAATCCTGGGTGGCTCACTGGAAAACACTCCTGAGCACTGTGGAACCAAATGAAGCTCGCCCCCGAGATGCCAACATCCAATTTGTAGTGAGAAATGAAAGTGTGGGGAAGACCACGTAGCAGCACAAATGTCACTAATGGCAAGCTTAGAATGGAATGCTATTGAAGTAGCCATAGCTCTTGTAGAGTGAGCTTTGACAGAGGTCGTAAGCTCTTTATTAGAAGAGGAATAAGCTTGACTAATACAGTCCCTGATCCATTTGGCAATAGTGACCTTTGTGACGGCCTTGCCCAATTTATTATCCGAAAAGGATACAAACAATTGATCTGTTTTCCTTGTTTGTTTCGTCCTATCTAAATAAAAACGCAATTGCCTGTGGACATCTAATGTGTGGAATATGTATTCCGCTTTGTTTGAGTACTTTGGAAAGAAAACTGGAAGTTCTAATGACTGTTGTAGACAAAAACTGGAACAAACCTTAGGGACAAAGGATGGATTTGGCCTGAGAGATACTCTATCTTTGTGAAAAACCAGGTACGGAGGTTTTACAGACAAAGCTTGAAGCTCTGAAACCCTTCTGGCAGAAGTAATCACAACTAGAAAGGCAGTTTTCCACGATAGAAATTTCAAATCACATGTTGCTGCTGGTTCGCAGGGAGAGGAAGTTAAGGCACGTAACACCACATCGAGATCCCATGGAGGAGCAGGATGAGAAATCGGAGGTCGTAAAAGCGCAGCACCTTTCATGAAGGTCTTACACAATCTGTTGCTCATTAAAGGTGGGTTTATAGATTCATGAAAATTGGAAATAGCTGCCAATTGAACCTTGATGGTAGAGACTGAAGAACCTTGATTGAATAGGGAAGTTAGAAATTTCAGGACTTCCGGTACGGGAATAGTGATGGGATCCAGACCCCGGAGTTGAGCCCAAATAGCAAATCTCTTCCATTTGCTAGAATACAATTTCTTAGTGGCAGACTTGTGGGCCGAAGATAAGATGTGTACAACTTCCGGGTCTAAGGTATGATTCCTGACTATAGTCGGAAGAGGAGGAGCCAAGCTGTTAATTTCAAGGTGTGGAGGGACTGGTGGAGTAGTCCCGACTGATGAACTACTAGGTCTGGGATCTGATCCAGGAACCATGGGCCGTCCAGTGCATATTTCCGAAGATAGGGGAACCATACCTGACGAGGCCAGTAAGGAGCAACTAAGATAATTTTGCTCCCCATGTGAGACACCTTTTGGATCACTCTGGGAAGGAGGGGAACTGGGGGAAAAGCGTATAGCAAGTCGGTGGGCCAAGGATGGGCTAGTGCGTCCATAGGGCTCTCCCCCGGAGCCGGAGTGAGGGAGAAGAACTTTTTGCACTTCGCATTCAGCGGGGTTGCGAAGAGGTCGCAACAAGGAATTCCCCATTTGCTGAAAATCTGAGTTGCAACCGTATTGTTCAGAGACCACTCGTGTGGAGAGAGGATAGTTCTGCTCAGTCTGTCGGCTATCACATTGGACTTGCCAGGGATATGAGTCACCACTAGAAATCGTTTGGTCGACACTGCCCATTTCCAAACTCTCATGGCCTCTCTGCAAAGGGGGTAGGATCTGGTCCCTCCCTGCTTGTTCAGGTACCAGACTACTGACATGTTATTGGAGTGAACGGCAATTACGCCCTGAGGGAGGTAATCGTGAAGGGCTTGTAGGGACAGAAACACCGCCCTCATTTCTAAGATGTTGATATGAAGGAGGCTCTCTTCCGAATGCCATTTGCCTTGGACTGACCTGCCCAGGGAATGCCCCCCCCACCCCATCTGGGAGGCGTCCGTAGTCAAAGTGGCCACAGGAGGAGGTGGAACAAAGGGTTGTCCCTGATCCAGATTGGAGGGCACCAGCCACCAGCGAAGGTCCCGTTTGCAGGTTTCCGTGAAGCCACTGGAGAATTCTCATGTGCAACCTTGCTAGGGGAACTAGAAGAACCGTGGCGGACATAGATCCCAATAGCTGCAGGACCATTCTGGCTGGGGCTTTGGATCTGGGAAGTAAGGCTCAAACTTGAGCCTGTATGGTTTGTATCCTTTCTGTAGGTAGATAGACCCGCATTCGGTTTGAGTCTATCTCTACTCCGATGAATCTTATGCGTTAAGATGGCAGCAACACAGACTTTGGCCAATTGAAGGTGATTCCAAGGGAAGTGCCCAGTGATATTGTGGCTTGTAGGCTCTGCAATAGTAGATGCTTGGAGGTGGCAGTTAGGAGCCAGTCGTCTAGATACGGAAACACCTGGAATCCTAGACTTCTCAGGTGAGCAGTCACGACCGCCAAACATTTGGTGAACACCCTGGGGGCTGTGGTGAGACCAAAGGGCAGCGCGCGGAACTGAAAATGACTGTCTCCTAGGCTGAAGCGCAGATGTCTCCTGGACGCTTGATGTACCATGATATGGTAATAAGCGTCCTTGAGATCTATGGAGCACATCCAAACACCTTTCTCCAGCAGTGGGAGAATGGATTGTAGGGTGACCATTCGGAACTTGGACTTTTTGACTGAATGATTTAGAATGCTGAGATCCAAAATGGGCCTCAAGTCCCCAGTCTTTTTTGGCACCAAAAAGAATCTTGAGTAAGTCCCTAATCCGATCTGGTCTGCGGGGACCGGTTGGATGACTCCTTTTTGAAGCAGCTTTGAGACTTCTAAGGCTGCAATTTCCCGTTGACTGGGTGGCGGGTCCAGGATTTTCTTGGACTGAGGTGGGCAGTGAGAAAAAGGAATGGCGTAACCTCCGGCGATAATTCGAAGCACCCATCGGTCCTGAGTGATACCTTCCCCGGCTTTTAGGTGCCTCGAAAAATGACCCCCGACTGGCTCCGGAGCTGCACAGTCGGGCAATCCCTCAGGGACTGTGAAAGGCTGAAGAGCCACGAAAGGACTCGCGGTCTCCAGTGTTGCGGGGGCCTCTGCCGCCTCTGGGACGGCATCTTCCAGAAGAATTTCCCCCTCCTCTGCCTCTAGAAGGGGGATCATCCTGCTGTGAGGGATAAGACTTCTGAGATCTACGGAACCACATTTTCCCTCCTCTTTTAGCCTTGGGGTAAGGCCGAAAGGGAGTGGAAATTTGTCCCCCTACGGCAGTCAAAGTCTTACCTTCTTGCTCGCAAGCGGGTCAAAGTGTCCTTTACCTTGGGTCCAAACAAAGAGGACCCATCAAAGGGGGCGTCGGCAAAGGAAGACTTGAAGGCTTCCGCAAAATGACACAGGCGGAGCCAGGCTTGCCTCCGTAGAGCAATACCTGTACCCGCCGCTCTACTCGCCCCTTCGGCCGCATAAGAAATGAGCCTCATGGACGAGTTTGATATGGATGACAGTGTAGCCAACTGAGAGCCAACCGTCTGGGCCAGCTGCTCAGGTAGGTTACCCAAGAGGGTATCTGCAAGCTCCTTGATCAGATCCCTCTGAAACCTGGTGAAGTGCGTTAAATAGTTCAGGGATCTTAAAGTAAAGGCCACTGAACTTAGGGTGCACTTACCGTACCGATCCATGCTCCTAGACTCCTTATTAGGAGGATGGATGGACGTCGAAGCCTCTGCTACATCTTGCTGGGTAGCAGATGCCAACACCAAGGCATCTACAGCCACACCTTTCGTCAAAAACTCCTTTTCTGAGGGTGCTGACAGGAACTTATTTGGGCGAGCAGGCACCGGTTCCACAGAGTCTGGGTGTTCCCACACCCTTCGACAGATCAAATCTAGGAGCTCGAAGGGCAGAGACACCCAGGAGGCGGAGGGCTGAGCCCCGAAGGCCTTAAGGAACACCAACTCGTCAGCAGAAGGGGGTTTGGATTGCCAGCCGCCTCGTTGTTTGAGGGCTTTCAGGATGTCTGCAAAGGAGACATCATCTAAGGATGACTTAGGGGACCCCTCTGCATCATCAAGATCAGTGTCTGACGTGAGAGACTTATCGGGGGAGTCAACGTGCTTCCTCTTGCACGATCTTTTCCTTGGGGGTTCCTCTGAAGAAGCTTCAGAGGGACCTCCAGGAGGGGGGGAACCCCCAGTGGGGGTGACCTCAGGCCCTGGGGCTCTGCTGTCCAAGGACAGGGGGACTGCCAAAGACATAGTCTCCGTATGCAGGGAAGGTGCTGGAGAGACCGTGGAGATAGCCAAAGAAGATTTGGCTAACGCACTCCTCATGGCCCTGAAGGCCGGACCACCAGAATCCTGGGAAGGTCCCACCTCCGTGGCCACAACAGTAGATGGTACCCCTGCAGCCGACGCATCGAGAGGAAGGCTTGGGACTGAAAACATCAGTCCCGAAGCGTCCCCCCCGGGGCCGACAGAGGAGGTCCGCGTACCGAACTCCGACTCGAGAGCCGGGGTTGGAGTAAGGGTCGGGCCCGACCTGAAAACCTCCATCGGCTCCACCAGCACCGGCTCCAATGGTGCCGAGGCTGTTGGAGGAGGAACCATAACTACAGGGTGGACCATCGGCTCCGAAGCCGAATGGGCTGGAGCCGAAACTAACATTTGGAACACAGGAGACTGGAAAAGTCTTAGGAGCACCCTGTCGATGTCCGAATCAGACATCTTGGAGGATCTAGATGAAACCGATCGGGTCCGAACCGACTTCTCCATCGGCTCCAAAGGACTGGGGGACCGGCTCCGAATGGACTCGACCAATATCGGTTCCGAGGGAGATCCCAAAACAATTTCCCTCGGTGCCGAGGAGGCCTTGCCAAAAGAGTCTGAGCCGGCACCTCATCGGCTCCAAAATCAGTGGAGCCTGTAGGTGCTTGGCGCCTAAACCAGTCCTCGGCTCGAAACCAGAGGAGTCGAGACTGGAGGCATCGGTTATGGAGAAGCCTGCCTAGGTTTCTTAGTCGCAGGTTCGGGCTGGGGGGCTGGGTTGGAGCTCTTTCTTTTCTTCTTGGGAGGAGGAGAAGATAAGGCCTCAGGGCGTTTAATCAGCCCTTTCAATATTAATTTATTCTTCCTCTTGGAGGACCTAGATAGATGAAAAGGTGCACACGCGCAGGGGGACTCCTGTAGTGCTTGGCGCCTAAACAATATCACATACGAGGTGGTCGCAGGTTATAGACATTTTATAACCGCACTGCACTTTTTGAACCCTGAGGGTCTATGTTCTTTTGACATAATGACTATCAAAAAACACTAAAACAAGTTAAAGTAGCACTATCTACTCAGAATGAAGATTTTAACACAATACAAAAATGTAACCAACTTTTTTTTTTTTTTTTTTAAACGACACAATACAATACAATATCAGAAAAAAATACTGAAAAGGAGGGCCAAGACCCTCTAACTTAAACAGGTACTTGACCTCCTTGAAAAAATAATAGACACTAGCTGAAGAATAGGAGAAGGCCCCTCTAACTTAAACGGGAAACCTTTCCCTTAATCAAACACACAATTTTCCACAACAAAATGCACCAAAACACACTCGTACAACAACAATAGCTGTTAAAACAGCTTTTTGGGTAAGAATAAGAAATTTCCTGACAGGAAACTTTGAAAGAAAACAGTACTTAGCTCAGCCAAGTTTGAGACCACGTCCTAGCTTGTAAGCGGCAAACGAGATCTGGGGGATTAGTGGTGGTGCATCCTGGGTAGAAAATAGCTCAGCCAATAAGAGGCTTCGCTCTATAGCATAGTGTGCCGAGTCGGAGCCGAGGGATCGGCTCCGAGCCCATCAGTACAGAATGTAGGCGAGATAGGATCACATAACATCCCACATATTCAAATACACTTCTACATTTTAACAGCTAACTCCCCCTCCACCAAAAGAAGTCTCTTGTCAAGGGGCAGGGGGCTACGGTTAGCCAGAATAATTTCGGACTCAGATGAGCTCTTGAAGCAAATAGATAATTTTGAAAGATATGTTATTTAGGAGAGGTTAGCCAAAAATGTTTGTATGTGAAATATTGAAGGAGGTTATAAATAAAAAAAAACAATGGCCATTTTGTCCCCCTTTTAGGGACTGGTTATTTTGTACAAACTAGTAATAATCAGGCTGAGGGGTCAGATTTCAAAAAAGCTGCCATTTTTACTTACAACAAGCAGGTTTTTGATATTCCAGATATTATTAATCACAACTGGAGTGTCTTTGGGAAAGACCAAGAATTTCTTAATCTGGTAGGGACATCTCCAAGAATTGTATATAAGAAGGATGTTAGCTTTAAAACTATGTTAGAAAGGGTTAGACCCACAGGACAAAAAGGCGGGATGACAAAATGTGGACACTGTTTACAATGTAAATATATTATAGAAACTAATCAGATTTATATTCCTAATTATGGTAAACATGTTTTACACATAACATTTAATTGTAGCAGCAAAGCTGTGGTATGCCTAGCCCTATGCACAGGCTGTTCAAGTTTCTACATAGGGAAAACCATCAATACTCTTAGAAGTCGGATATACCAGCATTATTATGATATCATGAAAAAAGAAACCAAGAATGCTTTAGCAGCACATATTGCACTACATGAAGGACATAGTTTTAGATTTATCATTATTGAACAGGTGTCCCCTAGGGGAAAGAGGGGGACTATTTGATTATTTCGAATTGAAAGAATTGAGATGGCAGTTTCGGGTAAATGCTGCTAATTATCCAGGACTTGTGCCATCTCGATTAGCTCTATTCTAAGACTAAAAGCAGAATTTTTTATGCAATAACAAATATTTTCATATTATTTTGTATAGTATGCAGACAGTAACAAGAGTGTTTTAGTATTTAACATGCATTAGCAAGATGTAAAGTTGCATAGATTTTTTTTTATAATTAGTCTATGTGACTTAAGTTTTACAATGTAAATACACCTTTAAAAATGTGTTTTTAAACATGGTTAAATCATTGGCAAGAGTAGATTATATATATATATATATATATATATATATATATATATACTGGGCTTTAATATTTATTCTGAAGAAGTTTCTATTCAAAATGAAAGCACTCAATAAATATATTTTGGAATGGATCTTTGACTTGGTTCCTTCGTTTTAATTTCTATATCAGTTTGTGTGGTGTTTTTTACCAGTATACCTTCAGTAAACCTATAATGAGAAAAAAAGGAAGAGTCCCCAAGTGGTACTTATCTGCCCAAGTTCAGAGCTAGTATGAGATGAATGACTTTCAGACCAAATTCAAAACACAGCTTTTGGACTGGTGGCAAAGTTGCTTGAGGATTTGGCATTCAGCTGTCCGTTATCTACCTTATGCCTCAGATGTAGGGCATATATCTGATGTATGTCAGCTGGAAAGGCCCAAGGCTTTGGTGTGCAGACCAGATGTATGGTTATCCTTGGCAGGATATCTCTACTGTATAAGCAATACTACAACAGTGAGTAAGGAACAACATCAAATAATTGAGATTTTGTGAGCAAGTGAAAAAAGGAGACAAGATAATAAAATGGGGATGAAGCTAGACAAATGTTTAGGTTACTGAACTCAGGTCAACTTGCATATTCATGTCTAATGTTAGCAGCTCAAAAAGATATGCAGAGATTAGACAGTCATTTTGTTACACCATGAGTAGCAGATTTATTAACCAAGACCAGAACAGAAATGACTGACTGCAATACTAAACAACATAACATGAACAAATGAATACAGATATTACTGATGATCAGTGGAGGGGAAGATGTTTCAATTTTAGATATGCACTAAAAATTAAAAAAAAAAAATTGAATTTTTGAATGTAAATTTCTGCACAAATATTTCTATATCCCTAAAGACTTGAAAAAATATGTTCATCATACTGATCACTGCTGCAGTAGCCTTAGCTACATGGGTTATATCCTGTTAATGATATAACAGACATCCAGCTTCCAAATTTCAAGGAATCTTCTATGTGCCCAAATTGTCAGTCAATTTGAGCTGAGCTGACTAAAAGACAAGTTTGGTTGTGAAGCCCTTCGAAGTTTTACTGCCGCCAAAGGGTATGCTCCTCTGAGGTATTTGAGGATTGACGGTTGCTTTGTGCTTTTGTTTGCTAGGCAGATGGGTTCCCTTTGGGAGAAAAAAAAACTTCTATTAACTTAATTTTGTTGATGTTTTATTACTTTCCACTTCAGGAAAGTTATTTTAAATCTAGGAGTGTTATATTTTAATGGACTGTCACGAGACTGTTCCATACTTTTAAACTGAGCATTCATTTTTTCTGTCAGTTTAAAAATAGTGTAAAGGAACTGAAATCATTTTTCTGTGGAGAAATTATGTTATTTTTCTTACTTGGGACTGGCACAGTGTTTCAAAGTGCTTTTTACTTTGTTTTCTTGTCACAAATGTAACTTGTATGGACTGGTAGTGTTTACTGGTAATTGCTGCTTGTCTTTAATGGGAAAGATGCACCATTTTTGTCTTGACAATGAAACAAACTGTCAATCCTACTATCAGGTCATTCTTCCAGCCATAAAAAGAAAAAAAAATAAGCAAGCAGCCTTTGCCACCACACCAGGATAGCAATGTGCCTTAGCCATAGATGGTTGACTCTGTTGTGGCCATTTGTTGTACCTCAAACCAGTCATCTTTTACCTCAGATCCCTCTGCCCTACAGCCGCTACGGACTGGTGAGCTAGCCATGTCCTCTGTGACTGTTGAGGTCCTTTCACTGGGAAAGGAACAGCCATTCTCTTTGTCCCTGGGAGAGGGAAAAGGAAAGGTTTCTCTATCGTGTCAGAATGCTGTGCTCATCCCTGGGGAAGCAGCTGCTGCCATTAGTAACACAGTTGACCCATTTTTCCTGTTGAAAAGAGAAAGAAAACCAAACGCGTATCCACTCCTAAAATGTCTTTGGGTAGGAGTAGTCTACTGGGTTTTGCTCAGTGTGTAATTCAGGCTACTGATACTTCTTGTAAAGTCTTTTCCTGAAGAAATTCAAGATTTTGAATCTGAACAGGAAGATGCAGGGATGGATACAGGGTTTTTCTGTAAAACTTCTGATTCAGACTCACAAGAGCACAATTTCTCTCTCTCTCTATGGGTGGTGGGCTTTTTCTCCGAGACTGCCACTAGAATGTGCCAGTATCTTCAGTGGGATGGCACTGAGGTCTCTCAGTCCCAAAGAAAATACTACAAGCTGTTACAGAAGGATTTTCCAGAAGCTACATCCATTCCTCCTGTTCTCACCCAACCTACCACACCCACATGCCTGTCTCCAAGCCTGACTGCGTGCAAATGCATGCACACAAGGTACTGCATTATCAAAAGGAATATCCTCAAACACACCTACTTGCTTGCTTCCTTTTCCTTTGTGATCACTGGCCAAAGGCATTTGGAATGGGGTCCTTCCCTCTGACTCGAGTGAACTGCCCAAGCAAGTACTGCTCCTCTTTAACCACTGCAGGCTTCACAATGGTTATGTCAGTGGCTGTGTCTGTATTAGGAGTGGCCTGTTTTCCATCCACTAAGATAGGATATAAACTCCTGTGATAGTCTGGTACCCCTGTTGTCTTACCACTGGCACAGTGTTATTCCCATATGCTGGCTCCCTCACATTTTGTTCCTCACCTTGCATGGAGATCTGTACGCTACATAACCTTACTGGTTACATTTAAAACTTCTAACCCTTGATCCTGGCCATGGACCTGAGCTAGTGGCTTCTCCTATTACTGGTGGGTTATGTTTGGGTGGTTTAGGCTGCCAACCATGGGTTCCCATATATCTATGTGCAGCACTGTGTATCCCCATCTTGTGCAGTGATACCCTGCTTGCCAAGCAGAGATCCCCGTTTTTCCCCAGCTCATCTGTAGAGTTACACTCCCAGTCTGACAACCAGACTCTCATGTCCTCAAGCAAAGTGCTAAGGACTTGTTCCCCCACCAAAAGGTCTGCCAGCCTTTAAGACATGGTGACCTGGCAACCACTCATCCACCTATGAAATTAAGTGCTTAACTCAGCAATATGATCACATACACTTTCATCTGTCTTGCTTCTATGCTCACAAAACTTTTTTCTGTAAGCTTCAGGTGTTAACTTAAAACATTCCAATAAACATTGTAACTATCATAGTTTAAACAATCAGTATCAGACAATTTAGAAACAGCAGTTACAGCTTTACCATGGAGTAAGGGGGTCAGGAACAGTGCCCAGAGCCCTTGGTCAACATTATACTGTTTACATACTCTTTCAAATATATGAATAAAACTTAAAATTATCCCTCTCTGTAAACTGTGGAAGAAATTTTCTGACCCTTATTGTTTCTGGGAGTTCAGTTATTCCCTTATCCATTACCTCTTCCATATGCTTTGCCTGCCGCAGTCTCTCATTTTCTTCAGCCTCCAAATGCCGCAGTCTCTCTGCTGATTCTAATTCCAAATGTTTGTGCTCCAGTTCAAGTTTCTTTAACTCCAGATGCATTTTAGGTCCTCTGAGGAAAAGGTGAACTGTCCTGTTTTTGAGGGCTGCACATCCCCGTCACCAGATTAGTTATCTTCCCGTTTGTTGGTCCATGCCACAGCTGCGATTAAGGCTGAAATCATTTCCTCTTTAGTCAGGTTTGCATGCACCAGTCCTTTGCCTTCACACACCTTGGCCAACTGGTTCTTTGTCAGCCTGCCATAATTCTCTGCTGACATCTTTGCCTGCTTTTCCTGATTGAATTAAACTAACATAAAATAAATAAAAGTGTTGTAAAAATGAAACTCTGTATGTTTACTTTGTTGCTGCTGAGAGTACATCAGTGATAACTGTCTACAGGCTACAGAAGTTCAATTAATATCCACACCACTGCTCACCAATATGACTTGTCGTCTCTGGGCCAGTGTTCAAGGAGACTCAATGCTCACCATAGACACTGGTGAGGGGTGTTCATTTGGAACAAAAATAGATGCACACAGTATTTCCAGATGCAGCTCTTTACACCAAGCACAAATTCCCTTAAGAGCACACGGGGAACACATTCCTGTCCTGGAGCTGGGTTTACCTTTTTCACACCAGGCTACAAATAAGACTCCACATTGACCACAGCTGTAGAAGTGAGTCCTCAGTCATGTGTTCCAAGCCAGGTCTTCCACTACCTTCTCAGTGAAACCAGTGCTCCGTGACCCTGCTCCAAGTAGCTGACACACACATCATTTGAGATTTGATTTTCGCACACATACACACACACACACACAAAAACACCTGGGAAAGGCTGGCACAAATTTACCAGCTATGCCCCCTCTGCCCAGACTATAAGGTAGATATTGCCACCAGAATACTCCAAAGCCAGCAACTCTAAGGCTCTTACAAGAGTACCCAATTATACTGAGTAAAATTAATTCTAATACAAACTGTAGTGTTTGACTAATGCAGCAAGGCTTTCAGGAGCAGCCACTCTGTCACCAAGTAAATAAGTACTCTCAAATGTTAAAATATTCTCTAAAAGACCAGCCACAATGAAAAGTTTAAATATATTTTATAATGAATAATAAAAACATGAAAATGCTAAATATCTACTTACAATAAACACCAGAGTTTCAATCACAGGAAATATTAAAATAACACCGATGGAAAGATTCATACATATACAGAAAAACAATACTTAACTAATCTCACTATATTTTCTTGACTGATCTAAAGAATTACTGCCCCTTAGTTCACTTACAAGAGCAAGGCCAGATGATGTGGGCGAGTTGTCTTCCTTCTTGTTAGGTTTCACAAACAAACTGCCCTGAGACTCCTGTCTCATCTAGTATTAAAACATTTTAGTGCTGGGTTACAGAATGACATCACATGCATCTGGTTATCTGACTTCTGGTTCCCACAATACCCTCTTTACTAGAAACTGAAACAGAATCTAGCACATATGTGCCATAACACACACACACACACACACACACACACACACACACACACACACACACACACACACACACACACACACACACACACACACACACACACACACACACACACACACAGCTTTGCTAAGATGTATTATAGCATCTGGAAGCTATAAAACCATTTCAAAAACTTCCTCCCTTCCAGGCTAGAAATTGGTTCACTCCTACGGATAATACAGTATGATACTTAGTTCTAGTGTTCACAGACATTTTGTCTCTGGGTGCAATCAGAACTGTAAGATACAATCTTTATGGCCTAAACCAGATAATTTAATTTCAGACTATTTTTCAAAGTTAGTTAGACTGAGATTAACATCTTCTCATCCAGTATCCTCTGTTACAATATATTCATTTCAACAGTTACAATGTAGTCTGACATACAGGTGTATTTTTTTTCTGTCAGCAGGACCCACTGTTGGTACATTTTTAACACAAGCAGCTTTATGAATACATTTTCAACACAAGCACCTGTACAAATCAGTTTGATATACAAATGACACATAATTCTTTACAAAACTCCAGCTAGCTATGGTGGCACAGAATCTTACACATCTACTGCTCTACTTCTCCTGGCATAGTTCACAATATCTCACATCATCACAAGGAGATCAGCACTGAAGCCTCAAAAGTTAAAGTCTCCAATACCAAAAAATGTTCCTCATGAGATAACTCTGTAGATAACCCTGAGGAATCTGTGATGAGGCCAAGGGGGTGAGTCCCACCCAGGTCTGAAAATCCTGGAGTCAAGTGGGCTGGGATTAATCCCTCCACAACAAGGTGCAAACTCCACTTGGCACCGAAGATACAGGTTCCACGACTGATATTGGCTTCAACACCACTGGTGTTGAGACATAGACTGGGGAAGGAGTAAAGACAAGCGATGCTGGACCTTTCCTTTACACCCTTTACATCAAGAGGGAAGGATACCCATCTCAATTTGTGTCAAAACACTCTGCATCATACAGCCCAGTTCAACATCTAAAGTACTTCTGAAGGGCCTAAACGATCTTAGTGAGGAAACAGAATGCAGTGTGAAGGTAGGTGGGTCAACTCCCACTCTGAAGAAGTTCAGCTTGCAACCTGTTGTGAACACTTGTTTGGTATCAATATCAGATGTTCTTCATTCCACATTGCTGCAGTCCTAACTATTGGGTAGTCCGCTGTCCAGTCGGCCCGAATACCAGAGAAGACTGACGCCAGTATGTCAGGGTACTAATGCGCATGACCGTCATATCCTCAGTCTTTTTTGCCGCATGGTCCGATGCAGAAGCAGTTTTGCGAGTGCAGGTTGGCGTTCTGAAATTTTCTGAAGTCGGAGTTTCAGACCGAATCAGAGTTGGCTAAGTACCCGTTGGGAACATTTTGTTTTTCTTGCCTCAGTATTTAACCGGATGTCAGAAAAAGTGAATAACTGTATTTATTGTGGGAAACAGATACCTCATAGGGATTACCATACCTTGTGTATACCTTGTTTAGGGCCTGAGCACGACGTTGTTGGATGCCACTCTTGTGCTAGGTTTAACAAACGCACTATTAAGAGAAGGTTAGACTGTGCCAGGTTAGTGTTTGGGAAGCATTATAAAATGCCGCCGGATGCTCCGGCGCCCGCCGTCAAAAGCGCAAGGACAAAACAGCCTAGGGTTGATGAACCGGCAGTCCCGGACGGTTCCTTAGAAGGCTTAGTGGAGCCAGAGATTTTGCCAGGAGTTTCTTTGGAGTCTCAGGCAGAGACTTTACTGTTACAGGATGTGCCTTCTCAGGAGGTAGGCCAGGCTGAGGGGCTTCTCAGGTAACTGTTCTTCCCTCTCTTCCCAAGGTAGTTAGAGCCTCTCCTTCTGTTTCCAAAACTTCTTTGAGAGGTAGGCCAAGTTTAGCTTCAGTGGGGGCTTCTCCTAGCACTTCAGGCTCTGTGCCTAAGAAACATATGCTTAAAATGGCAGAAGATTTGATTACTATGATTAGAGGTTCTATGCCCCCTCCTGATAAGAGGCCTAGGGTGGAACCTGAGTTTGATAGTTTTGAACAGTGTTCAGAGGCTTCTGAGTCTTCTGCGGAAGATTTGCAGGAGTACCCTCCTTATTCTGATTCTGATGTGGATGATTCCACTCCTACAGCTTCTCCTCCTGAGGATTTCTCATTTTCAGAGACTCTGCATTCCATGAGGGAGCACTTTAAGTGGGAAGGCCAGGATTACTCTGATTCCAGGAAAAGGCTTAGGGAATTCTTGTTTTTACCCCAGCATAGGCCCTTAGCTATACCTCCTGTGTTGAATGTGGTGGAAGATGTTTTGCAAAGGCGACCCTGAATCCTGATTCTTTGCCCCCTCCTCCTGTTAAACCTGATAGGTACTATAGGGTGCCTGAAGCTCATAAGTATCTTTTTAAGAGTCCTAGGGCAGAACCCGGAAACTGTGTCTCAGGGACCTAAAGGTGTTAAGGCCTCTGTGGTTAAAAACCCTGTTCCCACTGATAAAGAGGCAAGGGCTTTGGATAGATGGGGAAAGAAAGTGTATACTTCTTCCACTTTAGCCATGAGGGCGTTGAATTGTCAGTTTCACATGCTAAAATATCAAAATTATCTCCTTTCACAACTGAAATCTAAGGTGGATGCTTTGAAGGTATTGAGTGTAAAGAGTTGCTGGATTTAGTTCATGTGTCTGAACAAGTGGGTAAGCATTCTTTGCAATGTGGTTTTGATGCTGTACAGGCCTCCTCGAGGGTGGCTGCCACTAGTTCTGTTCTTCAGGCATGCCTGGTTGAGGATCAGAATTTAGCTGAGCATGTTAAGACAAGGATTTTGGATGCTCCTTTGCAGTCTGATGTGTTGTTTGGTTCGCCTGTGGAAGCAGTTTTAAAGAAAATGGAGGACAAAGCTAAGTCTATGCAAACTGTTAAAGATTTTTGCAGGTGCAGCCACCAAGTTTAGTAGAAATTGACCTACTAAGGGATGGACATATCCTGCTTATGATTCCCAGTCTAGGGGTAGGTCTAGACGTGGTAGGGGCAGAGCTCAAGGTTCTTTTAGGCCTAGAACAGGGAGTTCACCTGCTCCGACTTCTGGTGAGGGCAGGGGTCAGTCCTTTCGTAAACAGACCCAATGACTTTCAGCTGCCAGTCGATTCTCGTCTGGCAGCTCCTTTGGGAGGAAGACTGTCTCTTTTCAAAGAAAATTGGGATTTAATTACTCAAGACAGATGGGTGTTGGATATCATTCACCACGGTTACAGGTTTTATTTCCATACATTACCCCCTTTCAAAGGCATGCTAGACGTTCCTCCTCCACAAAGGAAAGAGGCTCACAAGCAAATTTCTCTGTTGCTCCAAATAGGGGCCATTCAGCCAGTCCCTGTATCAGAAAGGGGCCTAGGATTTTATTCTCGCCTGTTCCTAGTACCAAAGAAGGGGAACACGTGGAGACCAATTTTGGATTTATCTATCCTCAACACTTATCTGGACATTCCCAAGTTCAAGATGTTGACGTTACAACAGCTTTTACCTCTGCTGGGCAAAGATCACTGGATGGTAACTTTAGATCTCAAGGAAGCTTACCTTCATGTGCCTATAAGACTAAGTTGCAGGAAGTATCTGCTGAGCTGGAAATTCTCATTATCAGTTCTCTGCATTGCCCTTTGGCTTATCTACTGTGCCCAGAGTATTCACAAAGGTTCTGGCTCCAGTGATAGCTTACTTCAGGCTAAAAGGAATTCAAATCTATCCTTACTTGGACGACTGCCTGATTCTGGCTCAAGAAAAGGAAGACCTTCTACAGCATCTGGAATATGTTATAGCAGTGCTAAGATGCCTAGGGTATTCTGTGAACGAAATAAAGTCCAGTCTAGTACCGTCTCAAGACATGTGCTTTCTGGGTGTGAGACTGAATACAGCAGCCCAGATGGCCTTTTTAACCCCGGACAAACAAAAGAGCCTATCCCTTTACTTCCATCAACTATCTCATCAGTCCGTGCTGACTGCAAGGACAGTCCTTCAAGCATTAGGGTTCATGGCATCTTGTATTCTGGTGCTTCCCAATGCCAAACTGCATATGAGGAAGCTGCAATGGTATCTCAAAAATGTATGGACACAGCACTGCCAGGATTTGGACACTGTCATTCAAATAATACCTTGCCTTCAAAAAGAATTTTTGTGGTGGGCTCAGGAATGTCACCTAAACAAGGGACTCTCTGTGACCCGGCCAGAGGCGAGTCAGATTTTAACGACAGATGCCTCGGACATTGCTTGGGAGCTCATCTAAATGGAAAGTGGATACAAGACAAGTGGCCTGCCAGACTACAGCATCTACATATCAACATGAAGGAGATGTTAGCAGTCCAGTTTGCATTAATGGCTTTCAAGGAGTTACTTCTTCCAGGGCAGGTGTTGATTCTAACAGACAACACAACTGTCATGTGGTACATCAACAAACAAGGGGAACACATTCTTATCCTCTATGCAGGCAAGCAATGATTTTATGGGAGACTGCGCTCAGCTTGCAACTAACTCTTCAGGCAAGGTTTCTGCCGGGAGCACAGAACTCCTTAGCAGATGTGTTAAGCAGACAAATCATGGATCCCCACGAGTGGAAACTGGATCTTCATGTATTTCAGAAATTGACAGTGTCATGGGGAACTCCAGACATAGATCTGTTCGCTTCTCCACTAAACCACCAGCTGCCAAAGTTTTGCACAAAGGGGTTTCATCACACAGCTTGGAAAGTGGATGCTCTGTCTTTCAGTTGGAAAAATCTTCAAGTGTATGCCTTTCCACCTCTGCCTCTTCTTCCAAAGGTGCTCTTAAAGGTCAGACAAGACAAGCCAAGGATGATTTTAATAGCTCCAGATTGGCCTCGGCAACACTGGTATCCACTACTAAGGAGTCTGGTAAGGAAGCCTCCATGGCCTTTACCTTTGATTCCACATCTGTTGTCTCAGAAGGACGGTCATCTGCTCAATGTCAAGCTTCACTCTCTTCATCTAACAGCCTGGCATATTCTATGTTGAAACACAGCAGGTCTCAACTTCCTCAACAAGTTTTAAATGTGATTATGGAAGCTAGAAGACCTAGTACAAGGAAAGTGTACGCAGAAAAATGGAAGAGATTTTTATTTTGGAGTACAGCAAAGAATTTGGAGATTTCTGAGCCTAATTTGAGTGTGGCTCTTCAATATCTTACTGAGTTATTGGACAAAGGTTTGTCCTTCTCTTCCATTAAGATTCATGCTGCAGCAATTTCAGCTCACTATGATTGTGACCCACCATTGTTTTCGCATCCTTTGTTCAAGCAGTTTCTTAGAGGGGCAAAGAATATAAGACCCCGAGCTCCTACTCCTGCTTGGGATCTCAATTTTGTGTTGGAAAACTTACTCTACAACCTTTGAGCCTCGGCTACTGCTGAATTGAAATACTTGTCATGGAAGACTGCTTTTCTGTTGGCTATTACTTCTGCAAGAAGGGTGTCTGAGTTGCAGGCCCTTATGGCAGTAGAGCACTTTTTGATTTTCCATAAGGATAGGGTATCATTACGTACTAATCCTTCCTTTATGCCTAAGGTGGTTTCTAGTGTGGGTTTAAACCAAACTATTCATTTGCCTACATTTTATGCAGACCCCCAAAATAAAGGGGAAAAGATTTTGCACACTTTAGATGTACACAGGCAATTTATTATTTAAGCAGGACTAAGGATTTTAGGCAGTCTCAGCAGTTGTTTGTTTCTTTTGCTTTGAGTTCGCGAGGGCAAGCCTGTGTCAAAACAAACTATTTCTAGGTGGATTGGGTTTTGCATTGCATTTTGTTATTCCCATCATGGCAAGGAGATTCCAGCTGGGATTAGGCCTCATTCCACTAGGGCTACTGCCACTTCAACCGCATTTCTAAGGGGTGGCAACTAAGGATATTTTGGAGGCAGCTACTTGGAGTTCAGTACATACTTTCTCTAAGCATTATCACCTTCCTCTCTACTCTAAGTCTAGGGCTGGTTTTGCCACAGCTATTTTGCAAGGCATGTTGTCAGCTCCTGCTTCTTTATGATTTGCCAGCCTCCCTTACCTCTGCTTTGGGATTCTACCCAATAGTTAGGACTGCAGCAATGTGGAATGAAGAACATAGTACAGTTTTGTACCTACCATAAATGTAGATGTTCGAGGATCCACATTGCTGCAGTCCAATTTACCCTCCTTCCCTCTGTGTTTAGGGTGGTTGTGTAGGTGAGGTTATATGCTGATATTTTGTATATATTTTTGTATATATTGTACATATTTTTGGTGCAGGTATATTGGGCCTTGTCTTTTTAGGGTCTTCTGACATCTGGGGCAAGAAAAGACTGAGGATATGACGTCGGTCATGCGCATTAGTACCCTGACGTACTGGCGTCAGTCTAATGCGCCCTGACCGACGTCAGCCATATACTCTGGTATTCGGGCCGACTGGACAGCGGACTACCCAATAGTTAGGACTGCAGCAATGTGGATCCTCGAACATCTACATTTATGGTAGGTACAAAACTGTACTTTCTGTGAGTACCAGAGCCACCACAGAAGGGGTTACCCAAAGTCTGGTTGGGAACTGATCTTTCTGAAGTTTCAGCACCAAAGTCAAAACCTCAATGCCAGCCTTCCTTTTTCTGAAGTTATCTTTGTCCTGTTTCTCTTGAGGTTTAGATTTTTTCTCCTTTTTTTGGCTTATCTGCCTCAGAGTCGGGGGCAGAACATACCTCTCAACTGTACCGAATTTCTCAGTATTTACTGGTTTTGAGGACAAAATAATGGGGTGCCACGAATTTCCGAGTGACCCCATTCAATTCCCGATTTTTAAATACTGTGATCAAAACCAGCTGGCTTCCAAGTTCAACAAATGAAAGGAATGAGATTGCAAGGACTGTAAATCATGTCAGACCACACATGTGTTGTGTATCTGACGGCTATGCATTCCACCTTATATGTATTTGTGTGTTGTAGTATGGCGAAAATACAATAGATACTTAAAAAAATGTTAACGTAGTAGAAACACAGTCAGTCACATCTCTGGTCCTTTAAAAATTAGAAACACAAGCCTACTCTGCAGACAAAAAGTAATCATGCCTGTCAGTGTTGGTTAATATTATAGCCTTAACTTCAAATAGGCATAAAGGTTTAGTTTCTGGCACAGCTTTATGGAAATCAAAAGCCCTGAGCAGTCCTGCCAAAGAAATTACAATACTTAGACGTTAATGAAAACATTCAGAGAGACAGAGCTACTGTCTCCCTTAAATAAGGCATTACTAATACTTTTCTGAGTTCCCTCCCATTCCTTCCTTCTATCCAGTCACAGACATGTGGGTTACAGACTTACAGTAGTGGGTACAAGGCACAATAATTAGCTCACAACTTGTTCCTGTTGGACTATCCCGATTCCCTCCACAAAATTAAAAATCCCGAGCCAAGTGAGAAAAAGTTAAACCATAGCTGTTGTACAAGTAAATATGTGTAGCTTCCCCCTCAGTTACTTATGGCTTTGTCCAGATTTCTTATTCTAAGAGGTTGTGAGGTGCATCTATGAAGCAAAATATAATGCACGGCATTTCAATGATGCTACAAGAAAGATAACACAAAACAAATTTCTTGTTACAATGTAACTGAAAAAAGTACCACATTATGGATAAGCAAGCAGCAAGACATCATCTTTTGGAGCCTCTAACTTCTCCAGTGCCTGAAACTTGTCAGTGCTGCACAGTTTGGGAGGGTACTGCTAACTCCGATAATGCAGAATCAGATCAGAATGATCTTCGGGGTTATCTGGCTTCAGCTTGGCTACTTTAGCTACCTCCTCACATCTTTGTAAAAGCACTTTCTTTCCATCTGCCATTGTACTTCCTATGGTATTTTTCCTTCTTCTACCTTACACTTCACAAACCCTCATGTTCGGTAACTGTAGAACAGAATAACACCTTTGTGGGGCAGAGAGTGGACTCAATGATAAACATACCATCACTCATGATTGACAGCAAATCCTACTAAGTCGGTGTGTTTAACGTTCACTTAAGCTGGTGCTGGGCGGGGTTTGGACAGAATTTGACATGTTTTACATTACATATCTTTACAGTCATGATTCATCTGTTTTGTACTATTCTTTGCATAAAAAAACATAAAATTGAATAGAACTGCTTACAAATTAACTTTTCAAACAGCTCGTACATCAGCAATTCATGTGACGCAGACGGCAAAGGTGGAAAGCAAAGCATCCAGAATGTATTGAATACTGACACAGCAACCTGGGACAAAGGAAGAAGAAGTTATGTACTCACCATAACGTTCCATCTGAGTAGGTAAACTTCATTTGTCTGCAACCTGTGGCTTACGGATCCGATCAGAAAACTTTACAAAGCTTAGATCCGAGCTCCTAGCTCCTCCCCTTACCCATAATCCCCTGTCAACCCTGACTGACCTCAGATCAAGTTCGTCTGCAAGCACTATAGTGGATAACGAACTACATTATCAGAATGGTACATCACTATATGACATGAAACACGTCTGAAGGGGACAGAGGGGTGGAACGGTTGCAGACAAATGAAGTTTACCTACTCAGATGGAACATTATGGTGAGTACATAACTTCTTAATCTGAAGTAGTTAACTTCATTTGGTCTGCAACCTGTGGGACAGAGTCCCCAGCTACCTAAACCTTGGGCCGCCTTCATGGAAGGATATTCCGGAGCACTGCGGAGCCAAAAGAAGTTCTCCCTCTGGAGGTAATGTCCAATTTATAATGATTGTTGAAGGTATGAGATGAGGCCCAAGTGGCTACTGAACAGATATCTTCCAAGGAATCCCTGGATTTAAAGGCAGCAGATGTAGCCATAGCCCTAGTTGAATGGGCACAAACTCCTTGAGGTGTGGGCCTGCCGTTATTTTGATACGCTGTAATGATACACTGTGAAATCCATCTCGATAAGGAAACTTTCGAGACCGGTTTATCTAGATTAAATTTGGCAAAGGAGACGAACAACTGGTCGGATTGTTTATGACCAGATGTCCTATGAATGTAAAATCTAAGTTGTCTGTGCACGTCCAAAGAATGTAGTCTGTACTCCCCTTTGTTCTGGTAGTTAGGAAAGAAGACCGGCAAAATGATAGATTGGTTAATATTAGATTCAGAAACTACCTTCGGGAGGAAGGAGGGATTGGTCCTGAGGTAAACCCTATCCTTGTGAAAGGCTAAGTATGGGGGTTTCACAGAAACAGCTTGCAATTCAGATACTCTCCTGGCTGAAGTAATAGCCACAAGAAAGGCTGTTTTCCAAGACAAATATTTGAGGTCTACTGAAGACTTGGTTCAAGGGAGGGGCTGTCAGGGCTTGTAATACCAAGGTCAAATCCCATGGAGGTACTGCTTCCTTTATTGGAGGTCTAAGAAGAAAGGTGCCCTTTAGGAACGTTTTGCACAATTTTGTAGTAATCAAAGGGCCCATTTCAGTACCTACGTGGTAATGAGAGATAGCTGCTAACTGAACCTTAACCGTAGAACAGCTAGCTCCATCATTAAAGAGACCTGAAAGAAAGTCCAGCACCGCAGGCAAGGGGGCTGTAAAAGGGTCCAAATTATGGCGTTCTGCCCAGATACAGAAATGCTTCCATTTACTACCATAGACCTGTCTAGTAGAGGGTTTGTGCGCTGCTACTAGAATAGTTTTAACTGGAGAAGAGATACCGGGAGTCCTAGCTACAAGTGGAACTGGAGCAGCCGAGCTGTAAGCTTGAGGCTGGCCAGGTTGGGAAGTAGGAGTCCCTGGGGGTGGGAGATTAGATCCGGAAGGGGATCTAGAATCCAGGGCAGATTCACTCGATGAGACCAGAGGTAAGGGAACCAAGCTTGGTGAGGCCAGAATGGGGCAATGAGGATCATCCTGCTCCCCAACCAATTGGCTTTCTGAAGAAGTTTCAGCATGAGGGGAAGAGGAGGGTAGGCATAGAGAAGACCGGGTGGCCAAGCATGCACCAAGGCATCCCTCAGGGCTTCCCCGGCAGGGGGAATGAGAGCGAAGTAATTGTTGCATTTCGTGTTTGAGAGAGATGCGAAAAGATCGCAACAGGGCTGCCCCCAAACGGCAAAAATTCGAATCGCTACTTGAGGATTGAGGGACCACTCACAAGGTGAAAGGATGGTGCGACTCAGTCTGTCCGCCAGGATGTTGGTCCGTCCCGGAATGTGCGTTGCAATGAGAAAGCTGTTGGTGGAGATCGCCCATTCCCACACTCTCATGGCTTCTCGACAGACTGGGTAAGACCTGGTTCCCCCTTGTTTGTTGATATGCCATACCACAGACATATTGTCTGTCTGGATTGCAATTGTTCCTACAGGCAGAAGGCTCTGAAGTGCTTGCAATGACAACAGCACTGCCCTCATCTCTAGAACATTTATGTGCAATAAGATCTCCGAGTCGTTCCACATGCCTTGGACCGTCCTGCTCGAATAATGCCCCCCCCCACCCAAGATGAGAGGCATCTGTGGTCCCCGTGGCGAGGGGGGGGGCTGTGGCAAAGGGGCGTCCCGCCTGGAGGTCCGGCGATTGAAGCCACCAAACGAGAGCCCTCTTGCAGGCCCTGCTGAGAGAAATGGGGTGACTCAAGGGGTATTGATGAAGGGACCATTGTACTTGGAGAGCCCACTGTAGAATCCTCATGTTCAGACGTGCCATGGGAAGAAGGTTTATAGCGGCTGCCATGGACCCCAGGGCCCTCAGAACCAATCCCGCCGGAGGTTTTGAAGATTGAAGGATGGCCCGCACATGTGCCCTCAAAGTATGCAACCGGTCGGGAGTTAAGACGACTAGTTGCCTGTTGGTGTCCAGTCTGGCCCCAATAAAATCTATCACCCGAGTCAGGGTGAGAGAGGACTTGTCCGAGTTTATAGTGATCCCTAGTTGCGGAGCACGGTTGAGAAAGTAGTCCCTGGCTAAGCATAGTAGATGCCTTGTCAGGGCGGTGAGGAGCCAGTCGTCCAGGTACGGGAAGACCTGCATTCCCTGGAGTCTCAGGTGGGCCGCTATCACTGCTAATACCTTGGTGAACACCCTGGGGCTGAGGTGAGACCAAAGGGGAGGACCCTGAATTGATAATGACTGGCTCCCAGCCGGAAGCGGAGAAACCTCCTGGACCGTTCGTCCATCAATATGTGGTAGTACACGTCCCTGAGGTCTATGGAGCACATCCAGTCGTTCTCCCGCAAGAGGGGGAGAATAGATTGAAGAGTGACCATCCGGAACTTTTGTTTGGTTACTGACAGATTTAGTCAGGAAAGATCAAGGATGGGCCTTAAGTCCCCCGTCTTTTTTGGCACCAAAAAGAACCTGGAGTAGTAACCCAATCTGGACTGGCCTGGGGGGGACGTGCTGGATGGCTCCTTTTTCTAAAAGCAGCCGAATTTCCACAGCTGCTGCCTCCCTCTGATTGGGTGGAACATCGGGGAGGTGTCTGGGGGTGTCGGGAATGTAGAAAAAGGGAATTCTGTATCCTCTGGATATGATACAAAGCACCCAGTGGTCTGTTGTAATGGACTCCCAAGCTGCCAAGTGCTTCGAGAAACGCCCCCCGACTGCCTCCAGAGTGTAGCAGTTGAGCAACCCCTCAGGGTTGCTGCGTGGGCCGATCAGAGAAGGCTTCTCTGGACCCAAAGTTCCTCAGGCCCCCACTGCCTCTAGAGTGGCATCCACCCTGCCCTCCTCTGCCGCGGAAGGACGGGGAGTCCGGAGCAGATTGGGATTGTTGCGACTTTCGGAACCACATCTTCTTCTGTCCCTTTTGGTTCTTGGAGAAGGACCTCTGGGGAGCAGAGAAGCGGACTCCAAAGGCAGACAATGTCTTCCTGTCCTTTTCGCTCTGGACCAAAGTCTCGCGAACTGTCTTGCCAAATAGGGCAGAACCATCGAAGGGGGCATTCGCAAAGGACACATTGAAGGCTTCCGCGAAATCACAATGTCGGAGCCAGGCCTGGTGCCAACTAGGCCTGCTCCGCTGGCTCTAGCGGCTCCCTCTGTAGCATGGGATAACACCCGCATAGAGATGTTGGATATAGACCTAAGAGTGGCCATGCGAGTGGAGTACAACTGTTTGTCCTCCCCCGACATGGACTCCGGGGGTGATGCAGCGTACTCTTTGATAAGGTCTCGCTGCAGTCGAATCACATGTGCCATGTAGTTCAGGGACCTTACAGTGAAGGTCGCTGAACTAAAGACCCACTTCCTGAGACGGTCCATCGAGCGAGACTCCTTGCTCGGGGGATGGACCGAGGGACTCTCTTGGGCTAACTCTCTCTTGGTGGCTGCCGCCACCAACATGGCATCTACAGGGGGTCTCTTGCTCCAATGGGATTTCTCTGCCGGGGGGCTCAGGATCCTGTCAGGACATTTGGGGGCTGGCTCCACAGTGTCCGGCTCCTTCCACACCCTAGTGGTGATAAGGTCCACTAAGGTGTTGGCCGGAAGGGACACCCAAGAGGTAGATGGGCTTGCTTCGAACACCTCCAGGAACATGGATTCGTCCGAGGAAGCCTTGGGGGCAGACCACCCCCCTCTTATCCTAAGCATTTCCATGATGTCTCCGAAGGAGACATCCTCGGGGGGTGACCTTGGGGAGCCTTCCCCCTCATCCAAATCAGTGTCTCCTGTCAAGGACTCAGGGGAGTCCACGTGCCTCCTCTTACACTTCCGCTTGTGAGGAACATCCTCGGGGGGACTGTCCGAGGACGACTCACCAGCAATGTCTTGTTCCAGGGGAACGGCCTGAGACATCAAAGCAGGCTATCCCTGTGGCCGGGCGACGGAAGCCTTACCCAAACGAGAGGGAGTGTGGGATGGAACCGTAGCAGGTATCGGGGGCCTGGATGCACTCAACAGAGCCCTCTCCACCACATCGAAGGCCGAGGGAGAGCCACTCTCTCTCTGGGATCCGAGAGCCGACCCTCACTCGGATCCAATGGGTGGATCGGAGCCGGCACCGAGACCATCGGATCCGAAGGGCCAGTGTGCTCTGACCTGGACGGAGCCGAAGGCACACTAAACCCCTCAGATCCGAAGCTCAGGGCACGGCTCCGAGAGCTCGGATCCGACAAGGACGGATCTGGAAAACTCGAAGGAAGAGTCGGAGCCGAAGTACCAGATACTGTCGGCGCCGACCCACCCCCAGCTCCAATGCTGCCCAGCTCCGAGCGCTCCAAACCTGGGAAGCAGGTCAGAGAAGGAGCTATTGGGGCAAAGAAGGGTGTTGAGCTTCCCCCCAGAGAGGGGGGAGGCAGGAGCATTCCCATCTGCATTTGGGCCTGGATGAACCTTCGCATCACCCGGTCCAAATCAGCTTCAGAAAGGCTACGCGTTGATCTCGATGAGGCCACCGAGGCTGGCCGAGAGTGCCGCCTCGATGACCTTGATGGAGATTGGGTCTCCTCCTCCTCTGGTCCCGATGAGAAGCATGGAGACTGGAGCCGAGAAGGAGGAGACCTGGAAGCCGTGGAGGGAGAAGCCCGCTTAGCAGGGGGAGCCGAAGTGGAGGCCTCAACCTGCCGCTTGTGGTGCTTCTCCCTCCGTTTTTCTTTCCTGGCCTCCCTCTCCTCCAGTGCCGAAGAGGGAGATTGAGTCCCGGCTGGGGGGAGAGAGGCAGGAGTGGCCGCCACCGAAGCCTGGGAGGAGGCCATAGAAGCACCGGAGGCCAAAGCCGAATCCGGGGGCAAATGTCCCGCCAGGATCAGCTTAGACCTCTGGTCCTTCAGTGCCCTGGGGTTGAACGCTGCACAGATAGCACAACCAGAGGAAAGGTGTTCAACCCCAAGGCACAGAATGCACAGAGTGTGGGCATCCGCCGGGGAGAGCTTATGGCCACACTCGGTGCACTTAGAGAAAATTGGCTTTGGGGCCTCAGACATACTAAAGTAAAAACTCACTCGGTAGGCCTCAACTCACTAAACACACACACACACACACACACACACACACACACACACACACACACACACACACACACACACACACACACACACTAACTAAGACCAGCGAGGGGAGGAAGAAACTAGAGTAATTTTAACCAAAATTTAACTGAATTATCAAAAGGGAACCTAACACACACAAACACTCACTCAAATTTAACAAGTGATTTTAAAGAGAGACTTATCTGCCAAAAAAAACCAGGAGCTCACAATCTAGCTGCTGTTCAGAAGTGCGGCAAACTAGATCTGAGGTCAGTCAGGGTTGGCAGGGGATTATGGGTAAGGGGAGGAGCTAGGAGCTCGGATCTAAGCTTTGTAAAGTTGCCGGCTCGGATCCGTAACCCACAGGTTGCAGACCAAATGAAGTTAACTACTTCAGATCTGTTGTTTTCACCATGCAGAGACAAAAAAAATCCAAAACACATGTAAACAAAAATCATCAAAATTTAGCAGCGTTTCATCAGTGATTGGCTGAATAGTTAGGTGGTGAGAATCTATTTTGTCAAAAGATGTAAATATATTTTTTCCACTGAAGTTGCTCAGGAAAGGTAAGTATAGTTTACAGGCTACTGTAGTTACATTTTTCAACTTGGTTAATCTTAACCGCACAGGATTTTGCTCTTAGACATAAGAAGTCGGCACACATCTGGGGAAAACAAGTATAGTTTTATATGCGTTTAAGTTTTGCTTCTATGAATCCTGCTAGTAATTTATAACAGCGGAGTATTGGACAGTAAGTACAGTGAGAGTTGGTGCTTATGAGTGGTTTCAAGCACAACCATAGCTTACATTTTGATGAGGGCATTTCAGCTTCCTGAATGTTAGTCTTTTAATGGGACTTCCTGTTTAGTCAGAAGTTTGGAACAGCACTTCCAAGGGTCAGTATATCACTTGACCAGGCATTGTGGTAGTATTTTATTTTATTTATATATTTTAACTATGACATGATGTGTGAGAATAAAATGTATTTCATTTTTAATGACTGTCTGATGAAGAATGTTGTGTGCAGGAAGGGGGTCGAGGAGTAGTATCTGCAGCAGTGATTTGATTCCTAATGCTGTTACTGCTTAACTTATTTCTCCCTCAATGGTTCATTAGTATTTTTGGCACCATCCCATGTGTTTATGCGTATAAACACTGCCATCACTGTGTAGCATTATACCATGTCTATTGTAACAGAAATAACCCCAGCAGCAATATAAGCACTTGCTGACAAAAGAAAAACTCAACTGAGAAAACATTAGGTTGGACTGAGTCCTTTACCAGAAATGCCTTAATTTTGTTATGGTAGAGCTATATGGCTACCTGAAATCTAATCACAGCTGTCACAAACAAGTCTGCATTCTGCGCTTATTGTTATCCTTGAAAACAGGTCTACCAGTTTAACAACAGCTTCTTCTTTTATTTATATGATTGCAGACAGGAGGCTTTACTTGTGTGTGTATTTATATTAACAGCTTATTTTAGTTATATGTTTGCAGGCAGGACTCAGGAGGCTTTACTTGCATGTTTTAACAGCAGCTTCTTTTATTTATATGACTGCAGGCAAGAAGCTTTAATTGTGTGTGTATTTATATTAACAGCAGCTTATTTTATTTATATGACTGCAGGCAGGAGGCTTTACTTGTGTGTTTATTTCTATTAACAGGAGCTTCTTTTATTTATATGATTGCAGGAAGGAGACTTTACTTGTGTGTTTATATTAACAGCAGCTGAGCTTCTTCTTTTATTTATATGATTGCAGGCAGGAGGCTTTATTTGTATGTGCATTTATATTAGCAACAGCAGCTTCTTGTGTGTGTGTGTGTGGGGGGGTCACTGGGGCCATATTTTGGTTGTCTGTTCTTCGGTTTGCATTTGAAATTTGGTATCCCACAATTCCACTGAAAGGGGTGGGGCTACATAATCATGTATGTAAATTTTATGTTAATCAGATTTGTACCTATTTTCATAGGCCTTTGTCCAGATTTTTGCTGTTTCCAGATTGAGAGGTATGAGGCAGAAGCCCTTTACTGATAAGCTTGTTAAACTGATTTGACAAACTCTTTTGGCCAAAGGCTTTACTTACAGTCTGTAATGAGATGGTCCACCTGCAAACAGTAAACACGTAGGTCAGTTAAGTCCATCTTGCTGAAGAACCTTATGCCCACATTTGTAGCACTTACTGAAATTTTGAGCTATTTCCTTGTCTTCCATAATAACTCAACAAACAGGTAAATTAGAAAAGGGCTACAAGTCAATGAGTAGAGGAGCTCTTAAAATCAGTTTGCTGTACAAAGGAGCTAACCTAGCAAGTATAAATCACTAGCTAACAGACAGAGCTAGCAAAATTAGCAAAACTACTCCAAAAATCAGGTAATTAAAATGTAACATAGGCAGAAAGAGCATTTAGCTTCTGCAGCTATAGGATCACATCTAAACTCGAGGCAGTAAACAACATTTGATGGAAGATAGCTAGTGACAATAGGTGCATTGTGGGAGGGAACAATTACAGGAGCTTGAGGCCTGAGCACTAATTTGTCGGCTCAGATCAGACAAACAGTACAAAGACCCATCTGTTGGATCAGATGGATGGAATGAATAAAAGCTGGTTAATAAAGTAGACTGCATTACAAGATGAGAAGTCACTAGTCTGGGTATTAAGATTTGTAATACAGTGAAAATAAACAATATGGTCAGTAGTTAATTCCTGATCTCGGATTATGTTATAGTTTCTTTGTTTATTTTATTTATTGAGCAGTTCTAAATTAATCTTGACATTAAGGTTAGATAGAATAGCTGACTGTGATATTTGGATTTACATGCTAAACAATGTCAAATTAATGAATGTTGCACTAGCAAAAACCTACGTTCGCTAATAAAATCATCAAAGGCCAACTTTGAGAGAAAAATCGCTAAGGACACTAATGATAATCACAAGGCCTTCTTCAGTTATGTTAGAAACCTGGGCGGAAACCCTCAGATATGCGCAGAGTTAGTTCATAACGGCAAAAAATACACTGAACCCACAGATATTGCCAACATACTGGCAGACAGGTTCAGTGCAAATTTCTCCCCTCCCTCTCCCCCAAAAGACAAAATAAATATCTCAGCTGATTGCAACCTCCCTGAAATCTCAGATGTCCAGGTGAGAGCTGCCCTCAGCAAAGCTAAGAATACAGCATCCATGGGACCTGACGGTGTCCCAGGTTGCATGCTACGTGAACTCCTAGAAGAGCTAAACCCGCACATAAGAACGCTGTTTAATCTTAGTCTTGCTACAGGATACGTCCCTGAACACTGACGTACAGCTACAGTGGTCCCACTCCACAAAGGTGGCACCTCTACAGACCCTGGAAACTACCGCCCCATAAGCTTGACCAGCCTAGTCTGCAAAGCTATGGAAAGGATCATTATGGAACTCATAAACAAAGACATTGGGGACCTACAGACAATTGACCCTACCCAGTTCGGCTTTGTAAAAGGCAGATCCTGTCTTTTAAACCTGGTGGACTTTTTTGAAACAGTCACTAGAGCCATCGATGAAGGCAAAGCAGTTCATACAGTCTACCTGGATCTGGCAAAAACCTTCGACACAATACCCCACTCAGGCATCATAGACAAGCTCAACAGCTTAAATGTAAACCCGTTTGTCACAAGATGGGTTGCAAACTGGCTAAAGGACAGAACCCACAAAGTCAGAATAGCTGGAGCTATGTCAGACTCTAAGCCAGTCACAAGTGGAGTCCCACAGGGCTCTGTCTTGGGACCCCTCTTGTTCGGCATTTATTTCTCAGATGTGCAGGCAAACATAAGGGGATTAAATATTAACACAGCAACCAAGGGAAAAAGAAGTAGCCACAAAGTCAAATGAACATTTAGCGCTTTCTTCCACTTTATTTTCACATGGACTTCTTCAGAAAAACCAGGACACGTGACACTAACTTCATTATAGTGGGAGCATGAGTCACACGAGAGGGCTAGAGTGTATAAACATTAGTGCACATGTCCATACGAGTATACTCAATTTCCATGAGAGATCTGGGTGTTCATATATGGGAGAATGTACATCAATGAACATCCATGTATATCAATTTATTCCTTGGGGAGGAAGTATAGAGTTATTAAATAAACATTCATTATACTTATCTATAAACACTGATTTAAACAATATCAATTGGAGAATTTGCGATTTAAATAAACAATTAATAATATTGTAATGCATTGCTCAATATGTTTAAGTAGCGATCTTAACGTAACTAAAATCATAATACAATATATGTTTCAGTATATAAAATAATGCTTGAACATACGAGTGGAAAAGGATTTTTTAAGATTATGTTTTATTGATAATGGTTACATCGTAATCATTATACATGTTTTTTTTAAATGAAAAGTTTTATGATATGCACATTGTGACAAATTTTATGAAATGTATTCATATGTTTCTTCACTTCAGATACAATGTTTAACATCATTGTTACCATAGAACAACATCATTTCCTGTATATTAAGTATAAAACCAGGATGTAGGGAGGGGTCCTGGTTTTTCTGAAGAAGTCCATGTGAAAATAAAGTGGAAGAAAGCGCTAAATGTTCATTTGACTTTGTGGCTACTTCTTTTTCCCTTGGTTGCTGTGTTAATATTTTGTCTTAGTTCATTTCGGGTAACCGAAGCCGTTTTGAAACATAAGGGGATTGTGGCTGACAAAGTTCGCAGATGACTGCAAACTAGGCGCCATAGTCGACTCACCAGCTGACACATGCATCCTCCAGAAGGGCCTCACAGAAACAGATGACTGGTGCCAGAGTCATGGCCTTAAACTAAATGCCAAAAAATGTATAGTCATCCCCTTTGGAAAAAACAAAGTACCCACAAATTACCACATAGGTGGTAATCCATTAAGTATGGAAAAAGTAATCAGAGACCTGGGGACCCAAGTTGACAGTGACCTCTCATTTGACACCCACGTCGCCAAAGTGGTTAGAAAGACCTTCTACCTTGCCCACCTTATCATGAAGGGATTCACATCCAGATCAAAGGATGTCATTGTACCCTTATATTCCTTCCTTATCAGGCCTATGATTGAGTACAATGCCCCATTTGGTATGTACCTCACCCAGCACCTGCAGCAGCTGGAGAGACCCCAAAAGTACCTTACCAAGAGGATCAAGGGTCTCCAGCATATGTCATATGCTGCCAGACTGAAAAAGTTCCAGCTCTATTCAGTAGCATACCGCCTACTCAGAGGTGATCTGTGCCTTACGTACAAGGCCATGTCCAATTCAGAATTAATGGACATGCTCCACCTCAAAAAATCCAAATCCATCAGAGCCACGAGAGCTAAAGATCTAAACCTCAGCACAAATATGAATTGGACATGCTGGAGGGACAGATTCATAACCCAGAGGCTTCCCGCACTCTGGAACAGGATACCTGTCCATGTTAGGCAGAGCCCCTCACTGACTCTCTTCAAGAGAAATCTGGACGAATGGATGGGTGATCGTAGGTTTACCCCGGGGGTAATCTCTGTGTCATTGCTAGATAGAGGCACAGTAAACTAAATTTAATTTAAATTGTACACTTTTGTATAATTACATGGGGGTGGTGAAAGCCACATACACTTTGGCTAGGCTTATAATTGCCCTAGGGCAGATAGCCTAGTACTATACTATGAAACTAAACTATGAATGTAAGCAGTGATTGTTTAACACAAAGCAAGTTTACTAGTATTGTGTAAACATACAACTATAAAACAGATGCATCAGCAATCAGTGCTGAAATAATAACACCATGCATGTAAATTGCACAGTATCTATAATTAAAATATGGCAATAAAAAATTTAAATTGCTTACAAAGTTCCCTGGCAAGTCTTGTACTGCTGATTCATTTTCTACCCATGTCATTGATGGGAGAATTAGCTTTGTTCTCACTTTAAACCAAAGGGTGCCACACTTTTTATCACACTTTCTAACAGACTGCCATCCCTAGAGCATAAATGCTTGCATGTCTCTACATTTGAACCAGGGATCAAAGGAAATGAAGTTTATCTTTTCCTTTACCAGTTCTTTCCCTTCCACTATTTTTGTGTCCTTTAAACTTTAGAAGACTGTGATTACACTTATGTATTTACCTTTACACAGCTTCTTAGATTCTTCTTTTCAGTATTTTTTTAGGTAATAGTAATTAAGAATAGTAGACAGTAACAAAGTAGTACATACTGGTTATCAGACTGTGAGATACAACTTAGAGGGGGTGGGTATGGCAAAATGGTTGAGGCTTTCACCTCTTATGCAAAAGGTATAGGGTTTGATTCTGATTTATTTATTTATTTGACATTTGTTGACCGGGAGTGTCCAACTGAGCAAAAGCCATTTTTCAGCAGAGGACCAAGGAGAAAAGCTCCACAATAACACAAATAACTAATAACAGACAAGCAATAGTCTAAAATGTATACAAGAATACAGCATTGTAAGAAAGAAAAAAAAAACAGTCTTACTACTCCTTCAAGCAAAACTGTAAATATGTACACTTTTCAGGATGTGTACATTGATAACATACTGAGCTTTAGACAACAGAGATGGAACAATATAGTAAGTACATAACCTCTTTATCTGAAGTTGTCAATCTTCATTTATTCCTTGACATATGGGACAGAGTCCCCAGCTACCTTATATCTTGGGAGGACTGACGGAAGGATATTCCCGAACACCATAGAATCAAAGGATGTTCTTCCCCTAGAGACCAAATTCAATTTGTAATGAGTAAAAGGTATGTGGGGAAGCCCATGTCGCAGCTGCACAAATATCATCCAAGGAAACCTTAGAACGAAAAACTGCTGAAGTAGCTATGGCTCTAGTAGAGTGTGCCCTGACAGGGCCAGGCAATTCAACTTTCCTCTTGTGGTATATGAAGGATATACAATATTTTAGCCATCTAGATAAGGTAATTTTGGATAATGGCTTACCCATTTTGGTATTTGAAAAGGAAATGAGCAGTTAGTCAGATTTCCTAATATCTTCCGTTCTATGGAGATAAAATCGCAATTGTCTATGGACGTCCAATAATTGTAAAGAGTATTCACCCTTGTTTGAGAAATTGGGAAAAAAGACTGGTAAATTGATCGTCTTATTGACATTTGTTTCTGATGCCATCTTTGGGAAAAAGGAAGGCTTCATTCTCAAGGAAACTCAGTCTTTGTGAAATATCAGATATGGTGGTTTACATGATAAGGCTTGAATCTCTAAAATTCTTCTGGTGTCAGTAATCGCTACCAGAAAAATAGTTTTCCAAGACAAACATTTTAGGTCACAGTTGGCAGCAGGCTTAAAGAGGGAATGTACTATTTTCTATAACACTAAGGTCCCAAGGTACAAATTGATCTTTATATGGAGGTTTTAACAACAAAGTCCCTTTTAAGAATGCTTTGCAAAGTTTATGAGAAATTAATGAATATTTCATGAACCCATTATGAAAGTTTGAAATAGCTGCTAGCTGAACCCTAATAGTAGAGGAAGAGACTCCTCCTTCAAAGAGTAAAGCTAAACATTCCAAGATTTTGTCAATAGGAGCAGAGAAAGGGTCAATGTTATTATCATGAGCCCTGTAGGAAAATCTCTTCCATTTACTGAGGGTTTGTGTGATGCCAAAAGAATCTTACGAACTGGGGAAGATAGAGAATCACGCCTGGCAATTAGTGGAACTGGAGAAGCCAAACTGTAAGCCTGAGGTTCTGAAGGTTTAGGTGAACTAATCCCTCTGGATGGGATAGGAGATCTGGATCTGGGTCCAGAGTCCATGGTCACTGAATCAGTTAAGGCCAAAGAAAAAGGAACCAAATCTGTCAAGGTCAGAAGGGAGCAATAAGGATTACTTTGCTCTTCAACCCGAATGCTTTCTTTAGGAAAATGAGGGATTAAAGGAAAGGAGGAAAGGTGCACAGAAGTCTGGAGAGCCAATCGTGCAGAACAGCATCTCTCATCTCCCCTGGAGGGGGGACCATGGCAAACCCCTTTGGGATTAAGAGACCACTCATGAGGCAGGAGAATGCATCTGCTCAGTTTGTCCGCTATCACATTGGAACTCCACAGAATATGTGCTGCTATGAGAAGGCGGTTGAAGAGAAGGCGGTTGAAGAGATGGCCCACTGCCAGACTCAGAGATTCTCATCAAAGGGGTTATTGACTTGGTTCCTCCCTGCCTGCTGATGTAACAAACTGTTGACATAGTCCATTTGAATTGCAATCTTTCCTGAGGGGAAAGCAGTTTGAAATGCCTGCAATGCTAAAAGTACTGCCCTCAGTTAGAGAACACTGATGTGCAAGTTGGCCTCTATGGGTGTCCAAATGCTTTGGACGAGCTTGCCGAGATAATACCCCCATCTATGAAGAGTCCGTGGTCACTACAGCTCAGGGTTGAGATGGAACAAAGGGACGACCCAAGAGAATTTCATCTGACTGAATCCACCAAGCTAGGCGTTTCTTGCAATGACTGGTAAACAAAATCTGATCTGACATTGGCCGATACAGAATGGACCACTGAGATGCTAGAAGCCACTGAAGAATTCTCATGTGAAGTCTTGCTAGAGGAATTAACTTAATGGCCACCACCGTCGAACCTAAGGCCTGCAAGACTACTTGTACGGCTACTCCCTTGTTCCTGACAATCTTTTTTACTTACACCGTGATCTTTTGTAGTCTTGGAAAGGGAAGGGAAGGGAAGCTATGCAAGTATTGGGATTGAGCACCACTCCTATGAACTCTAAAATTTGTGTTGGAGTCTGTTGTGATTTTTTTTGTAATTTACAGTGAAGCCCAGGTTGGCGAAGGTCTGGAGAACATAAGTCTTTTACTTGTTCTAGTACATGCATGGTGGGAACAGTAATGAGCTGGTCGTCCACACCAGGAATTCTTGCAGTCTCAAGTGAGCTGCTACTACTGCCATGCATTTGGTGAACACCCTGAGGGCTGTTGTGAGGCCAAAGGGCAGAGCTCTGAACTAATAATGACTGGTTCCTAGCCAGAAGTGGAGATATCTCCTAGAACACTTGTCCATTTTATGTGGTAATACGCATCCTGGAGATCTATCAAGCACATCCAATTGTCTTTCCCTAGAAACGGGAGAATACACTGAACCGTGACCATCTGGAATTTTGTTTGTCAAATGGACTTGTTCAAGACACACGGAGCCAAAATTGGTTTCCAGTCCCCCATCTTCTTTGGAATGAAAACGAATCTTGAGTAAATTCTGGATTCTTTCTTGTCTGATGGGACCTCTTGGATGACTCTTTTTTTTTGGAGCAGTTTTTGAATTTCTAATACTGCTGGACCCCTCTGACAGGCTGGAACATCGTGACTCTGTTGGAATTGTTTGGAAGAGAGAGAAAGGGTATTGTGTATCATTTGGTTATAATCCTTTGCACCCAAACATCTGAAGTTATCTGAAGCCAGGCATTTTGGTGCAAGGATAGACACCCCCTCGACTGCTTCCAGAGGAAAGCAACTACTGGGTCTCCTTTCAAGAGCGCTGGTAGGGTTTGCCCAGAAAGGAGTCCCTGGCATCCTAATTTTGCAGGCCACCTCTATCGTGTGGATGGTGCCTTCCATTAAAGCTTCTCTCTCTGCCCCTGGGAGAGCCACTGTCATGTGTGTCCTGAAAAGGCCCTTGGGACTTTTTGAACCACATTTTCCCACTCGTCTGGTTCCTGAAGGACCATTGTGGAATAGAAAAACATATGCCCACTCACTGCAGAAATGGTCTTTCCATCTTTCTCACACCTGAACAAAGTTTCTCAAACTTTACGTCCAAAAAGGGATGATCCATCAAAAGGTGCATTGATGAATGAAGACGTGAATGTCTCTGCAAATTCACATAGGCACAACCAGGTGTGTCTCCTAATGGCTACACCTAATCCCGGTGCTCTAGTCCCTTCACCTGCATGCGCAATGAGCCTCATGGATGAATTTGAAATGGACTCTAGGGTGGCCAACTGAGAAGCAACCTTATCTTGGACCTCTTCAGATACGGCTCCTGCCAGGGTATCAGACAGCTCCTTAATCAGATCCCTCTGAAGTCTGGTGAAGTGTGCCATAAAGTTCAAAGATTGCAATGCAAAGTTAATGAAGCGTAAACCTGCTTTCCAAACCTATCCATCTCCTGACGCTCTCTATTGGGAGGATGGATAATGGAACTTTCCTCTGCCAGTTCCTTTTTTGTGGCTGCCATTACCATCATGGCATCTACTGGTAATCCCTTTGCCCAAAACTGCTGGTCCTCTGGTGCAGAAAGAAATATATCTGGCCTCTTGGGGATAAGTTCTATGGTGTCAGGAGCCTTCCACACCCACTGTAAAATCAACTTAATGAGCCTGCCAGCAGGCGGAGTAACCCAAGAGGTACAGAGTGGAGTGATGAAGGCCTGCAGGTACACTGATTCCTCCGAAGAGGGCTTTTGGGATATTGAGCCACCCCTCTGTTTAAGGATCTCAAGGATGTTTCCAAAGGAGACATCTTATGGGGGTGACCATGGGGAACCCTCCTCCTCCTCATCAAATTCAGTGTCTTTTGTGATGGATTCCTCTGGGGAAACTAAGTGTTTCTTCTTCCACTTCTGAGGAACCTCCTCAGTGGGGCGATCTGGGGAGGTATAAAATGAGGACAATATCTAAATAGTGTCTCCTGTGGCTTTGGTGCTCGCTGTCCAAATGTTGAGACTGGAGGAAGCTATTGTCGATAGAAAGGATTGGAAAAAGGATCGGGAAACTGCTCCGATAGGGAAGAAACTGAATGTCCACAGTGGACAAAGCCCTCTCCATAGCTTGGAAGGCTGCCCTCACCAAAGAAAGAAGGTAGCCCAGAAGGAAGAATGACTGCATCAGAGCCGTGGTCACTTCCTGCTCCGAAGATGCCAGTCTCAAAGCTGAAGCCAGGGTAGAGCTAATGCATGCTGAAGATTTGAGATGCAGAAACGGCTCAAAAAAAACCAGAGTCGAGTCCTGCCCCTCAGAGTAGACAGTGTAGCCATGCCCTGAGAATTCTCCAGACCTGACAGAACTGAAAAACCCAGGGTAGAAATCGGTACCAGAGATGAAGATCTCACTGGAGCCAAAAAAGTCAGCACTGTGAAACTCAGAGCTGGAATTTCCAAGAGCTCAGAGGTGGTTAGAGGAGGAAGAGTAGGAGGGGTCCCAGAAGGGGGGGGGGGATCCAGCACCCAAAGGGGCTGGAACTGAGTATGCACCTGCAAGTCCTCTCATCACAAGGAGCTGATCCACCAATCTCAACATGTCTATTTCTGTTAGGCTCCTAATGGAACGAGTTGACTGGGTAGAGGGGGATTTTGGTCTTTCCAAGAATAGGCTGGGCAACTGAACACCAATGGGATCTATGGATGGGGGATATCTGGTCCTAGGTCTATTCAAGAAAGAAAATTCAGGACATTCCGTTGGATCTGCAGATATCATTGCTGCAACAGAAGACAGTGCTGAGGCTGTCAGCTCCATAGGCTGGTCTGATATTTACTCTGATAATTTCAGCATCAGTGGGGAAGTCAGTTTTGATGTCGTAGTTGGCATCGAAGTAGCCTTTGAAGGAACTGTTGGTTCCGTACAGACAGCAGGAACTGAAGTCCTTGTTTTTTTGGTCATTGGTGCCGAAGGAGAAGCTGGCACTGTTCGACTCCTCTATTTTGGTTTGTCTAATTTGCAGGATGAAGATGGAAGAGGAAGGGGAAGGTATATCTGTTTTGCTTTTACCAGAAAACTAGGTAAGGCCTCCTCAAAAGCAGATTTAATCATCCCCTTTAGCAGTAATTTGTTTTTCCTTTCTACCAGGGCACAGTGACAAAATTCATGACAGACTGAACAATCTTCTTGCAAGTGCCACGGGACCAGGAAATAGACACAAAGAGAATGCCCATCAGAATTGGGCAGCTTATGGTTCCACTCTTGACATTTTTTTAAAACCAGAAGATCCTTTAACTTTATCAGCCATATCTTATACTAGCAATAACCCAAACAACAACAGAAACCAAGAACAAAAAAGGATGGGAAGGCTACCAGCAATGGTAGATAAGAGTAACGAAGTACAGGAGGCTACCAATGGTGGGAAACAGACTACAATAAGTGTAGGGAGAAATATGAAAAACAGAACTACTACTACTTTTTTACCTTTTTTAAAGGATAGGAAAAGAATTAAGTACAATAATCTACCAACAATGGCTGTCGCAAGATACACCAAAGTATATAAGGGAAGGAAGGAGAGGAGATAAAAGGTTTATCGAAGAAAAGGGCAAGTTGAAGGAGAAAAATTAACAAGCTATATACTAATAAAGAAAAAAACATATGGCTATGGAAAAAAATTTTACATAGAAAATTAAACTTAGCTTGAGAGCAATTTGGCAACGCATCTGTCACAGGAAGCAGCAAACGAGATCTAAGGTAAATTGGAGAGGAGCATTCTGGGTAGGATTTAAGCTCAAAAGTTTTTGGTTCTCGCGGGCTGTAGTAATGGCTGAGAACCCATATGTCAAGGAATAAATGAAGACTGACGTCATCAGATGTTATTTTTATTAATCAGGACAGAGCACTAATCCATGTGGATCTTTTTTCAGACAGACTCATCCCAGGAAAAGTCTACATTCAGTAAGTGAATAACACATTAAGAAAGAGCACATGCTTTAATAATAACATAAAAAGGTTTCAGCTGGACTGTCACACTTTGTTCTACTGAATAATGTCACTAAAAATGCTAGGATGCATACAAAAAGCAAATGAGTACAAAATCTTATCTAACAAAAGCATACATACATTATGTGTATGTATATGCTTATCTATCTATCTAATGTACATTTGTATATATATATATATATATATATATATATATATATATATATATATATATATATATATATATATACACACACAAACACACACACCCACATATATACATGAGACTATATTATCATCAATTGAACCAGAAAAATTATAAATCATGAAATACTGAACCACTTACTTTACTGCACAAACAACCAAAAATGGTAAACACCAAATTTTTTTGCAGGGTGGCAAGCCCCCCTATATCCCCACATTACATAAAACATAGCAACTCCATAATCACACTAAAGTAGAGAAACGGGAAAGACCATGATCCTCACTCTCCAATGATCTTGTACCACAGCCAGTGCCATAAGTTCAGTGAAACATGCGTCAACCAAGTTATCTGGCGGTTCAAATTTCAACTAAAAGACTATCAAATAACACAAGGTACTAAAACAACAATGTCGCACATACACATATACTCAGGACTCTACCATTTTAGGAACACAAGTATATAGGTGGAGTTTAAGAAGAATGGCAGTGCCTCAAAACAGCACATGTGAGGACTATAGAACAGATATGCAGCCGAAGAAATACAGATTCCAGGAAGTCATTAAAAGAAAGAAGGAGTTGGGGGGATCCAAGAAGAAATGCTGCTTGGCTAACATAGTGGCTATGAGAGCAGGTGCAATAGCGAAGTAGAAGATATCAGAATCACTCTACCAGCTTCTGGAAAGTGACTCAGCAAAAGGCACAAACCAAATCTAACAGGTTGTAAGGCAAAAGCAGAAGAATAAAGAAAATGGTCATCAGATACCTTTCATAATGGTGGCCAGCAACAACCAGGTCACTAGTGCATTGTACAGCAAAGGCAAACAGAAGAAGTACTTCCAGCAGCATCTACGTGAAGAATAACTCACAAAAGCTGTACTGCCTCAGACAGAGTCTATGACGAAAGATGATGTACCCACCCTAGAAGTAAGAACAGTGCTAAGGAAAATTAAGTCAGAGAAAGCAACAAGTTCAGATGAGGTCACAGTATATATGGTCATGATGTGTGAACACAGACAGCTTCTGAGTGCCTCAGGTACAAATACTTTACAGATACTTCAAGAGGAAGTACTGAAATACTTCATGGAAAGCACCCAAACAAAATAGACACTGGTTGTGATGATCCATATGGGGAATCTGCCTGCCACACTGACAGTTTCCCTTCTTGGATGACATGAACCCACGAACTCTAGGTAAGCAAAATAAAATACAAGACCAAAGGGAAAAAAACAACAACAAAAAAATCCCAATGGGATACTTATCTGATGGCTAAGTATTCAGCACAGCATCAAGGTGTTCAGACTAATGACCATAATGCCATTTGGACTGGTAGCAAGGATGTTCTGTGTCCATACATCACTTTTATGCCCTACGTCCTGTGCTGGGAGCATATGTGTAATGTACTGCACATACAGGATCATAAGGCTTTGGTATACTGGCCGAACATAGAGCTGCCCTGGACAGGAGATCACTATAGTTAAGAATACTGCAACAGTGATATAGAAGAACATTTGCACACACACACACACACACACACACACACACACACACACACACACACACACACACACACACACACACACACACACATACATAGATATACTTGTTTAAAAATGTTTACTAATACAGGAAAACAGGCATTTCATTTGGAGAAAGAAAACAATGCTGAAGACAAGACTGTAGATGTTCAAACTCAGCTGAAAGAATGTTTCTTGATACAAGCCTGCCCCCCCCCCTTTTTTTTTTTTTGCATTTCACAGCTGAGTCTGCCCCAATAGGGCTAGCCTGGAGGAATTCAACTGTTAATGGATATGTGGGGGTGGGGGGTTGGAGACCACTCACCACAGCACAGGTTTACTTTATCTCCTTAGTAGGATTTAATACAGTTAATGGTAAAATGTGCAAAGATTCAGATCACCCTCCCCAGTCACCTAACCTCAGTTGCCCTATTTAAAAGCAAACTGAAACCTTACGTTAAATCACACTGGTTATGACCTGTGCAAACCCAGACTAACTTCCTACACAGACTCTGGACACTAATCTTCCTACCTATATAAGCTTGTTTACTTAACTACTAACAATATTTTTGTGTGTGTTTTAAGTTCTAGAGTGTAACTGAACATACTTTGTATGCATATCCATAGCTGGTATGCACTATGATTATTTTGTATTTTTTTCCTGATTAGATATTATATGCAATGATATGTAACGATTGACAAAACCTTGGATTGTACTACTGTGTTTGTATATTTTACTCTGTCTGTGGAGCTTTTCTCCCCGGGCCTCCATTGAAAATGGACATATATCCAGTTGGACTAGCCCGGTCAACAAATGTAAAATAAAAAAATAAAAAATAAAAAATGTTCAAAACAACATGTATGCAGTAGAATTCTTCCCAATGCTGGCCTGCTGTGCTACAGTCTAAATTACTGTAGATATTATTAAACTAAAAAAACTTGCTTGCCTCCTTCCTCTTTACCCCTCTGGAAGGACTACTGAGAGAGAGAGATTGAACTGTACCTGCTCAAATGAATCTTCACTAACCTGTCATTTCAAAAACCTGAGTAACCAAAGGAGGGTAACTACTATTAACTTGTCTCACTGAACCAGAAAAAGAGTTTTTTTTTTCTCCTTCACAGGTCTTACTGGCAAACTTCAATGTAGCTGCCCAAAGCTGTGCTAGTCTGAATGAAGATCATTCATTCAGGGCATAACAGATAAACTCTCTCAGCTAGGCATCAATCCATATGTTAACAGATGGGCAAGCTAACTGGCTCACTGATAGTACCCACCTAGTCAAAATAGGGGGCACCACTTCAAGCAGTAGACCCGTATCAAGTAGTGTACCCCAGGGTTTGGTCTTGGGGCCTCTGTTATTTGGGATATACTTTTCTGAGGTGCAGGCCAAAACCAGTGGGCTATGGCTGACCAAGTTTGCAGTTGACTGCAAGCTGGAAGCTGTCATCAATTCCCCTAGTAATGTGGACATCATCCAAGAGGGTCTCACCCAAACAAATGACTGGTGCCAGAAACACGGCCTCAAGCTGAATACAAAAAAATGCATCATCATCCCCTTTGGGGAGAGTGATGTCCCCACAAATTATCATATTAATAACAACATCCTAAGCATGCAGTCAGTTGTGAGGGATTTGGGCACCCAGATTGATTGCAACCTGACTTTTGACCACCATGTTGCTTCCACTGTATGGAAAGCTTTCTACATGGCCCACCTAATAAGTAAGGGTATCTCATCCAGGGACAAGGAGGTCATAACATCCCTTTATTGAGTACAATGCCCCATTCGGCATGTATCTCACAAAGAACATGCAGCAGCTGGAGAGACCACAGAGGTTCCTCACCAGGAGAATCCAGGTCCTCAAAAATCTACCATATACAGATAGGCTAAAAGTCCTTATCCCTGTAGTCTGTGTCATACAGACTCCTCAAAGGTGACCTCTGTCTGGCACACAAGGCGATCTCGGACCCCACCTTGATGGGACTGTTGCATATCCGCTCTACTCTAGTCAACTGCAAACGTGGCCTCAACCTGGTCTGTGACATCAATAGGACTTGTTGGCGGGACAGATTTGTGTCCCTGAGACTCCCCCATCTATGGAACAGACTCCCTCTCCACGTCAAGCAGAGTACCTCTTTACCCTTTTTTTAAGTGCAACCTGGATAACTGGATGGGAAATAGAAAATACATCCCTAGGATTCCACCCGTGTCCCTGTTGGACTGGGGCATTGGGTGCTGATTTGTCTATGCATGGGCTAAACTCTTGGCTAGGCTTATAAGGGCCTCAGTGCCAATAGCCTAGTAACTTCCTATGATCCTATGAAGACATGTGAACACCATCACAACTCTTGACGTCAACAGAAATACTGACATTTAACCAGCTCTAGAAACCTTTACTCCCCAAAAGGAAGAAAATGTTCATGACATACAAACCATGCATATTTATTTTTCAGTTGCCTAAAAACATATATAACAGCTTACCTTTAAAGTGAGGAGATGTTTAGTTAAATGCGAGTTAGCAGACAGATTCACAAGCACTTTCAAAACCTGAATCTGCAGGAGAAAATATATTCTATCACTATTTGTACTTTTCTTTTTGTAAGACTCAGTATTTTGCTAGTTATTGCATGCAGCAAAACAATGTGAATTTAGATATTTTACTATAGCTTCAAAAGTGTATTTATTTACTAGCTAACTTTTGTATAATTGGAAGGTGCACTGTCCATAGGTAAACTTTTTGAGCAGTAAAATATGTTAAAATGTTAAACTGGAAATCATATGACTTTAAAGCAGACAGCTATAGTAAAAAATGCATAGACATAATAATACAAAAACACAATGTAAACTATCAAAAATTAACGAACAGCTAACCAAGACTCAGTGCATTCATATAGAAGAAAACTTCCATGCATTTAAGAAATCTTCTTGATTTGTTTCAGGATTCCCCCTGATACTTTGCCATGTGGGTCAGTCAGGCCCTGAAGGCAAATTTGGAAAGCATATACACACTTCTCTCAAAAAGTACAGCTGTATTAAGAATTTTACCATATGCAGATATTTCTGTAAATGGATTGTTGTAGTTGCTGTAGTCCTTACATTTGGAATGCCTGCCTGCAGGCAGACCATCTTCTGAAGCTTTACCTTCCTGCAGGACTTTGGCTGAGGACCTCCTGCCAGAACACAAGGATGTTGGTAGTGTAAGTGCATTGGCCAATCCCATCTTCAGATCTTTCTTGCCCTGGCTACAGTAAGGTAGAAGACCTTCAAGCCAAAGTCCTAGTGAATCAGATGGCAACAGCCCTGTGCCTCCCAGCCCCACACCACAGGTCCTCAAGCCCTCTCTTCATGGAGTAGACAGAAGTGAAAGAGGGAAGGAGGTGTACAGAAGTGAGAGGGAAGGTGCAGGTAAAGGATTAGGCTGCCATCTCCAGCCCATGTAGAAAAGAAAAACAGGTCAAAAAGGGAGGTAAGTGGGAGTGAAGCTGAAGAGCAATAGTGAAGCCACTCAAATAACTACATTAATTCAACTTCCTATCACAACTGTATTAGATTTATTACAATATTCTCTGTTGCCGTTACATTTGTAGAGATTCCCAAAGCATATGAAAATTGTGAGGTGAAACAATAAAATCAGGAAATTATGTCCTGCAGGACAGACTTGGCTCTGGAGGCTACTCCTAAATTGTAGAATCTTTGAGAAGGTGTGAAGACAAATCTAAGTTGCAGGTTCTATAACTGGCTGTGCAGTAACTCCTCTAAGGAAGACTATGGTGGCTGCAGTGATACTGGTGGAGTGGGCTATGATATATCACGACCTGTATAACAAAAAGAAATACAATGAGCAAACCATTTAGAAATTATCTGTTTATTTACTGTTTTCCCCCTTTTTCCTTTTGCAAAAGAAACAAACAGCTGCTTGGCCCCTTTTCAGCTCTTTGATGCCGTGAAAATAAAATATGTCTAAGCACACCAAGGGAATGAAGGATCCTTTCTGCTTTGTTCTGTAAATTTTTAAATAAAATTGATAAGTAAACGGCCTGGTTAAAGGAGAGCTCAGAAACCACCTTAGGCATCAAGGAAAGATTAATTTGAAGGGATCACCTGTCCTGGTGAAACACTGTGAAGAGTTTCTTGCACATTAAAGTCTGGAGTTCAGAAATTGTCCTAGCAAAGGTAGTAGCCACCAAAAACATCTTCCAAAATAGAAACTGTAGAGTAGCTGAAGCATCTGGTTCAAACTGAGCCAAAGTAAAATTTTGTAAATTATAGTTAAGATCTAGTTGTGGGGGAATCTCTTTTCGCAGCAGTCTAAGATGGAGGATCACCTTCAGGAACTTTTTAATTGAAGGCCTGGGGTACACATGTGGATTTGTGTTTATAAAGGTAGAAATGGCAAAATCATGGACTTTTACAGATGTATACACTAACCAAGTTTCATAAAGGTCTGACAGATATTCTACAACCATAGCAACTTTTGCCTTCTAAGGGTCCTGGCACCAGAGGAAGAGTATTTTCCATTTAGTCAAGTAAGATTTCTTTGTGTTTAGTTTCCTGCCTTCAGAGTCTATGTTACTACCTGGAATCACTGTAAAATCATCCAAGCTGTCAACTTTAAAGTGGTCAGGTTGGGGTATAATAGATATTCATGCTGAGTCAGTGCTTTCATATTTTCCTTGTTAGGCTGTTCAGCAGAGGGAGCCAGTGTTGTCCTGACCAAAAGGTTACTGCTAGAATTACTTATGACTTTTCTTCTTGGGTATAGATGGGAATGCATATAGAAACACACCTGCCCAATTCTGAGGGAAGGCATCTATTTTCCAAGCTTATGGAGTTGCTTTCCTGCAGATGAAATGTCTTAGTTTCCTACCCAGATGACAGCCAAACATGTCTACCTCTTATACACCCCATATTGTGGTCAGATCCAGAAAGACATCCTTCATCACATCATTTGTGAGAGTCTACTTGATATTTGCTCAAACTGTCAGAACATTTTTGTTGAGAAGGGATGTAGGCTGCTATTAAAGTTATGCCAACATTTTGACATATTTTACAGGCTTGCATAGCAAGCTTACACATAATGTACAAATGTTTTCCTTCTTGTTTTATGTACCACATCACTGTAGTGTTGTGTGTCATTATTTAGAGGACCCATTCTTTTAAAGTATGGATGAAGGCTTGTAGAGCTACAATGACCACAACCACTTCTTTCATGGTTGTTTTTTCCTCATCTTGTTTGCTGAACTTGGAGAGCTCTCACACAGGCTCCCCAACATGTCTGAGGAATCTGTGGTGGGGGTCATAGTAGCCTCTGGAGTATAAAATGCATCCTCTGTTTTAGATTGCATTGTAATAATATCAACTATGTGATTGTTTTTTTTGATGCAAGAGGGAAGTGGGATGGTGGTCTCTATGAATAAGTAAACTGACACCATCTGTTTCTCAAGTAACACTGAAAATTCCTCAAGTGTAGAAGGGCAAGTGGCAAGATTTGGACAAATTAAATGTAGCAGGGCAAGTGGCTCCATTGGGATGCAGGATGCCATGTAGCCTAACAGTCTGAAGAACTCCCTTGCTGAAAATGTCTCCTGCTACAAAATGTTTTGGAAAGTATAGAGTCAGATGGGACACTTTATCCTCTATGTGTAAGGCTCTGGAAAATTTATTTGATTGAAGGTGTTAAGATTGAACCAGACATGCACCCCTTCTGTAAACTCCTGTTGAGACTGCCATCTTTTTTGGATTGTCCTTGGAGTGAAACTGACACAATGTGGACAACAGTCAATGTCATGCTCTGGGGCTGAGCAAAGCAAGCACAGATTGGGGAATCTTTGTGTTTAAAAAGAAGTTATGTTCTTACCATAACGTTCCATGTGTGTTGTCCATCTTCATTTCCATTAACCTATGGGTACTGGTTCTGATCCTCAGAACATATTGGCTGCTTTTTTACAGCTTGAGCTTCCTGACTTGCGTTCCTTCCCATACCCACAATGCCCTTCTCTCCCAATGTACCTCAGATCGAATTTGCCAGAAAAGCCATAGCACATAAACATACTTCCACCAGAGAAATTACACGGCTCTATAAACTAATCAGGAGCTCAAAATAAGGAATAGATATTCCTTTGAACATTCAACCAGGCTTCCCAAAGACTTGGATAGGGGGATATGGGCAGGAAGGTTAATGGAAATGAAGATGCACAACATGGAGGAACTTTACAGTAAGAACATAACTTCTTTATCTGATGTTGTCCTCTTCATTTCATTAACTTGTGGGACAGGGTCCCCAGCTACTAAAATCCAGGGTGCCCCTCATGGAAGGATATTCCAAAGAACAGCAGCCAAAAGCACTTTTACTCCTTGATAGAATGTACAATTTATAATGCATAATAAACATGTGGGAATTAGACCAAGTATCTGCAGCACAAATGTTCTCAATAGAAACTCTAGACCAAAAGGCATGAGAAGTAGCCATGGACCTTGTAGACTGGGCCTTAATTTGTCCTAGCAAGGGAATGTTTTTGGAAGAGTAAATAAATATAATATAGTCTTTCAACCATCTACTAGTGAGACTTTGGTAATAGATTTACCTCTTTTTGCTACTGAAAAAGATACAAATAAGTGATCAGACTTCATAAAGTGCTTGGTTCTGTGTAAATAAAAATAAAGCTGTCTATGAACATCAAGCAAATGGAGAGTATATTCACCTTTGTTTTGATAATTTGGAAAAAGACTAAAAGATTGATGGACTGATTAATGTTCCCTTCCTTAGCCACCTTGGGTAAAAATGAAGGATTAGTACACAGGGTAACTCTATCCTTGTGAAAAATCAAATATGGAAATTCTGAAGAAAAGGCCTGAAGTTCAGAAACTCTTCTTGCAGACGTGATAGGTACTAGAAAAATAGTTTTCCAGGAAAGGAAATTCAAATCCAGAGTAGCTGCAGGCTCAAAGGGTGGGCGGACCAAGGCTAGCCATATCATCGTCAAATCCCAAGGTGGAGATGGATTTTTTTCCTAATCAGCGAGAGACAGAATCTTATTCATCCTGAACCTCTAAAAGATATACACAGTAACAACTAACTTTATATCCCACCTGCTAACAATACACACAAGTAGGAGGGGTGGAGGATGGGTACGGCTACTGCAGCAATTATCATTTAAACATCTATTATTATGGTACGTTTAATTATAGGGATGTTCATCAGATTGATCACTGCTGCAGTAGCCTTAGGTACATGTGTAGACATCCATAACTTAAACTTACTGGGAGGAAGAAGGATGAGGGCCCTGGAGCCCCTAGAGAATGTCCCTAGCAAAGCTTCTCCTAGACCTGGAAAAGGAATCTAGCTTGTAGTGCTTTGTAAAGATATGTACAGAAAGCCAAGTTGCTGCTTCTAGAATACTTACAGAACCCAACCCTTTCCAAAAAGCCAAAGATGAAGCCAAGGCCCTAGTACAATGAACTTTGACCTGACCTGGGATTGCTTTGCTGTGGTGGGAATAACGAAAGGTAACAGCATGAGACAACCATACGGACCATATGGAAATAGTCTGCTTTGACACAGTTTGTCTTTGCTTCATATCTTCACAACAAATGAACTGCAGAGCTCCTGAAAGTTTTAGCTCTAACAAGATGATATCTGGGTTGTCTATGGATGTCCAAAGTATGGAGTATCCTTTCTCTCTCATTTTTAGCTTCTGGAAGGAAGACAGGGAGAGGGACAGCTTGGCTGAAGCATAAAGGAAAGATTTGTTATTATGGAAATACTCTCTTTGTGGAAAATGAGATAAGGTTGACATCACAAAAGCTTGGAAATAAGATACTATTCTTTCAGAAGAATCTCAAATCAGCCTGATGTACTGGTTCAAATAGAGCAAGAGTTAATTTTCCCAACACAAAAAGATCCTAAACAGGAGCCACCTGTTTTCTAGGAGGCTTGGTATGCAACACCCCTTTCAAAAACATTTTACATCTGAATACATTAAAAGAAGGGGATCCATTGGCAGACATGTGGAAATGCCCCTTGGGTGTACCTTGATGGAGGAGAAAATCAGGCCAAAACATAAGTCACACAAATACTGCAGAACCAGAGAAACATAAGCCTTAAAAGGGTCATGGTTCTTGTCTTGGCATAACAAAAATTCTTTTGCATTTGCTAATATATGATTTTCTAGTAGCAGGGTTTCTTGCCTCCTTTACTCTACCTCCTGCCCATCCTCAGAATACATGTGCCTAAAAGGTATTAAGACTATATTACCCAGGCAGTTACTTGTGGTTGTTTGGAGTTGGAATGTAGCAAACACCCCTGCCCAGTATGAGTAGATCTAGTCTGTGAGAAATTTTGAGGTAATTGCCCTTGGCCATTTCTCAAAGAAGGGAGCACAACTGTTGCCTTGGCCAGAAGGAAGTCTCCACAATGATCTTTGGAGAGTCTTTCTGAATCTTCAGAATGTCCCTTGATATTAGTGGAAAGGATTGAAAAGCATAAAGGAATACTTCTGTCCAAGGAAAAGAAAATACACTGGTTTTCCAGGCCTCTCTGCATTGAGTTCTGGAGCTGAATTTTGTCAACTATTTGTGATTGAAGGTAAAAAAGATCTGTCTAAGGTGTTCCCTACAGTTGTATTAATTATTGGATTCCCCAACTCACTTTCCATTCATGAGGTTCAGTCCTGGTCCTGCTCGGCTTGTCTACCACAAAATTTTGCTCTGATGGGATACAAGATGCATGTGGATTGAGATTGTGCTGAAAAGCTATATCCCAGGCTACCTTGGCTAGTCTGCAAAGAAGGTAGACTGCAGTTCCCCAATGTTTATCTACCCCATGACTGTGGAGTTGTCTGTAACCACTTGTAATGGTCCTAAGGACCACAGATGATTAAGAGAGTTGAGAGCATTTATGACTGCCAACATCTCTTTTAAGTTTGTGTATTTTGGTTTGTCACTTCTTATCCAAAGATCTATCTCCCAAAGCAAAGTTTGAGATATCTGTTGTTAAATACTAAGCTGGTGCTGGAGGAGAAAGTGAGAGACCTGGATTTGGATGAAATTGGTTTATCCGCTAATACAAAAACTGGAACCTGCAATGTCAGGAGATGAGGATGCTGGGAATACAGTGATTTTAGGTACCACTACATTTTTCTCATGTGAAGTCTTCTTAGAGGAATCATGAGAATCAAAGGTGCCATGACCAAGTATCCTGAGAAATTCCCTTGCTGAGACTTTTGTTTGAATGGAAAAACTCAGGAATTTATCCTGATATAGATATACTTTTTTCTGTGAAACAAAAGCTCTTTGAATTGTTGAATCTAGAAGACCCACCAGGAAAACAATACTGCATGAAAGAGTTAAATAAGACTTTTGGATGTCCTCCTGAGACCCCAGTATGTGCAGGAGATCCCTCACCCACGTGACAGATTCCTGACACTTTGAAAAATACTCTACAAAGATAAGCAAGTTGTCTAAATAAGGAAAACGTGAGTACCTTGCAATCTGCAATAGGCTATCTATGGGGCTAGACATGTTGTAAATATCCTTGCAGCAACAGATAACCTAAAAGGTAATGCAGAGAACTGAAAGTATGACCCAGACACAGAAAACCTTATATTCCGATTCATCATCATCTGAAATCTGGAGCTATAGGAATGCAATAAGCATATTTTAAATCTAATATCAGCAAACAACTTAAATGTGGAATGACAGGTAACAGGTTGTGAAGAGATAAGATTTTGAAATTAGGCACTATCACAAACTGGTTTAAAAAGGAAAGACCTAGAACGGTTTCTAAGAGGCTTCTTTGACACCAGAAACATTCTTGAATAAAAACCTTCTCCTATCTGAGGAGGAATACCACTTCTATCATGTTCCCAAGTCAGCAGATGATAAATGACAGGGGGAAAAGAGAAGTTAAATCTGGCAGATGAGGAAGAATCTCTTGAAAGAGAGGGAGAGGTCTTACTGCCATCTGCATCAGTGAAAAATCACTTTGAGAACCCATTTTTCTAATGGTATCAGTTGCCTAAAGAGAAATGTATGTTCAACTTTTTTAGAAGGATTAAAAGCTTGTTTCTTTTTCTGAAGTGGGACATCTGCTCTTACAAAGCATGGTGGATCAGAACCCTGACATACCTTGATTAAAGTGGCATGAACCTCTTCCTTTACCAGGATCTGAGGTATGTTTTGTGGTCCCTCAGAAATAACCCTAAGCGGGGCGTGGCCAAGGATGAACACAGGATAGCAGCAGATTTCTTCAGCTCCACCAATTTCATTACACTGACAGGAATTAATTACTTAAAAAATTAATTTTTGAAGTAATTTTCTTTCTAAATACGTTTGTTTTATATAGTTCTTGAACTATATCTAAAAAAGAAAGGAATTCTTAACAATATTCCTGTCAGAAATCACTGTGGAAATTTTCCTGTCAGTTTATCAGTCTGAAATGAGTTCCAGTAAGACAAATTCTCAAGACTCCAGCATCAAGAAAGAACTTCCGTCTCTGATAATTATAATCCAGCAACTTACTGATAAAATGGATAAAAAGGATACTAAAATAGACACCTTCATAGAAAAAACTACAAAACAAATAGACCTGTTACATACAGACCTGCAACAGAAGAACCAGATGACAGGCATAGAAGAAGCTGTGAATGACATGGAAAATAGAATCCAAGAAGAGGAAATCAACATTGAGTTTCTGCTGAAACAAAATACACATTTACAAACAAAGCTGGATGACCTGGAAAATAGATCTAGGCGCAATAACATTAGGATTTTTGGACTGCCAGAAAATGTTGAAGGTAACAATATTACTTCTTTTTTAACAACTTGGCTCCCTAAAACTTTAGACTTACAAGAAGCATTCTCTTTTGGTATCGAAAGAGCACATAGATCTATAGCTAATACTAACTCTAACAAAAAATATCCTAGATCAGTTATAGTTAGATTTCTATCATCTTTTGATAAAGAGATGGTTCTTAAATCTGCTTGGGCTAAAGCTCCTGTTAAGATTAATGAGACAACTGTGCTTTGACAATGACTATTCTTCCATGGTAATAGCTAAAAGAAAAGTTTTTCTGCCACTAATAAGGGAGCTTAAAAAGCACAGTTTAAAACATACCTTCTGTTTCCTGCCAAGCTTAAAATCTTCCTTCCTGATGGTCCTAAGGTTTTCGATGATTTAGACTCTGCTTTACTGTTTGTCAAAGAAAAAAGGATTTTGGATAAAATAGAAGAAATGGAATGGGCTAGTTCTTCATTAAAGAGATTGGCAACTGAAGCGTGGAAGACTTCAGAGAAGAAGAAGAGACTAAAAACAAATGATTTGTTATATGTTTTTTCTCTCTCATCATTTTAGTTCATTATTAATCTTTTGAATATAGTTCCTGCATTTCCAGAAAACCACAAATATTTTGGAAAAGATTTAATCAAAGTTATTCTCTATGTGCAAAGAAATGTTTTGTTTCATAACCAGTCAAAATACCTGAAGATTTAATGGCAAGCTGTGATTCAATTTGTTTCTCTTTCTGAAAAGAAGTAAGGTTAGTAATTTGATACATTTTTTTATCTTTACCTTTTTTTCCTTCTCCTTTTATTATTTTCTTTGTTTAAACAATGACATTCTATTTAGATTATGTAGTGGGTAAAGGGTGGGGGAGGGCAGGGAGGGAACAGTAATGAAAATATCATTAATAGAATAATAACATATTTATTCCTTGTAAAAGTTTTTATAAGTTCTTCAAATGCTATTTCTAATTATACTTTCTTGATTATGCTGCTTATGCCTGTTTGTAAATAATCTGTTATGCTTTAACTAATAATAATCAGAACTAAATAAGAGTAAATAATATCTTTTATTTTTAACTCTATTAATATAAACAGTAAGTAACATTCCATTGTATATACTTCTTACAGCTTTCTCTTACATTTTTTATTTCTGCCTCACTCCCTTTTATTTTCTACTCTTTTCTTTTCTTTATTAATATATAGAAATGCTTTTGATTGTGTGGGCACAGTGAATAATAGGATTTGTATGAAAATTGAGTTGGGAGAAGAATGTTGAGTTTTATTGCTTGTTGGTAATTTTGGGCTTAATTTCACTTACATAGAGGCTGTAATGATCTGTGGAATACATTGTGAAGGTTTTGTCATGTTTAGATGCATTTACACTGCTAAATGAATGTTTGTCACTAGTTTTAATAAGTTTCCCGCCAAAATGTTAAGAGAGACAATCTGAGATGTGGGCTGTCTCATGCACAGTGTTCATGAGTTACTTCATAAGCTTCAGCTCACAGAATTCTCACAGAGAAACTGAAAGCAGTTAGTATAACCTTTGACATAGTTATCACACTGACACACCACAGATTCAGGAAAATACTCTATTCATAAAATATGTCAGTTATAATGTTTTGTTTCATAACCAGTCAAAATATCTGAAGATTTAATGGCAAGCTGTGATTCAATTTGTTTCTCTTTCTGAAAAGAAGTAAGAGGCTGTAATGGTCTGTGGAATACATTGTGAAGGTTTTGTCATGTTTATATGCATTTACACTACTAAATGAATGTTTGTCACTAGTTTTTAATAAGTTTCCCGCCAAAATGTTAAGAGAGACAATCTGAGATGTGAGCTGTCTCATGCAGAGTGTCCATGAACTACTTCAAAAGCTTCAACTCACAGAATTCTCACAGAGAAACTGAAAGCAGTTAGTATAACCTTTGGCATAGTTATCACAGTGACACACCACAGATTCAGGAAAAATACTCTATTCATAAAATATGCCAGTTATAATGAGTCTAAATGATGTAGTTTTTTGTAGTAAGTAAATGTCTTATTTTAGAAGGCATAGAAAATGAAACATTTATTTAAATGTTTTTGAAAATCTACTTAACAGCAGCATAATAATCTGTGTTAAAAATTTGTGTTCCAAACATATACTTTACTATAACTCATTTAATTCATCTGATTGACAAGCATAAATAATCTTATAACTCTATTCTGGAAGAAATGTCATGTGATATATTTTAAAGCAGTAGGTTAGCATGATTGTAAAATCTGGTTACTAAAATGTGTTTGCTGTGCATTATTTTGTATAAAGCAGACAGATTTATTCTAGGGACAGCAAGTAGGATAGTGCTCAACAAAGACACAACTCAGTGAGATCAGATATATATATATATATATATATATATATATATATGTGTGTGTGTGTATGTATGTGTGTGATGGCTTTGCTTTTTATATAATAATGCAAGTGTTTCTGAGAATCTGCATAACTATCCAATATGATTTATAATAATTTCTATGAATACAATATTTTACTCTATTGACAAAATGAATGTTTGCCACAAGTTTTAATAAGTTTCCATCAAAATGTTAAGGAGACAATCTGGGATGTGGGCTGTCTCATGCACAGTGTCCATGAACTACTTCAAAACCTTCAACTCACAGAATTCTCACAGAGAAACTGAAAGCAGTTAGTATAACCTCTGACCTAGTTATCATACTGACACACCACAGATTCAGGAAAATACTCTATTCATAAAATGTCAGTTATAATGAGTTTAAATGATGTAGTTTCTTGTAGTAAGTAAATGTCTTATTTTAGAAGGCATAGAAAATGAAACATTTATTTAAATGTTTTGAAAATCTACTTAACAGCAGCATAATAATCTGTGTTAAATCTTCTGTTCCAAACATATACTTTATTATAATTCATTTAATTCATCTGATTGACAAGCATAAACAATTTTATAATTCTATTCTGGAAGAAATGTCATGTGATATATTTTAAAGCAGTAGGTTAGCATGATTGTAAAATCTGGTTACTAAAATGTGTTTGCTGTGCATTATTTTCTATAAAGCAGACAGATTTATTCTAGGGACAGCAAGTAGGATAGTGCACAACAAGGACATAACTCAGTGAGATCAGATATATATATATATATATATATATATGTGTGTGTGTGTGTGTGTGTGTGTATGTGTATGTGTGTGTGTATGTATGGTGTGTGTGTGTCTGTGTGTATGTGTGTGATGGCTTTTTTTTTTAATAATGCAAGTGTTTCTGAGAATTTGCATAACTATGCAATATGATTTATAATAATTTTATGAATACAATATTTTACTCTATTGACAATAATGAGTTTAAGTAAATGCTCATATACAAACAATTCAAGATTTTTTTTGGAAGCTGTTAATAGTATTCACATGACAGAAAATAGATGCATCTTAATATATGTAATGTCTGAATCATATTAGCCAAAGTTTTTGATTTAAATGAATGTTAGAACCTAATTTTCTCTCCTCTTGATTTCTAACATCAAGATTATTTGAATGCTATTTGAATACAAGTGTTATATATTACATAGATCTATATAGTAGTATGAACAGTTTAAAAAAAAAAAGTTTATTTTAGTTTATATGATGCTGTTTTACCAAATGTGTAGTTTTGTCTTGATAGATAATTGAATTGAAAACTGTTAACCTCAGTTAAATATAACTAGTATTAAATTGATAAGGTGGTAGCTGAGGTACTGCTGCTTAGGGTAGGTTAACTTGAGTAGTAAATACTACTCTAAGTTGGAGTTTTCAACTCCAGGCTGGATGCAAGGTTAATCCTTACATTATTTTCACTTGTTCATTGTTATATGTATATAGTTTTGACATCCACAATATATTTTGTATACTCATTGTCACAACAAACAAAATTGAATCCTATACAAAATCCCATAAGAGATTTAATAAATACAGCTATATTTAAAGGTACACATAAAAGAGGAGATTTAACATTATTTATCTTGTTATTTGTTATTTCGATCATAAGATTCTTGAGTTTTAAAAATGCCAAATGACATCTTTAAAAGGAATTTCTTTAAACATTAATGGATTGAATAATCCGTGTAAAAGGGCAAGCCTAATAAGATACATTAATTTACACAAGGCCAATCTAGTCTTCCTGCAAGAAACCCATCTCTTGAAAAAAGATATTGATAAACTAGCCACTAATAAGTATACAGTATTGGTTAGTTCAGAGCACACTCAGAAAAAAGAGGAGTGGCTATTTTATGGAATAAAAGTATGCCCATTCCTAAAACCATTAAGTCTTTTCAGGATGACAAAGGAATGTTTTGTATGGTTACAATACAAATTAATGGGAAGACTTACACTTTAATTAATGTACATTGGATACCTGGAATTGGTATTAATACAGTGAAACATCATATTGATAAGATCATATCATTCTCTATAGGGATATTATTTTAGCTGGTGATTTTAATTGTATACTACAAGAAAGTGATACTACCTCTATAAGGTAAAGAAGAATTACATCTAATGCAAAACATTTAAATGATTATGCTAATTCTTATCATTTGAATGAAATTAAAAATCAGATAGATTCAAAATCATTACCATACACCTTTTTTCTAACAGATACAAAACTTATTCAAAAATAGATAGGGTCTTTATTTCTAACCAGATGGTAACAGATTTAATTAATTCCAAAATAATTTCATGTCCTATATCTGATCATAACTCAATTGTTTTGAATTCATGATAAAAATACTCATAATGTTCAGATCAAAAGGATACCAGCATACTTAACTCAGCTAAAAGACTATAAAGAATATATACTTTCAGAAGTACAACATTTTCTAGACATAAATAATACTCCTGAAGTCTCCATTGTCTATGTTTGGGATGCCTTAAAATCATATCTATATGGACAAAGTATCAGATGGTATAATAATAAAAGGAAATCTTGGGATAAGGAATTGTTAGATATTCAAAGTAAATTAGACTCTTATAAACATAATAATAAAGAAAATATTATGGACAAGAAAGTTATTGAAGAAATAAACAAACTAAATGAGAAATACAAAGAAATTTTAACTCATAAAGTTAAAATAACTTTAAAGAAATACACGTTTTGTCTTATTCAATAAGTCCCAAATACTTACATAGACTTAAAAATAAAACAAAAGATTGAATAAACAAAACCATATCCAAGGAAACTTTTCTCTAAGGGAAAAGAAGAATGTTTCTAGTATACCAGAAATACTGGATGAATTTAGAAATCACTTTCACAAGATTAACCATAACAACATTAACATGGAACCTAAAGATAAAATAAAGGAGTTTATAACCACAAACATGAATAAAAGCTTAATAAACAACAGATTAAACTATTGGACAAGAGTATTTCATATACAGAAGTTATTACACAAATAAATAAGCTTAAATCAAGCAAAGCACCGGGTAATGATGGTATTATACCAGAGATATATAAAATCCTTTCTAAAACTACATATTCATTAATACATAAGGTTTTATTTTGGCCCAAACTGAGTTAATAACCCCCCCCATCTTGGCAATATACATTTATTTCACCAATTTTAAAACCTAATAAAGATCCAACTAGATGTTCTTCATATCGACCCATCTCATTACTTAATGTTGATTATAAAATGTTTATGAGTATTTTTGCTGATAGATTGAAGACAATCATCCCGGCATTATAGATATAGATCAGGCGGGCTTCATTGTAAATAGAAATACTTTTGATAATATAAGAAGAACTTTAACATTAATTGATTTTGCAAATAGGAAAAAGAAAGATTTAACACTTATTAGTCTTTATATAGGTTCAGCATTTGATTCAGTAAGTTGGGACTAGCTGTTTACCTTACTGAAATGCACAAACTTCTCTGATGCATTTGTAAATTTAATTGAGCATTTATACAAAGGAACGCTGGCTTATATTAAGGTAGGAACATATGTTTCACAAAAATACCCATTCTTAAAGGTACAAAGCAAGGATGTCCACTTTCTCCACTATTATTCACTTTAGTAATGGAGCCTTGGGCTAATTTGATTAGAAACAGTACTGACATAGAGGGTTTTGAAAAGGCGAAAATACAACATCAAAAATTCAACTTTTGCAGATGATGTTCTAATTACATCAGCAGGATCTAATTCTTCTATGCAGTCTTTATTTGATAAAATGATGAATTTTAAAAGTATTTCTGGTTTAATATTCAATGAAGCAAAAACTAAAATACTACCTATATATACACGAAAAAATATTCTCATTAGTGATTTTACTAAATATGTACCCAATTCAGGTCAGATAACTTATTTATGTATAATACTATCTAAAGATATTAAATCTATTATATATAATAACTATAATACCTGTTTTCTTAATATACAAAATCTTTTTAATACCTGGAATAATATGTTTTTACTATGGAGGAGAGACTTACAATTATTAAAATGATAATATTCCCCAAGATTTTATACTTAATACAATCAATAATACTTTCACCTACAAAATAATTATCAAGAAACTGAATACACTAATGTTAAATTTCTTATGGGCACCTAATAGACCTAGGATTGCATTAAAGAAACATACTAATAGCTGGTCTCAAGGGGGTATTTCTTTTCCAGACTTTAATTTATATATTATCTCTTCTATTATAAAAATTATTACTTTATTAATAGATCAGTCATATATCGCAAAATGGAAAGATTATTGGGAGCTAATTAGTATGCACTTCATGAAAATCTCCTTAACACATAAAAATATGATTGTAAATAACTCCATGTTGTGGTTGCTAAAGGAATTTTGTACTTCACCTATTACACCTAAACATATGGTTTGTTACCCATTAAATATTATTATTAGTTATCGTAACTTTATATTCATGCACCCTAATTTCAATAGCACGGTATTTTAGTTTAATTAATTGATCTGATTGTAGTGGATGTCTTTGTAAATACTTTAGTTGTTTTGTTGAATATTATAATAATACCTATTTTTAATTACTTGTATAAAATTATGATATTTCTCTTATATGTTAAAACAATAAACCTGTTTTGAAAAAAAAAGAAATAACCCTAAGCTCCCCCTTCTCTACTATTATGGTAGTCGTGTGGGAAACAGATGTCATGCCAGTCTCTGGCAAGATCATAGTAACAGGCGTCTGTGAATTAGTCATATTCATCTGAGTCAGATGGGGCAGCTGAAGTTTCAAGCCAAGCCTTCTTGAACTTCTTTCTGGATGTGAGGGGAACATCTGTGACTGAAGGTTCCACCATCTTGCTTTGCTTAAGGCGCTTCAGACATGGGGTTTCTGAGTATGTATATAGAGAGAAAAGTCTCATTCATAGGTTTTTGGAATGAACAACTAATATTTTTTTACAGTTTCTGTAGTCATGTTCAGCCCCTAGATGAAACAACACCGGAGAAAATTAGCCTACCACAATCATACCTCGCCCTCTTAGCGAACATTAACAAATGTTTTGTAATAAAAGTAAGCAAGAATAAGGCTCCCCCAATGGGGTACTTAGCTGAATAACTCTAGACAATGGTATTAGCAATGACAATGTCATGTTCAGACTGATGAGAGCAATGATTCAGTGTCTGGACTAGCGGCAAGATAGTCTGAGAATCTTGCACTCATATGTCTGCTTATGTACCTCTATGTTCACAGGCTGAGGTCATACATTGGATGCATGCAGCATCCACAAGATTTAGCCTTTGGTACACTGGCCAGACATCAGGTTGCCTCAGTAGGATAACCCATCAGTTTAGAACACTGCAGCAGTGATCCAAGGAAAGACAAATGGGTATTGCATCTGCATACATCTTTTGAAGAATAAGTATGACAGTCAATGCCTGACACTATTGACTGACTGTAACCTTAGTGATTTATCAGAAAAATCAAAACTTTTACAATGGACAGAGCAAAAATATGAGACAAAATCAGGGACAGTTTAGAACTACATCTGTTTAATTTTTAAGTTGACTTTGGCTATGGTAAGTACTCCTGCTACAAATGAAAACTTTAAAATAAATGAGTTATTAGAAAGGACAATACTATCAAAGTACACAGAATGACAGGATATAATTTATGTATCACTGTCATTTGGTCATACAAAGCAGTTTTCTATATGCAAGATTAGCTTACTTTTACTGTATAAAACTGTCCTATCCACAAAGTATTCAAGTTGCCCATGGACATGCATGGTTGTGTAGAAGTATTTCTCTTTAGTTTCCTTGTTAAAGAGGAAGACGGGGAGTGGAGTCTAACAGGAAAAGAATACAATTACTTGGGCATAAAATGAAATATTCATTCTGACACCCACCTTACCACTGAAAACTGTAAGAGAATATAGATCAACACCTTTAACTGTTGTTCTCTTAAAAGTGGTTACTGCTACCAGAAACAAAGCCTTACAACACTGAAACTGCTGTGTCAAAAGGTAACAGCTTAAATCTAGAGAAAGGAAATGTGGGGCAGGTCTGATGTGCAATACTTAAATTATTGTCAGTGAAGAATCTGAAGTAACAGGTGGTATGATAAGGACAAAGCCGGATCCAGCATTAGGCAACCTAGGCAGCTGCATATGGCCCCATGCTGGCAGGTGTTGGGTGGGGGGAGCAACAGAGGGTGGTCTCTGTACTAGTTTTCCCCTTTTGCTCAGACCAACATTAACTGCAAGGTAGCTTATATTCCAATTCACTGCTTACTCCTCTCTCATGCTGTGGACCTATTTGCTGTACTCTTACTACTCCATATTCTTATTTTTTTATCCCTGTCCCTTGAATCCTTCAAAGTAATGCCACCTCTTCCATCTTTGCCTACCCTGCCCTTCCCAACATTTCTGTAACCATCCCCTCTTGTCAATGCTATGTTTCTGTAGTCCAGTCAAGTCATCATGACTATCTCTCCATTATTTGTGCTTCCAGCTAAGCCATCTTTTTTCCTAGGCTTCTGGCATTGCAAAGCAAAACTCTGACTATTCTCCCTTTCCAGTTTCATCAATTCCGTTTTTTCTTAAGATCCTAGACTTTTGTCCTCTCCTCATCTTTTTGCTAATCTCCTTATTTTTACTCTTTCTTCTCCCTTTCATTCCTTTGTTGAATCCCTCCAACATTAAATTCCTCAACTCCTCATCTACCTGAATGACCCCTCAATGAGTATTATTAACATCTCTCCTTCACAAAGTGCTATTTCACAATGTCTTCTGATGACACAACTCACTCTTAACATTTTTTCCTGCTTATGTCTTTTCCTACTTTCCTGCTAATATTCTTTGATAGTTTGCTGTGTTCTTACTACCTTGTCCATTATTCCAGTAATGTTTGCCTTCTGATACCCTGTTCTGCCTTTGCTAAAATCTTTGACATTACCATCGTCCTTTTCAAGCTCAGGTTATAAGCACACTCGTCCTAATATGTTGCAATACAATTCCAAAGGGACTGAGACTCTCCCTGTCCTTGATGAGCAGTTCCATATCCTCCAAGGTTTTCCCCAAATCTCCCACTATTGCAACTTCTTCCTCCTTATGCATCTCCCTTAGTAAAATCCTTCTCTTCTTTGTATTGCTTACAAGTGGCACGTGTACTATTTCTGCATCCAGCATTACCATAAGCCCTGCTGAGAGTTTACATAAAGACCACTGTACTTGCTTATTTTGTTTGTTTGTTTGTTTACTGGTATGGAATACTAATCCAGTACACCTTTTTCTAGTTTAGCCCAGGGATACAATGAAAAAAAATTACCAAAGATATATGGGTCCCTATTAGATGAATAGAAGATCAAGATCTCGAACGGCTTAAAAGTCGAAAATGTCATTCTTCGAGATCTCCATTGTGACACTACAGTACAGTGAAGATCGGAAAATTTGCCCTTTCCTCACTGTAGTGCGATCTCGGACTTGGTATATATAATTAGCAGGGGGTGTGGGGTGGTGCCCCCACAATACCAATTTCGAAGAACGACATTTTCAACTTTTCAGCCGTTCGAGATATTGATTTTTCGTTCATATAATAGACACTATATATATATATATATATATATATATATATATATATATATATATATATATATATATATATACACAGTTAAGCAAAATCAGTCAACATTTTTAAAGTACACAGACTCAGGCAGATAATTATTAGGTTTGAGCATCCTCATCTGTTGCAACAACCTATGCACTGTTAGGACTGTCCTGGTGAAAGTTAGGTTGGTGACAATGTTCACCTTCACAAACTTCTCCTTTCGTCCCTATCCTGACTTGGCTTCTTTAGTGATCCAAGTACCCAGCCTCAGCAAACTTTGTCCATTCTAGTCTATGCCTATCTGTCCTATGACACTATTTGCTTTACAAACCTATTATCTGATTTTCTATGCTATTCTTTGTGACTGCCCATTCCCACAGTCTCTCCCATCTGCTTCCCTTCTAGCAAGTTCTTCACCTGACTCCCATCTGCTTACTCTCACAATGTCTCATGGCTGGCCACCTCCAGCCCTGCCTCCCCTCTACCTAGGCTTCTTCATCATTTCTCTTCTGCCTGCCTTCCTGTCTCAAAGTCTTTTTCAGTATCATGGTTCTTGCCTCTCCCCCCTGCCCCTTGTCTGTCTATGTTCTCTGTGCATTCCTCCTGTCTGTTTCATAGGTTCATAGGTATGTACTAGGCTATTGGCCCTAGGGCCTATATAAGCCTAGCCAAACGAGGTTCCCTGGCTTTTACCACCCAAGAAAATTATTTTCCTGCATCCCTGTTGAGCAGCGCCACAGCAGTGATCCAGAGTGTGAATTTCCTGTTTCCCATCCAGTTGTAAATATTTCTCTTAAAAGATGGCTAATGAGAAGCTCTGCTTGACATGAATGGGTAGTCTGTTCCAGAGCATGGGAAGTCTCTGGGACAGGAATCTATCCCTCCAGCATGTTCTGTTTATTGTGGTGATAAGGTTTATGTCCCTGGAGTTTGTGGCTCGGAGAGATTGGCATTTCTTGAAGTGTAGCATGTCCATCAGATCTGGGTTAGACATGGCTTTGTATATTAGGCAGAGGTCAGCTCTGAGTAGGCGATATGCGACGGAGTACAGCTGGAGTTTTTTGAGACTGTCTGCATATGCCATCTGTTTGAGGCTGGTAAACTTCCTAGTGAGGTATTTCTGTAGCCTTTATAGTTGTTGCAGCTGTCTTGGGAGGTACATGCCAAATGGGGTGTTGTACTCTATAATGGGTCTGATAAGGGATGAGTAGAGAGGAATAATGACCTCTCTTTTTCTGGAGGAGAACCCCTTTGTGATGAGATGTGCCACTTAGAAGGATTTCCTGACTACTGTGGTGACGTGATTATCAAAGGAGAGACTACTGTCTACCTGTGTCCCAAGGTCTCATCACACTTTCAGTGTTTAGTAGGCTACCACCTATTTGGTAGTTCATGGGTACAGTGTTCTTCCCAAAGGGGATGACAGTGCACTTCTTGGCATTGAGCTTTAGTTCATGACTTTGACACCAAGCATCAGTCTCAGTGAGGCCTCTTTTTAGAATGTCCACATCCGTAAGCGAATCTATTATGGCTCCTAGTTTGCAGTTGTCTGCAAATTTCGTTAGCCAGAGACCAGCTGTATTAGCCTGGACTTCAGAGAAGTAGATACCAAACAGGAGAGGACCCAGGACCGAACCCTGTGGTACTCTGCTTGTCACTGGTCAGAAGTCGGATTTGGAGTCAGCTACTTTCACTGTGTGGGTTCTGTCAGTGAGCCAGTTGGCCACCCATCTTGTGACATGTGGATTTATGCCTAGTCCAGTGAGTTTATCTATAATACCAGAGTGGGGGATGGTGTCGAAAGCCTTGGCGAGGTCAAGATAGGCTGTGTGCACCACCTTACCCTCGTCTACAGCTCTGGTGACTGCGTCAAAGTCATCAATCAGGTTTTAGGAGGCATGATTTACTTTTTACAAACCCAAACTTGAGTGGGGTCCAGAGTTTGGAGGTTACCTATGTCTTTGTTTATAAGCTCCAGGATGATGCGTTCCATGGCCTTGCAGATCAGGCTAATGGGGCAGTAGTTCCCTGGTTCAGTGGTGGCACCCCCTTTGTGAAGTGGGATAACCATCACTGTGCACCATTCCATAGGCACAAACCCTATAGTGAGGCTATGGTTGAAAATGGTACTTAGGTGGGGTGCCAGTTCGTTCTGTAGTTCATGCAGAACGCAGCCTGGGATGTTGTCCGGTCCCATGGATGCTGTGTTCTTGGCTTTGGAGAGTGCTGTCTTTACCTGTGCATCCATGATTACAGAGGCTTTGCAATCTTACGGTATGGAGATGAGCCCTTTTGGGGGGGTGGAGGTGGGGTAAAGTTTGCACTGAACCTGTCTGCCAGGATGTTGGCAATATCAGTTGGTTCGGTAAATGTAGTGCCATTGTGCTGTAGCTCTGAGCAGATCTGAGTGTTGCCACTGAAATTCTTGACATAGCTGTAGAAAGCTTTGCCGTTGTTTTTAGAATCCATGGTGATTTTATTTTCGTAACTAGCTTTGGAGGATTTTATGAGGGATCTCAGCTTCTTGCTGAGCCTGACCAGGGAGTTCCTGCAATCATAGAATTTTACTCTTTTTTGCAACAGTTTCTTCCTTCTGTTGTAGAGTTTATGGCAGGGGACCACCAGATTGGCTTCCTTTTTTTGGAGGATAGCGTATTGGTTCTGTTGGGGATGGCATGGTTCATGCACTCTTGTATGTGCTTATACAGTGCTTTTGTATATGATTCAGCAGTTGTGTCTCTATTTTCCATCTGTATGGGTGACATGAAGATGGTCACTTCAGACTTAAGCATGAAGTTGGCTTTGGAGAAATTATTTACAGTGGTTTCCTTAATGGGTGGGGGGCAGGATATGGATATCTAGGGTGATTAGCTTGTGGTTGGACCTGACCAGCGAGGAGCTGACCTCTGGCGTGGAGCATCTGTTACCCATATTGGCAATGACCCGGTCCAGGATGTTGCTGCCCCTGGTAGGAGTATGGACAAGCTGATCCAGTGCATTGGAATTGATGAATTCCAGAAAACGTTGGGCAGATGAGTTAGTACAGGAGTAGTTTTCCCAGTTGATGGTGGGGTAGTTGAAATCTCCCAATACTAGGGTATTGGGCTATAGCTTAATATTATCCAGTATATCGAGAAACATGGAGTGGGTGTCCTGGGGCATGGCGGGGGATCTGTAACAAGCTACAACCTAAATTGCAGTCTTGCCCAGTGTTAACTGAACTTGGATAATTTTGGATGCATTATGTTGAGCAACTAGCCTGGAGGTGTGGATATCCTTTAGGAATATGGACACACTTCCTCCTTTAGTGTTTCAGTCCAAGGTTAGGTGGCCGAAAGGTGTGGTAAGAATTGTAGCCTGGTAATGCAGGAGTGCTCTCTGGAGCCTTAAACCAGGTCTCTGTCACTGCACAAATGTGGATGTTCTCCATCTTAAAGAGTGCCTCGATTTAGTGCATTTTGAGGTTTAGACTTCTAGCATTGAGTAGCATTACCCTTAGATTTTGCTTGTTTGTATCTACTATGGTGGTGTGTTTGATGTTTGAGCCTCGCCTAAAAAAGGCATGATAGGGGCAGCAAGAGCCTTATCCAGTATACGGAATCCCAGAGGGGACAAGTGCAGGCCTTCTGTGGCAAAGCATCATGGCCTGCCGATCATGTCATCCCAGGCAGACAGATACTGGATCCCCTTGGAATGACACCAGAAGCTTAGCCAATTGTTGAAGTAAATAATTTTGTCCTTGTACTGTGGTATCATTCTGGGTGATGGCAGGATGCTACTCACGGCTAGTGTCATACCTGCCTGGGCCACATGGTCAGAGAGCTCCTCCATGTCTCTTTCCATGTAGGGGAGGAGGCGTCAGGTCATTCACTCCAACATGGACAATGACAGAGTCATATTTGTAATTGTTTTGGAGTGTCCTGAGTGCATGCATTATATGGTGGATCCTGGTACCCGACAGGCAGCTGACAGTAACTTTCTCCTTGTTGAGCCTGGTGAGAGGGATGTCAGTATGCCTGACTATAGAGTCGCCAAGGACTAGTGTGTTAGGTATGCCGTTTTGCCTTATGGGCTGAGGTTGAAAGGCACACTGATTTTGTGGGCTATGTGTCATTCGAGTAGTGTTGGGGGGGGTGGTGGTTGCTTGTGTTTCAGCTTTGGAAGTCTCTGTTGTTTCTGCAGATTTTTATTGAGAGCCTCTGCAAATGTAGGTGTGCGTTTTGTGCTACAATGTATGGGTTTGGGTGGTGTAGGTTTTGATGGACTATGTGTAGAGTGCGGTGTGGTGTTTACCTTCTCCTCTTGACTGTCTAGTCCAATCTTGGCTGGAGAGAGCTTGGCTTCCAGTATGGCTATAGAAGTGCATCTCTCACAGGTTGTAGTGTTGGGTGGTAGGACGAATAGTTGTCAGTGTACAGGAGGAAATTGCTACATTGCCCCAAGATGCTCAGATTCATCAGGTGGACAGGAGAAAACACAGGGAGCTAACCCTTCAACATGCCTGGTTAGTGCATATTAATTTAAGTACTAGGAACTAATTTCCTCTTGATAAGTGAGGAAAGTTGAGTGCTGCAGTAATTTGTAGATTATTTAGTGCTTGCAATGAGATTTGGACAGTGCTGAGCACAAAGAAACAGTTTTGAGTGCTAAAACCAGAATACTGGCTAGTTCTAAGGGAAAATCTGAAGAGCAGACTTTCTGGCACTGGGAATAGTTTAACCGTCGTTAAACACCGCTGCGAGATGTGCAAAACAGTGCAAACACAGGGTCTATATCAGAACAAAATGGCTCATTATTGAATGCCGTAACGTCGAACTGCAAAACCCGAACCCTAACAATATCAAAATCTAAAAACAGTGAATTTTTTCCCAGGGAAAAAAAATTGCTGTTCCGAGGAATATGCACACACCACAAGCACACGAAAAAGCAGCAATCCACACACATACACTTAAAAGCTACATCTAACCCTACACTGCACTACACATACACTACTATCTATCCACTTACCTTAACCCAGACCCTAACCCTAAGGTCCATCACTATCGCACACTCACCTGCGCCCTAACTCACTTAACCCACCCCAACCCCAAATTCTCACTATCACACACTCACCACACCCGCGCTCTAACCCTAACTCACTTAACCTGCCCCTAACCCCAAATTCTGTCACAATCGCACACTTACCTGACCCGCACCCTAACCCTAACTCACCCAACCCGTGCCCTAATCAGAACGTCCGCACAATCACACACTTACCTTAACCCACCCGTAACTTTCCACCGCATCGCTAAAAACAGCGAAGCCACAACAATGGCCAACCGAATTCTTTCCCTAGGAAAGAATTCAGTTTTGTGCAGCTTCGCTGTTTTCAGCATTCGCGATATTGAGTTCGATATTAGATCATTCGAAATTCAGCCGTTTTGATGATCTAATATAGAGCAAACATGGGTTTTTAAACAGAAAGATGAAAGGGATAGAAATAGCCCAAAATGGCCAATAAAACTACAAATTCTGAGCTGAAACCACTCCTCCAGTGACAGATAGGCTGTTCAAAGCTCACCACTCTCACTGATGAACAGTGAAGCTTCCCTTTATCTTAGAAAGGTCTGGGCAACACAGAAACTTACAGACACCCCAGAATTCAGCAAAATCTGAAAACCGGACTCTACTGGTTCTAGAAAGGTGGAAAACAAATGAAGAGATAGGATTTTTTGGGGTTTTTTTTGTTTTATTTTGTTTTCAAAAGTTAAAGCAGATCCAGGAATACAAACACTTTTAAAGCAGAAAAATGGCTATCACACTTGAGTGTGTAACCCTTAACAGTTAAAACAACCAATTCAAGTGCAAACATTATAAGAATTCAAAAAACAGTTCAAATAAATAGCAAAGTTAATAAAAAAACTGTCAGAATAATGCGGCTAGCAAGAATAAGCAATAAAAAGCAAAACAGAGATGCTTAATCCACTCAAAGTCTTCTCTAATTATATCTGCCCGCATACTAATATTGTTTTCTAGTCTCTTATTACCATTTCCACCTAGTCCTTCCTGGCATTCTTCACTGTTCTCTAACCAACATTGCCGCCTCACTTCAAAATCCTTCCTTGAAGTTCTTTAAACCTCCTACAGATCCTGTGCATATCCAGCCCAAAAATTCCTAAGTCAAATCACTGTCCATATCATGAATGCCTCACCCATCTCTTTTGCCACCCTCTCTGTTCTTCCTTGATTTCTCTTCTGCCTCACCATTTATTAATCTTCTAGTATGTTTTTCTTTTATTCCTTTTAAGCCTTCTCAATTTAAGATTCATAAGCTAGTGTTCAGTCTACCCTCTATTACATGGCTCGTTCCAGTGCCTGCTAATTCCTGATAGTATTTCCTTGTCTTACTCAGCCCTTGTGTCTTTTATATGCCACAAAGCACAGTTATGTAAGTAAACTTACCACAAACTAGATGTTTGAATTACTACTGATGCAGTAACCTAAGCTATATGGGCTATACATCCTGCCAAAAATAATACAGCCAAAGTTTCAGGGCAAGCTCCATGCACACAAACTCTTAGTCATCTCTACCTGAGCTAACTAAAAAGTCAGGTATGGATGCAAAGCCCTTCAAAGCTTACATGCAAACTGAGAGAGGGAAGTTAAAAAAAAAAATCATGTCCATACCCTGGCAAAAAAAATAAAACAAAATCAAGGGGGATTGAAGGGAGAGCAGCTACTGCAGCAGTGATAATTTGAACATCTACTGTTACGGTAAGTTTACTTACACAACTGTACTACATTCATCATTATCATCATAGCAGTTGTAGCCTAAGCTATATGGTTAGAGTACCATACCTTAAAATACCTGGGAGGTATGAGGGGGCATGTCCAGGAGCCCCTGGTGAACAGTCCTAGCAAAGTCTGTCCTAGACCTGGAGAAGGAATCTAGTTTACAGTATGCGCAGAGGACCATGTTGCAACTTCTCAAATACAACAAGCATACAACCCTTTCTAAAAAAGCCAAGGGCTTGGTAGAGACCCTGCCTGGAACAGTTTTGTTTTGGTGGGAATAACAAATAACCTGGGACAACCATCTGGAAATAGTCTGTTCTGACACAGGCTGTCTTTTCTTCTTACCTTTACAAGAAATGAATGACTGATCAGAAGGTCTAAAAGATTTTGTTCTGTCAAAGCAGTACCCGAGTTGGTTGTGGACACCCAAAGTATGAAGTATCCTTTTGACCTCATTTTTAGGTTCTGCAACTCATATATTTTTCTTGCAGAAGTCACAGAAATTACTAAAAACTGTTTTCTGTGTTAAAAACCTCATGTCAGCCAGACCAGTTGGTTCACATGGAACAAGCGTTACATTCTCTAACAAAAAATTAAGATCCCAAGGAGGAGTCACTGTTTTTCTGAGAAGCTTCTTATGCAGAACCTCTTTCACAATATTTGACATGGGACTGCATTGAAAAAGAAAGATCCATGGGCAGACGTCCTGAAATGGCAGACAAATGAACCATCGATAAGAGAAGTAAGACAAGCCACAGGAAAGTAATTCATACAAATACTGTAAACCAGAGAAACACTAGCCCTGAACAGGGTGCAGTTTTTTTTTGATGGCACTGACTAGAAAACCCTTTACATTTGCTAATAAACGATTTTTTAATAGCAGGCTTTCTTGCTTCCATTAATACTTCCTGCATGTCCTCACAAAGCAAGGGCCTAAAAAGTATAAAGACTCTATCATTTAGCAGTCAACTACATTTGTTTGGAATTGGGATGCAACAATCACCCCGATCTTGTGTAAGTAAATCCGGTTTGTGGGGAAGCTTATGATAATTGCCCCTTGTCAATTTCAGAAGCTAGGAGAACCACTATTGCATGGGTCAGAAGGAAGTTACCACAATGTTCTTTGGGAAGTCCTTCTGGATCTTCAGAAGTACCCTGAATATCAGTGAAAAGCATGCAAGTACACTCCTGTCAAATGAAAAGAAAAGGCAGTTGATTATTTACAGAACAGGCAAAAAATTCTACCTTAGGAATTCCCCACAGATGGATCAAATCTTAGAAGACCCTCCCCGTTCAGTTTTCATTTGTGTGGGTCTGCCCTAATTCTGCTCAACTTGTCTGCCACACAATTTTGCTCTGACAGAATGTAACATGTCCGTAGAGTGAGACTGTACTGTAAAGCAATATCACATTCCAACATAGACAGTATGCACAGAGGGTAAGATCTGGTTCACCTTCGCTTGTTTATATACATCACTGTGGTATTGTCCGTAAACACTTGACGAGGTCCTAGGGACAGAACATTTATAAGAGTTAGCTTCTCTTTTATGCTTACATGTTCTACTTTTTCTTTTTTTGCCCCAAAGACCATAGACTTTTACACCCATTGACACTGCTCCCCCAGGCAAAGTCTGAGGGATCTGTTGTGACTGAATGCTTTGAAGCAGAGGGGAGAATGGGAGACTTAGATTCTGAGACATTTTATGTCCCTTTTTACAAATTCTAGAACTGGAATTTGAAAAGAAAATGAGCGTTGGTGCATGGACCAAAGGGAAAATACATTTTTTATTTTTACTTTTATTGATTAAAGTGATCTCAGTTTGTTTCTTGTTATTTTTTATTTTATGCCTGACCTGTAGTGGGAGTAGAGAGTTGGTACATTTGGGTTTCCCAGAGTTGCACAATTTCACCTCTTTCCTGGTTTTGCTTGAGTGTAAGTTTGCCTCACAGTTGTTCTGGTTCTGTTGTCAAAGACAGAAACGGAGATTCAGACTTTCTGTAAGGGACTGCCAGGCTGGTGGGTGGAGAGAAAGGACAAGGTCTTTCATAGAGTAATTCTGCCTTATTTGACTGTCCTTTGTTCTGGGGAGTTTCTGCTTTCTTTTTAAAACATCCATGCTATTGCGCCTAAACAGCATTCTGCTAAGACTTGTTTATTTTATTTTTGCCAAAGTTAGATGAAGGAGCAGGTAATCTTTTGAAAAACCTAAGGAATGCTGAAAAATCTGAGAGATTCACTGAATCAGCTTTCCTCTTTAACTATTTTAATAATCTCTGCAGCAGGGAGTCCAAAAATCTAAATCCCTATCCAAGGGAGAATTTCATTTTCTGACATCTTTTGGAAAGTTGCAGCCAGGCAAAACCTTCTTGAAACAGTTACAGTGGCAGCAGCCCTGGAAGAAGTATCTACAGAGCCATACACACATTTACAATGAGGGGTGACTTGAGAAATTGAAGAAACTAAATTACACAATGCAAATTTTTCCTCAAAAGAAGAAATGGTGTCAAAAAATTCCTCTTATTTCCACAATTATGGTAAATTTCAACAAATGAGCCTGACTATTTAATTCTACAGATCAAGGCTTCAGAAGAATACATTTTTCGTAAATGTATCAAAAGCTTTTCCATCCTTATCAGAAGGAGAGGGATTAGAATTAACAAAATGTTTAGTAGTTGGATTTACTACAGCTATAGCTGCTAGGACAAGTCTTGGATTGGTGTATAAAAACTTGAAAGAAAGACTGAGGAACTTTATACAATCTTTCTGCTTTTTTAAGGGCATCAGGCTGTCTTGTCAGATGAACTGCAGGCTGTGTCAAGAACATCCTGCAAGGCTAAAAGAACTGGAGGGATAGGAGAAGGTTCTAGAAATTCTACTTGTAACAAATCATAATTTTCTTGGGACTGACAGTCCTCAGTATTCTCAACCTGCAAACATTAATTCTGGAAATAATCTCAAAGGAAGATAATCCCTCACAGGGAGAATCAGATACCACACACTTCTCAGAATATGAATCAGAAACTGGAGGAAAAAAAAACTGCATTTATCCCTTCACAATCCCCTAAATATTCCATATCACAAACCTTTTTGGGGAAAGAGGAATCTCTTTTTCTTTTATCAGAAACTGCCTTATTAGATGGGTCAAGAGCCTGCACAAGACCCTGAGCCAAGACAAATAAATGACTCCTCTCCAGAGTAACTGACACACGAGAAGATAAAAGTTTATTATTTTTGTCTTTTTTTGACAGGAATTTGAGGGGAAAAAACAGACCCAGTATTGCCAGCAACAACTTTCCAGAAGATGGGTACAATGTTCTGACTATGCAGGGGTACAGTCCCAGTCTTCTCCTGTGACTAACGAGAATGGCTCTCCCTTGCCCCTTGAGGGGAATCCAACAGCTGCGCAGCTTGTGGCTAATCACAGTCTATGGTGGCTGCATTTATTACACCACAGGGTTCCAAAGAAAAAGATGAGTGGTCTGAGGATCTAGCTTTGGTCATGGCAGAGTCATCCAACTGCATCTGAGGCAAATTACTAGCCTGCTGTGGCTGGAAGAAAGTCCATCATAGCAGCAATAGTTGGCAATACAGGAAAGTAGTAAAAAAGCAACTTTTTTCCAGAAAAATAAATAAATAAATAAATAAAAAGCACTTTACACACTTTTCCCAGCCCCCGACAATAAGATAAGCACAGTTTATCCACAGGAAAAAAAAAGTAGTTTTAATCAACTTTTACCAAAATTTTACCACAAAAGTAAAACAGTGCACTCCCATTTTAAAGTACACAATTGTTTTGAGACAATCCACAAAAACACTAATGCTTTGGAACAGGACCAATTAAATCTAGTTAGCACTTTTCAACCTCTTGCACAAGCTCCAGCTTGCTCTCCAGCAGAGAACTGACATTCTGTGCTTCCACTGTCACAGTTCAGTCCATTTAATCCAATCTATTCTGTCTGCCAGTTAAGCTGGTATCATTCCTGACCCCCTACACTTTGTCTTGCTTGCAGTAAGCCCATACATCAGTTTTTTCAGTACGAGCCATGATGGGCTATAGCAAGTCTCCTAGAGATCAAGTACTCACCATGGATCAATACTACCAAGTCTGGCTCCAAAGGCGAGTCTCAGTGTCCCTGTTCCAAGTGACATTCTTTGATGCTTAAATAGTACCATCATGGGTGGGTGGGGTCACACACTGGTCTCAGAAGAGGTCTCTAGCAGTCCAATGCGCAGAGATAACATTCTTTGATTCTTAAATAGTACCATCATGGGTGGGTGGGTGGGTTCACACACTGGTCTCAGAAGAGGTCTCTAGCAGTCCAATGCGCAGAGATAACCCTGCCAGAATCACAAACATTCACACAAAGTTACTCTAAAATCTCAGAGGCACTAACATCTTTCACCATGTCAAGTCATGCTCAAAGGGATTTATGATATAGTATCCAGTAACATGTCAAGAATACGCAAAATCCCCCCGAACCATTTGGTACACAAGACATGGACTATGTAGTTTGATAACCAAAAGATTATTATTATTATAAACAAATTTTATGTTTCGCAAACAACTGGTATGAAAGCCCTAGTATTTGTTAAAAGTTAGTACACCTATTTCTGAATGACAATCATTTTTTTCTGTGAATGACTAATCAATTTGTTCAAAACTGCAGAAATGCAACAAAGTAACACTTGTTTTGTCCATGTGTACTAACTTCATTTGAATGGAATTTACTAGTATATTCTTGGTGTAAAACCTGGCATTCGGACATCCTGGGGAAACAAAGTCAAGTTCCTTATTCAGCTAGCACCAAATAATAAAAAATATAATAAAATAAACAAAAACACATGATAAACACACCATGAAGTATGTATAATTGTGAATGTTTCTCTTTACTGTTAAGTCTATTAATCCGGTATAATTTAAAAGAAAATGGATCTTTCAGTTATTTCACTTCTAAAATGAAATACTTTGTGTACTAATGTACAGCCTTAGAAAACAAGTATAGCAAGGTATTATAAATCTATCATATTAATATCAGTAAGAGGGTGACTTTCTGGGGTAGGCATCTCATCATTAGTGGATGCCCAACCATAACAAAACCATAAAGTTATAAAAATAACTATTTCAGACTAAGGACAAGCTAGCCATCACTGGATTAGGATTGGGTGTAGAAAATATTGTAATATCTACAGTCTAATCTCTAGAAATTCAAAGCCTTCAGCAAAAATTAAAATAATATGCAGAAGAGGCCAATGGCAAACATATACTAGCTGAGGGATAATAAACAGATAGGATGCAAAGTGATCTCTAAGATATCAGATTGGTTTAAACCAAATGCAAGGGTAACAACAACAGGATAAATGTTACAGTAAACTCTCAGTTAAACGGAACTCAAGCAACCGGCACAAAAAAAAATCGAAGAAATACAGTACAATGTTCATGTGTTGCACTTTCTGTTTGCCCCCCACAGAAACATGGGTTTATATCATGTCGTCAAACTCTTAAAAGTTCAAATGTCATATGGTCGACACCATCACTGTACAGTGCAGAATGGGAAGATTTCCCTTTTCTGCATTGTAGTGTGATCTCAGAGTTGTTACATTTAAAGAGCGGGGGGGGGGGTCAGGTTGTTTTTTTTCTTTGGTTTATTTTTTTTTTATTACATTTTCGAACTTTGAAAAGTTCAATCATATGGTGTCGACCATATGATGGTCGAACTTTTAAACGTTTGATTATGTACTATAGGCGCTAGAAACATACCTGACATTTTTAGAGTTTTAAAAAGGAAAACAGGAATAAATTCCCTCTCTCCCCACCTGTGAACAAGTCAAACCAAATAGTATAGGGTACAGTATTTGTCATGCCTATTTTTAATAGCAACACTCAAGAAACTAGAAACTACAGTTATCCGGCATCTACCAATCCCCATGGGTGCCGGTTAACTGAGAGTTTACTAGATTATGGATTTCTAGTTTCACATTCAGTAATAATACTAGGAGCGTTGCCCATCAACAATTAAAACGGACCGTTTATGGACTTCTAAGATGGCTGACGATGGAGTGACATGCTGAGTACACTTCTCCCAGTGTGAACATTGAGATATTGTTAAAAAAAGCTAAAAACACCAGTATAACTTATCATTTTGTGTAAAAGTCAGTTACTGGCTAGCAATTACACTGGCTGGATGCCAGTAAGGTGAAAATCCACAAGAGGAGAGGGAGAAAAAGCAATGGTGGGAAGAACCTTGCAGGTGTTAGGCAAAAAGTAGTTCAAAGTTTAGCTTTAGTACAGGAAATATCTTCCAGTATTAATGGAATGTTTAAAACAAATGCTCTCTGACATGACTAAAATAGTGAGACACTAGACGAATACATAAATTCAAATGGCAAAAAGTTGAAAAAAAATAAAATAAGCTTCAAGTAGATATTCAGATGAGCTGATAAAACTACAAAAATCAGAGACTGGAATAAAGGAAAGACTGACTAAACAGGGGGCTTCTCAAGAAGAGCTGCTTCAAAAAATAACAGAGTTAAAGGACAGAGCATGCAGAGAAAACCTGAGATATTTTGTTATACCAGAGAAACTAGAAGAAATTGACTGTGTTAATTTGTATAAATAAGCAACAAGACTGCAACTCCACAGCAGGATTTGTTAATTAAGAGGCCACGTCATACATATGCACTAAATATTGCCATCAGAAAGCAGCAGAGACCTATACTAGTAAATATGTAATCATACCTGCAAAAAGAGCTGCTCCTGACAAAACTGAGGCAGAAGAAAAAAGTATTAAAATGGGGGACATTAGAGTGTTTGTAGAAAGTGATTACTTGATGTACACTAGCAGGAGAGAAATGATAGTTACATACTAATGATAAAGCTAGATCCTATACTCATAAATCCAATATAACTGATGAATCTCCGGTCCATTTGTTGGAACTGAGCTGGCAAAACTAATGCTCCAGCCTCAAGATCCTCTAAAATCTTGCCTCCTCCTGCTATCTCCCTGAAAGAACAAACCTTCAGATTCTTCATAGAGATAATGGGAAGGTCGTCATATTGGACAGATGAGGATGACATAATCTAGCAATATGGTTAAGTACATGGCTGCCATATAGCAATCAACCCATCCATCAGACCCAGCTAATGGGTCAGAATCCCTAGTTACTGAAGCACTTAGGTGGTATCCTGACAATAGTCCTTTCAGGACAGAGGCTGAGACCTTGAGATTATATCTAATTTGTAATGTTTCAAAAAGATATACACTGTATTCCAAGTTTGTGCAGTACAAATATCGATAGAATAACTTCTGAAAAAGACTGTAGAGGTAGCTACCAATCTTGTAGAATGTGTCTTTAGCTATTTTTGCAGTGTTAGTCATGGCTAGAATAAACACAGGAAAAGAAGTCAGAAAATCGCCTGGACAGAGTGACTTTAGAAACTTTTAAACCCAGCCTTTTATTAGTAAAGAAAGCAAATATTTGAGAATATTTTTTTGATTTATTTGGTGCAGTGCAAATAAAACTACAATTGCCAGTGAACTTCCAGAGTATGGACAGTGTATCCCCCCCCTCATTAGCATGACTGGGGAAGAATACCTCTCGAAGGGTGGATTAATTTAAATGCATCTCAGATGCCACCTTAGAAACAAAGGAAGGCTTAGTACACAGGGACACACTTTCTTTGTGAAAAATCAGGTATCGGTAAACTGCAGACAAGGCATGTAATTCCAAATGTTTTCTGGCTAAGGTTATGGTGACAAGGCATGTAATTCCAAAACTATTCTGGTTGAGGTTATGGCCACCACAAACAAGGATTTCTGAAACAGAAATATGAGAGGAACAGAAGAAGCTGGCTCAAATCTGAGCTCTGTCAATGATGCCAGAGCAAAGGTAAGGTCCTAAGTAAGGTACTACTGTTTTTTTAATGGATAGCCTATAGTGAAAAATATCTTTCAAGAAGGCTTTACAGACCCTCTTGGAAAACAAAGAATGGGAATCAATTCCAGAATGAAAACTGGAAACTGCATCCAACTGTACTTTTATAGTGGAAAGGATGGATGTGGAATCAAGCAAAACTTCTGGAACTGGTGGTAGAGAGATTAATGTTTTGAACCTATGTCCAAGCTGTAAATAGTTTCCATTGACTCTGGTAGATCTTGCAGACAGACTCTTTCTGGGAAGCAGAACCACTTCTTTAGATAAGGAAAGGCCTCTGGCCATCATGGGAACTAGAAAAATCAAGTAGTTAGTTTGAAATTGTAAAGGTCTGGGTGAGGCATCCTGGATGGGTGTGACAACAGATCTTTCCTGACACCTAAAAGAGCCAAAAAGGCTCTCTTAGGTGAAGCTTCAGCAGAGGTAGCCAAATTTGTCTGGCCAGTATGTGGCAATGGTGATAACCATTGCTCTGCATCATATTGCTTTTTGCAGGGATTTGGGTATCAGGGGCAGAGGGGGATAAGTGTAGAGTAGCCTGGAAGGGCAATGTCCAACTAGACCATCTCTCGGGGAAGGTCCCTCCACAGGGATTAAGGGGAAGAAGCTGCTACATTTGATGTTGGATAGGGATGCAAAGGGATGGCAGCATGGCTGGCAACAGAAGTTGAATATGTCTTATGTTACTGCTGGATTGCGAGACTACTTGTTAGGTACCAGAACAATCCTGCGAAGCCTGTGTGCAAAGCAGCTGGATTTTATTGGAACATGCACTGCAATCAGAAAACACTGTAAAATGATCACCCACTGCCATACTCTTATTGCTTCCTGACATAACGGATAGGATCTGTCTCTGCTTCTTTGCATGTATTAAATGCACTGTCTTGTAATTAAGCAGAAACCACTGCATAAGAACATGAAGAATTAGCTAAGGATTTGCAAAATGATTGTTTGGTAATTTTGAGGCTGCAGCCTTTAGGACACAATCTACATTAACAATAATGCCATGGTTCACTGTTGTTAAATTACATGCTTTACTAGCAGTTTGTAGAAGGCAGATGCAAGATAAAATTATGTATAAAATCTTGTGTGATCTTAATGAAGAAACACTTGAAAATTCAGAAACCTATAACATGAGAACAATAAATGCAAAGAGACAAACTTTTAACATATAAGAATAAGGAGTTGGCACTGAGATGATGTCTATATTATATGAAGTCTCCAAAATACTGACATCAATAGTAAGAGTTAATTATCTAATCAAATTAAAGAATGACTGTATGGAATTCAAGTAACAAAACACAATGCACATAGGCTCATAGGTACTTACTAGGCTACTGGTCCATTAGGAATCTTTAGAAGCCAAGCAATACATTTCCATAAAGTTTTAGCCCTTAAATTTTAAGTATGAATAACCCATAGACAAGCAGATCATTTATATGTTGCCCACTGAGAGACAACAGTGCTAAACCATTGGTGAATGTGCAGTTATCCATCCATTCAACAAGATTATGTTTGACTGTTCTAAGAGAAGTACTTTGCTTTATGAGGAGATGAAGGTGATTCCAAAGAAGTGGTATTCCGAGTGATGCACATATATCCATCCAATAAGTTCTATTTATGTTGCAAAAGTGATAGATATCTTTAGTAGGTGTTTATGCTCCCACTGGTATGCAAATGTGCAGTGGGTCTTACAGGATAGGGTCTGTCAAAGCTCTGTATGTGAGACACAGATGATCTAGTAGCCTCCATGACACCAACACATTTTGTGTTTGCCAGAAAAGCAAGCTCCTCACATTGCTTCATGTAAAGCAAAGACATGATGATGTCATGCAAAGTGCTTATTTCCCTTAAGTATGGTACTGTATAGTATGAACAAAGAGCTGCATTTACATTCATTCATGTTTCAAACCATGCTAAGAATACATGATCATAATGACATGGAAATGATTACTCTAACTTTTGTAGAGAAGGAAGTTTGTTTAGACATGATATGAAAGAATAAAGTAAAAACTATAAATCCATATTAGATTGAATTAAAGTTCCATGATAATATTAAGTATATTTTAATTTGGGAAACATATATCCTCATTGAAATCAATATCTAAAGAGCAGCATATGGGACCTATGAAGAAAAGGAGGAACATAATTATAACCTTCATTAAAATAGACAGAACTACACTAGCTAAAACCACCCCTAAAATATGTCAGTAGAAAACTCCCAAAGATTGTACTGCATTGGTAAAATAAAAATACATAATTTAGTCTTTTTCATACAAAACTTCCAATAAGCAGTATATCTGATGGCCAAACCCCACTTAGTTGTCCCATGTTTTGCTGAACCTGTAGAGATGAAAACTGATGTTTCTCACGTAAGACACTACATAGTTCAAAGATGATGTGATTGGGATATGAACATTTCCTGACTTGCAGTGATCTTGCAGGTGATCATTAATTAGATGGGGGTTGCCAGGGGCATAAATCCTGTGTGGAGTGTGGAAATGATCTGTATCCTACCTCTCCCTCTCTCTCGCACACAAACTTCTTGTTTTGTATGGACGTTTTGCTGAGTAACCTTTATTTAGTAGCTGTACAAACCTTCCAAAACCTCCTGGACAGCTGAATTCAAAACATTCTTCACATATATCAGCACCACTTCTCGTTCCCATCAGAGTAAGTTAAAGTCCACATTTTTGCATAATATAAAATGTGAAGTACAGTAACTTCTGCACAGTGTGGTGGATCTTCCAAGTTCTCAAATGACAACAGACAGCATCAATGGTATTAAGTTTATGACAAGGGAAGCAAGACAAGTCAGGGAAGAGCTAAGCAGTTTTATGTACACAAGTTTCCACTGTTGCTCTTGACGCTGGCAAATAACATTTCCTTTAGGCTTCAAGTCTGAGAACTAAGACAAGATGTTGGTAAGTTTAACAGCTGAATGTTAACTTTCCTGTCATTTGCAAGATGAGCCTTAGCAAAGAGAGCAACCACTCTCTCAAAAACACTATCATGGCTTAGTGGTAAATCACTTTGTCTATGGTGTGCAGGGTCCTTGGTTCGAGCATTGCAGTGGTTGTTTCTAGGCTTAAAATGGCCCACAAGGAAAGTTAGCCTACTATGAACCTAATTCTTCCAACTGTTTTATGGTTGGTCAGGATGCAGGGTAATTCATTCTCAAACTATTCCCTTCTTTCCAATGTTGATGATAAGAAACTGTATAAAGGATTAACCTGCTAAACATTAGTGGGTGCATGTATCACAAAATCTATAAACAGACATTTAAACAAGTTGTTTTATAATATATATATATATATATATATATATATATATATATATATATATATATATATATATAAAATAGGTGGGAATAATGACTTCTTATCATATTGGCAAAATTTTCCATATTATCCTGGAATGTGAAGGGTCTCACAGGTATAGACAAAAAGGAGGCAATATTTAATTATATTAAGAAATGCGCAACTTACAAAGCAGTGCTACATGAGGCACATTTGGAAATAATTTGGTATGTGAATTTGATAAAGGATTTCAGAATGGCTATTCAGCAGAATATCATGGACAAAGGAAAAAGGATAACATTAACATATATTAATTGATGGAGGAGCTCCATTGCTGATAGAATGGCAGATTTGTGATAGTAAGGCGCTACAGAGAAGGGATGTGGGTTACACTGGCATGCATTTATATTCCACCTAAAACTGCTACTATGGAGCTTAAGAAAATTGGGAGAAATAATCAGCTTTTTTCAGGGAATATCACTTCTGGTGGGGAATGGAATTTGATTTGCAGCTATGAGAATATGTCTTGGTGGGCTACAAGGGAAAATACAAAAAAAAAGGGTAGATTTCTGAAGACATTTATGAAAATATTTGGTATGGAAGGCATGAATTCAATAGTATGAACTCAGAGATAATTTACATATTATTGAGGTGCAACTGCTTGAGTGCCAACGAGAAAAAAAGGAAGCACCTAGATAATATCATGAGTTTAGAAAAATTGCTGTTAAGCAATTATTTTTGATAATAAAAGAGCACAAAAACTTTTGTCACAATACCTTAGGCAATAGAAAGTAGAAAAGGTTGTTGCCAAACTTAGGGAGCCTAGAACAAGAAACATAACCAGAACTACTGTAGAGGTATTACAGATATTTCAGAAATTTTATGAAAATGTGCATAAAGCAGAGAAGTGGGGAAATCTAGAAAAAAGCACAAATGGAAACATTTATGAAAGACTTAAATATGCCACTGTTAGAGGCAGATGAGGGTTCAATAATTAACAATTAAGATAAGGGGCGATGAGATAAAAATGGTGATGTATAACCAATCTGCACGAAAGTCTCCAGGAATAGATGGCATTCTGGTGGAAGTTTGGAATCTAGAAGGGAAGAAACTGATAAAGATCTGGAAGGCTTTGTTTAACAGTATTTTAAGGCGGAGAAATACCAACATCATAGAAGAAAGCAGTGATAGCTGTAATACCTATTAAAGGGTAAACATCCATCAGATTCAACTTCATACAGGCCCATTTCAATACTAAATCATGATTATAAAGTGTTATGTCTATAATTACTTAAAAAAAATGGCAAAAGTGATGCCAAAATTGCTAGTTAGGAAAAGTCAAAAAGCAGAACAAACCACTGTAGACACTCGTATAAGGTACGGAACTTGGTGCAAATAATCCACAAATGCAAAGTAATAGTCCACAAAGTGATGAAAAGGCTAAACGCCAGCTAAAATTGTGGTTAAAACTTCACAAAAAGCAGTCGATCACTGGAACAGTTGAAAAGTTAAAACGTTTTTATTTCACATATAAAAAGAGTTAAGCTTTCAACCATACACCGAGCTTCCTCAGAACAATTTAATTATCTTTTCATTCATTCTTAAATACGCCATATTGGCGCCAAATACAAAGATGTCCTTAAAGCTGCAGTACTCCTTTGCTGATTATAGATAGTTTTAAATAAAATTTCTATAAAAAATGACTACATTTCTAGTATGCAAAGAAGCTTTACATTGAAAGTATGTATTTACAACACACTCTATACTGTTGTTTGTATTTGTATACGTCTAAAGCTCCACCTTAATGCACTTCAATATAAAATATATGTTAAAATATCTATTCTATCACATGGATTCTATCTCATATATGGTTCCTATACATCAACAGTAATTAATGCTGCTAATGAAAAGTATTGCAACATATGAACCATATAAACATGTGAAAATACAAATGAAAATAAAATTAATAATTAAGGGTAAAAAACGAAAATGACAAATAGCAAATCTCAACCCTACACTAACTTCTTAACATCAATAATGGCTTAACTGTGATGTAATCATTTATTCCAGGCCACGTCATTGCATCACTGTATTTTTGCCACCAATATTCCCTATATGCCAAAGTGTTTTTTGTATTGCCCCCTCTGGGATTGAACTTAATTCTTTCTAAAATAGCAAACTTGAAAGAATGTTCAGTGCCTGCTGCATTGATGTGTTTATATAAGGCGTTTTTCACGTCTTTAGTTCTTATACTGTAAATGTGTGAGTAAATCCTTTTCCTAAATTGTCATTTTCATTTTCGTTTTTCAACATATATTTTATATTGAAGTGCATTAAGGTGGAGCTTTAGACGTATACAAATACAAACAACAGTATAGAGTGTGTTGTAAATACATATTTTCAATGTAAAGCTTCTTTGCATACTAGAAATGTAGTCATTTTTTATAGAAATTTTATTTAAAACTATCTATAATCAGCAAAGGAGTACTGCAGCTTTAAGGACATCTTTGTATTTGGCGCCAATATGGCGTATTTAAGAATGAATGAAAAGATAATTAAATTGTTCTGAGGAAGCTCGTGGTGTACGAGTGAAAGCGCTTAACTCTTTATATGGTGAATAAAAACGTTTTAACTTTTCAACTGTTCCAGTGATCGACTGCTTTTTGTGAAGTTTTAACCACTATTTTAGCTGGCGTTTAGCCTTTTCATCACTTTGTGGACTATTACTTTGCATTTGTGGATTATTTGCACCAAGTTCCGTACCTTATACGAGTGTCTACAGTGGTTTGTTCTGCTTTTTGACTTTTCCTAGTGTACAACAAACGCTGAGTTCCGGTGTCGAAAATTGCTAGTTATGGATCAGTGTTGTTTTGTGGAGGGAAGGCAAACATTTGACAATATTAACAGAGCACTGACAATCCAGAGGGAAGGAGAATGTAAGAAAATACCACTGTTGTTGGTAGGTCTTGATGCAGAGAAAGCATTTGATAGAGTAGGATGGGACTTTATGAGCATGGCAATAGAAGGCTTTGAATTCCCTGACAAAATTAGAAGGTTGATTAGGAGGATATATCAGGGATTGGAGGTGAAAATTAGAGTGGGTGGGGTCTTCTCTGATAATTTCTGCTTGACCAGAAGAACTAGGAAGGGGTGTCCTCTTCCCCTTTTTTATTTGCATCATATTTAGAACCACTGGAAAAGAAAATAAGGAATTCAAGGAAATAACTGATATGGTAGTGAAGAAAAGTTGGCTCTATTTGCAGATAATATTATGTTATACCTGACAAAACCAGAAAAGGACATTACAGTGCTGTGGAACATTTTGAGACCGTTTCAAATCTTTTCATGATACAAAATGAATGAAACTAAAACAAAGGCAATAGCTCCAAATTATGTACCCACACACAAATTGGTTCAGCAATATCCATATTTATGAGGACATGCTAAACTGAAGTATTTAGGAGTATGGATTAAAAATTATGCCAGTGTGGCAGCTAAGGATATGTGGAAAGTTTCTAAACAAAAGAGAATACAAAAACTGTGAAATTGGAAGCTCTGCTATATGGATATGGATAATAAGATACAAGCAGTTAAAATGTTTTTGGTCCCTTTACTCTTATACACAGGTCAGGCATATTTTTATTCACCAGAGAAGTTGTGGATCACAATTATTAAAGAGCTGAAGGATTTTAAATGGGAGAGGAAGACAGCAAGAATCAAGTGGGATAAGCTGATTCTTCCAATAGAACAAGGCAGTTTGGGATTACCCAATTTGAAGGGGTATTTCACAGCTACATAGTTAAGGCTCCAATACACAGCACAAGCAAAAACCTATAATTCAACGAGGAAATGGATGATGATGAAATGGGGGAAGCTCAAGAAACAAGGACAGGCTGTGGTTTTGGATGCAGACCTTTAAGGAGAATAACAATAATCATACAGAATATTATATTGATAAGGCAGCAGAAAGTATTCTAAGAACTAAACTAAATCAACACAGGAATGGAGGAAGGAGATTCTCTCGATAGGGATGACTACAATTAGGGACAGAGACAATAGAGGGGGCTGGAATTTATTGGAGAAAACTGGCAAAGTATTGGGAGCAAATAACTAAAGAGGAAAAAGTAAAAGAATAGGAATATACCAAGAATTTATTTGGACCACAGGTTAGAGATTGCCTGTCTATCAAGGACTGATATCAGAGTATAGGCAAAGAGAAAGAAACTAAAGACCAGCAGAGTTTTTAGTAAATCTAGATCAGAACCTGCCTTTAAAAAAGGAATTAGTAGACCATATAAAATAATGCATGATAACTATAAGTATCAATCACAGGTGGTCAGAAAGGATTGGGGAGAGATGTTGGATAAGCAATTCACAAACAAGCAATGGGGGATATATGTATGTCTCCCAAATATGCAACAAAATCTAAAAGATTAAGATTTTTGCTTGGAAATGTTTACATAGATATTTTTATACCCCAAGCAGACACCAGAAAAGTGTTCCGCTGGTAGACAGCAAATGTTGGAGGTGTGATAGGGAAGAAAGAGGTAATTGGGAACATATTTTCTGGGAGTTGTGATGCCCGTGCCTTGGCCCAGCAATCAAGGAGCCTCAATCTTCACCACTAACACCAAAGAGGGTGTCTCATATATGAAGAAAGGACAACAAATACACACAGTAAAGTGCAATTTCCCTTAAGAGCACACAGAGATCACAGTCAGCCCAGGGATGGTCGCTCCCTTGCTCTCCAGGTCCCCAATAAGACTCCCCACTGGCACAGCCACAGGATCCATATCTCAGCCTAGCTGGGCAAGCTAAAACCTCCAGCACCCTCTCTGTCCAACCAGTGCTTCGTGTCCTTGTCCAAGTAGCTGACACACACACACACTTTGAGATAAGAGTCTCTACAACCACACAGACACTCCTGGGAAAGGCTGGCACAGGTTCTCCAGCTGTGCCCCTATCACCCAGACTATACAGTAGCACCGCCTGCCACCACCCAGCTAATACTCATCAGCTACTCAAAGGCCCTTAAAAGGGTGTCCAATTATTACTGTGCAATATTATTATCCAATTGGTAGTATAACTAAACAGTCAAGGCTTATTGGAGTGACTTGGTACAATAATCACTATAAATATGCAATGTACTCTAGAGCTTAAATTATCTCTACACAAAACAGCCAAAGTTGAAAGGTTTTAAAATATTTAATAATAAATAAAAATACAAGACAATACTTCTTACTACACAGTGCTAGTCAAGAGTTCAGAGATCACAGAGAAATAGTTAAAATAATTCAGTAGTACATTTCTGACATCACAGAAAAACAGTCTAATCTTTCTAGTTATTTTTAAATGAAAACACAAGTCTAAGATAACTTACATATGAGCAAGACAGTGCTGTGAGTTGGATGGTCAAGACAAAAATGCTTAATAATCTCTGGTTTTCTCTGTTTAAATTTCAGTTGCAGTTCTTATTCACATTACATCATTCTTCACACTTCCCTGGGTTCCCAGGCTACAGAAACTGCATTTACATTCTTAAAATCTCCTTTTATCTTGCAGCTAGTCAGAAAGCGGAACAATAAAAATACATTTGCATGTTTAAATCTAGCAATTTAACTCTTGGTTAAAACAATAGCAAGAATTTCTTCATCTAGACGGACTGGAGCCAACTTTAGATCAAAGTGTCACCACATGCTGTACTTTGGTCAGTAGAGTGCACTGCTGTCACATTTATTTCCAGTTCCATATGCAACACTATTTCTTCACATATAAGACAACAAGCCTGTAGTTTACATTCATATTTACAAATGACAGAATTATCTGCAAAATTCTATCTGTCTAGGCTGGCAGCCTTCACCCCCCCCCCCCGGAGAACTCAAGCTAGTTTTTGAAGTGACCCTTGAGAAACACTGCTTGAGAGGGTTAGGTCTATCTGAGTGTACCTTACCCCATTCCCTGTCTTGAGAGCCCATCTGCATTGGCACTGCTAACCCCACTGTGGTGCTGCACTGACATATCATATGCTTGCCACCCCAGGCTCCATCTTAGCAACTTGGCATTTTGCTGGCTGGCTCTGTTTAGCCATGATAGGGGGTTGTGATCTGTCATAACAGTGAATTTCCTTTCATAGAAATAAGGCTGAAGTTTCCACATAGCCCACACTATGGCTAGACATTCCTTTTCTACAGCTGCATAGCATTCCTCCCTGGGTTGGAGCTTATGACTGAGAAAAACCACTGGGTGCTCTTCTCCCTCTGAAGAAATCTGGCTAAGTACAGCCCCCACCCAATGGTTTGAAGCATCCACCTGCACAACAAATTATTTGCTGTAAGCTGGACTGGATAGCACAGGGGGTCCTCCCTAAGCTTCTTTAAGCTTTTGGAATGCCTGTTCACATGCTGGGTTCCCACACTACCTTATCTGGCCTGTTCTTCCTTGTCAAGTCTGTGAGGGGAGCAGCTCTAGTACTATAACTGGGGACGAACTTTCTGTAGTACCCTGCTGTCTCTAAAAATGCCCTCACCTGCTTTTTAGTAACAGGTGAATGACTTCCAGTTTGGCAGGTTCTGACCTTATCTTAGCACTACTCACTCTACATCCTAGGAAGGAGACTTTTGCCATACCCACCTGACATTTGCTCAGCTTAATAGGTTCATAGGTTGATGCTAGGCTTTCTGCCCTAGGGCATTGATAAGCCTGGCCAGAGTGTGTTTGGCTTTCACCACACTTTTAGATTAGTTGACTGTGCCTCTGTATAGTAGGTCACAGAAGATAGCCCTTTTAAGGTTAGTTTACTGTGCCTCTGTCTAGTAGGGACACATAAGAGATCCCAGGGGTAAACCTACGATCTCTCATCCACTCAAGGGTCATTGAGGGATTCTGCCTAACATGGATTGGGATTTTGTTCCAGAGTGAGGGGAGCCTCTGGGATATGAATCTGTCCCTCCAGCATGTCCTATTTATTTCTGTGCTGAGGTTTAAGTCCCTGGAGCATGTAGCTCTAAGAGATTTGGATTTCCTGAGGTGGAGCATGTCCATTAATTCTGGTTTGGACATGGCTTTATACGTCAGGCACAGATCGCCTCTGAGTAGGCGGTAAGCAACTGAGTAGAGCTGGAGTTTCTTTAGCCTAACTGCGTAGGGCATCTGTTTGAGTCCCTTGATCCTCTTGGTGAGGTACTTTTGGGGTCTTTTCAGTTGCTGCAGGTGTCGGGTAAGGTACATCCCAAATGGGGCATTGTATTCAATTATGGGCCTGATGAGTGATGAGTAGAGGGGCACAATGGCCTCTCGATCTAGAAGTGAACCCTTTCGTGATAAGGTGGGCTATATAGAAGGTCTTTCTAACCACTTTGGTAATGTGATTGTCAAAGGAGAGATTGCTATCTACTTGGGTCCCCAAATCCCTAATTACTTCTTCTGTACTTAATGGATTACCACCTATGTGGTAATTTGTGGGCACTTTGTTTTTCCCAAAGAGGATGACCATGCACTTTTTGGCATTTAGCTTTAGGCCATGGCTCTGGCACCAGTTATCCGTCTCTGTGAGACCCTTTTGGAGGATGCTTGTGTCAGTCGGCGAATCGATTATGGCACCCAGTTTGCAGTCATCCGTGAACTTGGTCAACCATAGTCCTCCCGTGTTAGCCTGCACCTCAGAGAAATATATACCGAACAAGAGAGGTCCCAGGACTGAGCCTTGTGGGATGCCACTTGTAACTGGTTTAGAGTCTGACATGGCACCTGCAATTCTGACCATGTGGGTTCTATCCCTGAGCAAGGTTGCAACCCATCTTGTGACATAGGGGTTGATATTTAAGCTGGTGAGTTTATTTATGATGCCAGAGTGGGGTATTGTGTTGAAGGCTTTTGCGAGGTCCAGGTAGGCTGTGTGGACTACCTTCCCTTCATCTATGGCCTTGGTGACTGTTTCAAAGAAGTCGACCAGGTTCAAGAGGCAAGATCTGCCCTTAACAAAGCCGATTTGGGTAGGATCCAGTGTTTGGAAGTTCCCAATGTCTTTGTTTATGAGTTCCATGATGATATGCTCCATAGCTTTGCAGACCAGGCTAGTCAGGCTTATAGGGCGATAGTTTCCGGGGTCCGTTGTGGCACCACCTTTGTGGAGTGGGACCACTGTTGCTGTATGCCATTCCTTGGGTACATATCCTGTAGTAATGGTCAACCCTGCCCTCTGTAGTATACCCAGCACCTCCTGACATGCTGAATGTGCTTTGGCCAGGAATGGCTGTAGATGGCAATATCATCTGGGTAAGCAAGGGCAAACCCTCCTGCTAGGATATGATCTACCAGCCTCTGGAAAGTCGCTGGGGCATTCTTCATTCCAAAGGGCATCTTTGTGAACTCATACAAGCCAAAAGGAGTCACAAAGGCTGACTTCTCTCTAGCACTGGGAGTAAAGGGCACCTGCCAGTAATCATTGGTAAGATCAATGGTTGTAAGACACATAGCCCCACCCAGCTGCTCTAGGGCCTCATCTGTCCTCGGCATGGGGTAAGCATCCGACTCTGTGTGACTATTTAATTTCCTGTAGTCCACACAGAACCTGGTGCTGCCATCCTTCTTTGGCACCAGCACCACTGGGGAGGCCCAGGGACTGTTGGACACTTGCATCACCCCTAGTTCCAACATCTCCTGTACCTCCTCCCTCAGAGTCTGTTAAACTCTCTCTGGCACTCTATAAGAAGCCTATCTAATATGCCTTTGGGGTCCTGTATCCACCTGGTGCTGCCCCAGGTGGGTGCACCTTGATTTCCCAGTGAACATGTTCCCAAATTCCTGCAACACTGCTCAGATTTCTGGAAACTGGGTAGGATATAGCTGCTGGGACATTGCTACCCCTTCCACTGAGGTGTCAGCCCGAGCCTCACTGAGGAGATCAGTCCCCAGATCTCCCACAGACTCCTCCTCCAATCCATTGCAAATGCTCAGCACAAGGGCCTCCCTATCATGGTAAGGTTTCATCATGTTAACATGGTACAATTTGTGCCCCTGCCTTCCGCCTAGTAGTTCCACCATGTAATTAACATCACTTACCTTTCTTACCACCTTGTAGGGTCCCTTCCAAGCTGCTTGCAGCTTGTTGTGTCTGACAGGAATGAGAACCACTACCTGCTGCCCCAAAGCATACTGTCTAACTTGAGCATTCCTGTCATACCACACCTTTTTCTGTTGTTGGGCTTCTGCCAGGTTCTCCTGGGCCAAGCCCATGAATTCCCTGTGCCTTGTCCTGAGGTTCAGGATGTCTGCCACAATAGACTCCTTGTGAGCCTCGCACTCACCTTCCCACTCATCACAAATTAAATCTAGAGGTCCCCTCACCCTATGCCCATACAGCAACTCAAAGGGTGAAAACCCTGTGTATTCCTGAGGAACTTCTCTGAAAGCAAACAACAGATGGAGCAAATATTTGTCCCACTCCCTCTTAAATTGATTTGTAAATGCCTGTAGCATGGACTTGATTGTAGAGTTTAACCTCTCAACAAGACCATTAGTCTGAGGATGGTAGGGGGTGGTCTTTATGTGCTTCACCCCACAGGACTTCCAAGACAAGCCAGCAGGTCTGACATGCAATTGACAACTCTGTCAGTCAGTATTTCTTTTGGGAAACCTACCCTGCTGGAAATCTCTAACAAAGCATTTGCCACCTTCTCTGCCTCAATGGAAGACAAAGCCACTGCCTCAGGGTATCGTGTAGCATAATCCTCTACCACTAGGATATACTTTTTCTCTGTGAAACTTGGGGTATTCAGAGGACCCACAATATCCATAGCTACCCTCTGAAATGGCTCCTCAATCACAGGAAAAGGCATCAAAGGAGCTCTCACCTTGTCACCTGCCTTGCCTACCTTTTGACACTGCTCACAGGTCCTGCAGTACCCTGTTACATCTCTGAAAATTCCAGGCCAATAGAAGCATAATATGCCACTTTGTACGTTTTATGCCCATTTGACCTGCAAAGGGAATATCATGGGCTATGGCTAGAAGTGTCAGATGGTAGGCTCTAGGCACTACAAACTGATGTACTCTCTCACCTTCTAGCCCTGCCTCAGGGATCCACTCCCTGTATAGTAACCTTTTGTCCTAGTATACAGATTCCCCCTTTCCTTGAGAATCCGGTGCCTCCCTAGCTACCTGCCTCAGGCCTTGCAATGTAGGGTCCAAGAGCTGTGCCTGTCTCAACTCTCTCCTTGTAACCTTTCCCAGCTCCCCTTCCACAGGAAGTCTGGCATCCTCTGACAGTGGTGCCTCACTGTCAGCTTGGGTACTACTACTCACCTCCACCTTTGCAGTCACTCTGTCCAAGGGACCATCAGTACCCACAAGCAGCTGTGGCTCACCTTCAGTCTCACTGCTACAGAGTAGCTCCCTCCCTGAAGTAACCACCTCACCAATCCTGGCTGTAAGTATGCAGTCTGTCTGGGTCTCCCCCAGGCTACCAGACCCACATGCTTGTCTCCTAGCCTGACTGCATGTAACTGCATAAATACATGGTACTGCCTCATCCAAATCCTTCCCTATCAGGACATCTACAGGATGGTAGTTTAGTACCCCTGTTGTCTCAATACAACCTACTATTGGCATTTTCTTTCCCACTTACTGGCTCCCTCACATTTTGTTCCCCACCTTGCCTCTGTGGACATCTATATGACACATGGCCCCACTGGTTGCATTCTAAACATTTAACCCAAGCTCCTGGGCATGTACCTGGACTAGTGGCTTCCCCTGGTACTGGCAGATTCTGTTGGGGCAGTCTGTGCTGCCCACTATGGGTTCCTTTAGACCCATGAGCAGTACTGGGGGTCCCTTTCCTGTGCAGGGCTGCCCTGCCTGCCAGGTATAGGTCTCCCTTCTTCCCCAATTCATCTGAAGTAGCACATTGTCTATCAGCTAACCAGATCTTCATGTCCTCTGGCAATGTCCTAAGGGCTTGTTCCCTCATCAAAAGGTCTGCCAACCCTTCAAAAGTGGTGACCTGACATCCACTCACCCACCTATGGAAATAAGTGCTCAGTTCAGCAACATATTCACACACACTTTCATCTGTCTTGCGTCTATGCTCATGAAACTTTTTCCAATAAGTTTCAGGTGTTAGCTTAAACAATTCTAACAAATGCTTTTTAATAATAGTATAATCAAAATATGCAATGTCAGACATTTTTGACAAAACAGTTAAAGCTTTACCATGGAGTAAGGGGGTCAGGAATAGTACCCTGAGCCTTTGGTCAACACTATACTGTTTGCATACCCTCTCAAACATAGGAAACTATTAAAATTATCCCCCTTATGAAACTGCGGAAGAAATCTACTGACCTTTTGTGCTTCTGGGGTCCAGTTACTCCCTTCCCCATTACCTCCATGACTCTGGCGAAGAATCAGCATTTCTCTCTTATGCTTCCTCTGCATCTCCTTTTCCTCGGCTTCTATCTCCAAATGCCTGGCCTCCAATTCAAGTCTCTTTAGCTGCAGATGGATTTTTAAGTCCTCTGCAGAAAGGTTGTGTTGTCCATTCTCTGAAGGTACTGTATCTCCACTGCCAGTCCGACTGTTTTCCTGGTTGCTGTTTTCTGATGCAGCTGTAACCAAGGCTGCAATCAGGTCTGCCTTAGTCAAGTTTCCATGCACCAGTCCCCTAGCCTGGCACATCTCCGCCAGCTGGCTTCTTCTCAGCTTTCCATACTCCTCTGCTGACATGCTGCCTGCTCACCCTGACTAACTAAGCTAACAAAAGAAATAAAACAATTGTGATCTGAACTCTTGAGTATTTACTGCATGGCTGATTTAGAGTACAAAACACCTTCAAAGCTCACTGTACACAAGCTACAGGAATTCACTCTACCCATACCACTACAAGTCAATTAGTATTGGCCACCAATTAATATAGGGTGTGGATATCCCACCACTGCCACCAATTAATATGCGACACATGTGCCTTAGCCCAGCAATCAAGGAGCCTCAATCCTCACCACTAACAGCAGAGGGGGCTTCTCATATATGAAGAAAGGATAACAAATACACACAGTAAAGTGCAATTTCCCTTAAGAGCACACAGAGATCACAGTCAGTCCGGGGCTGGTCGCTCCCTTGCTCTCCAGGTCCCCAATAAGACTCCCCACTGGCACAGCCACAGGGTCCAGATCTCAGCCTAGCTGGGCAAGCTAAAACCTCCAGCATCCTCTCTGTCCAACCAGTGCTTCGTGTCCCTGCCCAAGTAGCTGACTTACACACACTTTGAGATGAGAGTCTATACAACCACACAGACACTCCTGGGAAAGGTGTGTACACAGGAGTGTAATAAGTTGGCAGATTTTAAAGATTCCCTGAAGACTACTCTGTTGGAGATACTGGGTGAGCAAACTGATGTAACTAGGGAAATTATTTTTCTGAGCTATGATACAGAATCAGAATTGCCTAAACATAGTAAGGCCTTGCGAAGTCTAATTATGGTGGCTGCCAAAAAAACTACTAGAAAATGGAAATCAAAGTCTAAACCAACTATACTAGAAGTAGTGAATATAGTAACAGAGATAAAACAATTGGAATTGGGATCTTTAAAAAAATGGTAGGAGCAAATTACATAGGAAAATGGGAATTGTAATACATAAGGGGAGGAATGAGGTTTAAAAGAAGGTAGAACTTGGATGAGTTACGTAATGTTTGACTAACCGTGATTAGGTGGATTATAAGTGATGTATAATGTTTGCAGCTAGGATTATGTCAATATGTTTTGGGATGTAAAATGCTTGCAGCTGAGATTATGTCAATATGGTTTGTTTGCAGCTAGGATTATGTCAATATGTTTTGGGATGTAAAATGCTTTTAGCTGAGATTATGTCAATATGGTTTGTTTTCATTTATATAAATGTATGATTACGTATGTCATAAGTGATAATTTAATAAAAATGTTTCCTGTTTAAAAAAGAAACACTAAGATTTAAAAATATAAAGGTTGTTGATGATGGGACCAAAGACATTTCAAATACCACTGCATCTTTCTCATGTGGAATATTGCCAGGAGTATCATGAGAATTATAGATGCCAGGAGACCCAACATCCTGAGGTATTTCCTCACAGTGACTGAAGTCTGAGTGGAAAGCCTTAGAAATAGATCTAAACAACAATCTATTTTTCCTGTGGAAGAAAAGCTCTTTGAACTTAAGTATCTAGCGGACATCCCAGGAACACAATCTTCTGTCAGGAAGTCAAGAAAGACTTTTGAATGTTCTTTCGGAACTCCAGCTTGTGTAAGAGATCTATCACACAACAGAGAGATTTCTGACACTTGAAAAAGGACACTGCAAAGGAGAGGAAGTTGTCTAAACATGGAATAAGATATATACCCTTTAGCCTGCAATGAGCCATAACTGGAGGTAGACATTTGTAAACACTCATGGTGCAGTGGATAATCCAAAGGGTAAGGCACAAAACAGAAAAAGTGATTCAGACACACAAAACCTTAAAAAATGTCTGAAGTCTGGATGGATAGGGATATTTTAAGTTTAGTGTTGCCAGGAAACATTAAAGAGGAAGAAGAAGAAGTAACAGGTTGTGAAGTGACATCATTTTGAATTTGGGCACCATCACAAACAGGTTTAGAAAAGAAAGAAAGACTGAGAACTGATCTCTAAGCATTCTCTTTCTTTGGCACTAGGAACGACCTTGAATAAAAACCCTTCCCCACGTGGGAAAGAGGAACTGATTCTATCACTCCTTAGGACCGCATGTGATGAAGAAAGTACAGTTGTGTACACTTACCATAAATGTAGATGTTCGAATGTATTCACTGTTGCAGTCATTACATTTGGGTAATCCTGCTGGCAGGTTGCCCTCAGTCGGCCTGAATTCCAAAGTCCTGGGTCCTGTGTCGGCTGCTGTTGCCCCTTCCCCGACGTCAGGGCATCAGAGGTATAAAAGAAGCTGCCGATGCCATTTTCTTTAGTTTTTCTTGCCCCAGATGTCAGGTGCCCCCTAAAAGGGTAGCCAAAATTTATATATATAAATACATGCACCAATATATAAAAACTTTACCTTCATCTACAAGCAAATACACCACATAGGTTGTATGAATCAGAGAAGGAAAGATAGGTTCCATCAGAAGAAAAGGGGGAAGGCAGGTGGGTAACCTGGACTGCAACAGTAAATACACTAGAACATCTACATTTATGGTAAGTGTACACAACTATACTATGTTCTTCTTGTTTCACTGTTGCAGTCATTACATTTGGGTAGAGTCCCAAAGCTATGGTTGGGAGGCAGGAGCTAAACAGCATTAGGAATGGCTATGAGGCCCTGCAGAACAGCAGTGGCAAAGCCTGCTCTAGAGTTACAGTAGAGTGGCAGATGATAGTGCTTTGTAAAGGTGTGCACTGAACTCCAAGTAGCAGCCTCTAAAATGTCCTTGGTTGGTACTCCCCTGGGAAAGGCTGCTGAAGTGGCTGCAGCTCTGGTTGAATGTGGCCTAATGCCCTTAGGCACTGGCTTGCCATGGTGTAAGTAGCAGAAATGAATGCAGTGGCCTATCCACTTTGAAACAGTCTGCTTTGAGATAGCCTTTCCTTGTGATCCTGCAGCATATGCCACTAGTAATTGCTCTGTCTTTCTGAAAGCTTCGGTTCTGTCCAACTAGAATCTAAGCTGTCTGTGTACGTCCAAAGAATGCAAAATTCTCTCCCCCTTGTTCTGTGGATTTGGATAAAAAGTTGGCAGATGAATGGTTTGGTTAAGAGCCACACTGGACACCACCTTAGGCATAAATGTTGGGTTTGTCCTCAGAGAGACCCTGTCTGGATAAAAAATGATAAAAGGTTCCACGGCCATGAGTGCCTGTAGCTCCGAAACCAGTCTTGCAGAAGTTATTGCTAGGAGCAGAGCTGTTTTCCAAGATAAAAACTTTATATCAGCAGTAGCAGCTGGCTCAAAAGGAGGTAGGGTGAGTTTTTCCAAGACATAATTGAGGTCCCATGCAGGCACTGGTGATCTCCTTGGAGACCTTAAACTGTTGGCTCCTCTGAGGTACTGCTGAGGTACTGCTTTAATAAGGGATGAGAAAAGATTGGTGGCTCTGTATTGTAATGAGCCGAAATGGCAGAGGCATGAAATTTAATACATGAAAAAAATAGCTCTTTGTCCAACATCTCAGTTAAGTATTGCAAAATCTGAGGAATATTTGGCACAGCTGTATCAGTTCCTTGTGCCTGGTTCCAAGCACAGAATCTCTTCCATTTTCCAGCATAAGATTTTCTAGTACTAGGCCTTCTGGCTTCCAAAATGACATCCATCACAGTTTTACTGAGAGGTGTGTTTTGTATGACTACATTATCCGCCATGCTGCCAGGTTTAAAGTCCTGAGTTGGCTGTGCAGGATCTGACTGTTTTGCTGGGACAGTAGATGAGGTATTTGAGGTAATGTCCAAGCTGGGCATTGAGACAAGTTCCTTAGGATTGGAAACCAGTACTGGTGGGGCCAGTCTGGGGCAATCAGAATCATGTTTGTTTTCTCCTGTCTGACCTTTAGGAGTAACTTGGGGAGGAGAGGCAGAGGGGGAAGGGCATATACTGATAGGTTTTTCCAGCTGAAAGATAGGGCATCCACTTTCCATGCTTGTCTGTGATAAGTCCGCATCCCCATTTCCTTGTTATCATGCTGAAGACTTGTGGATCCAACTGCCACTTGTGGGGATCCATGAGGTTTAGTATTTTCCCTTCCTGGCAGGAAATGTGCCTGCAGATCTACTTGGTAAGTTAATGCTGTGTCCCCCAAGCCCCAGGCTAGTCTGCCATGACCATGGTGTTGTCCGTCTTTATCAGTAGTTGTCCCGGCTGTCAGAGCATTCTGAACAGCTAGCATCTCTTTGATTGATATGTAATCTGATGCATCCGTTATTAGTGTTTGCCTGGCTGGGGGTAATGTGAATGGCTGTCCCTTGTTTTGGTGACAAGCCTTTGCCCACCATCGAAACTCCTGTTGTAGGCGGGGATCCTGTTGTAGGCAGGGAATGAGAGTAATCATTGTTTCCAGGCTGTGGCAATGTTGAGTCCAAACACTTTTTAGGTACCATTGAAGTTTCCTCATATGCAGTCTTGCATATGGAATTAGTAGGATGCAGGATGCCATGAAGCCAAAAGCCTGCAGAATTTTTCTTGCAGATAACTGGGCCTTTGTTGCCAACATTTTGAAATAGGTTAAGTCAGTTGCCTTTGTTTGTCTGGCGTGAGATAAGCCCAGCAGCTTGCTGTATAAGAATGTCCTTGTTCTCTGTTTGAATTAGGCAGTTGTCCAAAGTAAGGATATATTTATTTCCTCTTTGTCTGCAGAATGCATTACTGGTGCCAGGCACTTTGTGGCAGTGCAGAGAATTGGTAATGCATTGAGCCAGCCTTGAATCTGAGGTATCTTCTGCAAGTCAACATCTTGAATTTTGGTATATCCAGGAATGTGTTCAGAATAGATAGGTCCAGTATTGATTTCCAGGCCTTGTCCTTTCTAGGTACCAAGAACAGTCTTAATGTCCATGAGGGATAAGACCTGGAAGTCACTGGGACTGTTTCCTGTATGGTTGTGATTTGTCTTCTCCAACTTTGGAGGTAGAAGCACCCCACTGCTTTGATCTGTATGGGCCTTGCGCCTGTGATCTGCTTCTAGGGCATCTGAATAAAATCTTTGACAGTTTGCATAGATTTTAGCTTGTCCCATTTTTAACCTCTTTCTTCTGCCTTAACACCAAACAAAGTATCATGCTGTAAAGGTGCATCTAATAATTTAACTTTAACATGATCAGCCAGATTTTGTTCCTTTAACCAAACATGCCTCCTAATTACTGAAACTTGTTCAGCTGCATGCAATAAATCCTGCATTTCTTTGTTTTCTGCACATTCAGAGTTTAACAGCATTTTCTGTTTAAGCAATGCCATGACATGTTGCTGATATTTGAGCATATGAAACTGACAGTTTAAGTGTAAACCTTTTTCCCATCTATCCCCTTTTGCAGTGGAAGCCTTAACTCCTTTGGGACCCTGTGAAATAGTTTCTGGGTCTGCAGCAGGGTTTTTAAAAAGGAATTTATGAGAGTCAGGAACCCTGTAATACCTGTCAGGCTTAACAGGAGCTGGAGGTAAGGAGTCAGGGGGTACTAGACTCGAAAACACATCATCTACAATGTCTAACACAGGTGGAATGGCTAGTGGCCTGTGTTGAGGTAGTAAATCCCTGAGCCTCTTTTTAGATTCTGAAAAATCTTGGCTCTCCCAGTGGAAATGCTCCCTCATGGTATACAAGGTTTCCCCAAAAGAATAGTCCTCTGGAGGAGAAGCTGAAGGTATGGATTCTTCAGCATCAGTATCCTCATTGGGGGGAAGAGAATATTCCTGATCAGAAGAAATAGAAACCTGACCTGAAGATTCATAGTCAGTCTCTTGCCTAGGCCTCTTATCAGGAGGGGGATGGGAACCCGTAATCAAGTCTTAGGCCATTTTGAGCATCTGTTTTTTGGGCATATAGGCCTGTCCATGTGGCTCTTGAGTTAGTTTATTTGCTTTAGAAGGTGCTTTAGTCTTTGCCTTTGAAGCTGAGGTTGGCTTAATGTAAAGATGTTTAGGTCTGAATACACCCTCATACGCCAGGTGCCTGCTTAGCGGCTCTGGACTCATCTGTAGGAATGGTATCCGAGGCTCCAATACCTTGAGTTTCCAGCAGCATGGCCGACTCCATTTGGGTGTCAGTAGCAGGCTGCGACTCTAAAGTAGCGGGTTTCAGGGGCTGCGAAAGCACCTCACTGAGAACCGGCGACTGGCTTTGGAGAAGCTTCGTCAGTTTTGGGCCTCGGTTGTCTATCTCTCTCCTTTTCTTTGCGTTTTTTGTGAACTCCGGTAGTCGGATGGTTATCTGATGACATTTCTGGATAATTAAACTGGCGTCCAAAATAGTTTAAAGCAAAATCATACTGACGCTTAATAGTGCGTTGGTTAAATTTAGCACAAAACCGACAACCAGCAACGTTGTGATCAGGGCCTATGCAAGGAATACAGTAAGAATGAAAGTCCTCATGAGGTATTTGCTTTCCACAAGAAATACAATTATTAACTTTTTCTGACATCGATCTGGAGCAAGAAAAAAAATTGAAGACTTCAGATCTGAAACTCGAACATGAAAATCTCAGGAGTCGGCCGACTGGCACTTGCGAACTGTTTCTGCTTCGGGCACCGCGCGTCAAGCAAGACTAAAGAAATGGCGTCGGCCGCTAATTTTATACCCCTGATGTCAGGGAAGGGGTGACAGCAGCCGACGCAGGACCCAGGATTTTGGAATTCAGGCCGACTGAGGGCAACCTGCCAGCAGGATTACCCAAATGTAATGACTGCAACAGTGAAACACGAAGAACATCAGGTGGAGAAGGAATCTGATCTAGAGGATGAGGAATTATCCCCTGGATGGGAGGAATTTCTTCCCACTGCCATCTGTATCCTTGATGAATGATTTTCAGAAACCAATTGCCAGAAAAATATGTTGCCAAAGGGAAGAATGGGGATTCAGACTTTCTGGAAGAAAAAAAGGGGGCAGGGTGAGAGTGGGTCACAAGCTCCTTTGAATAGTCTTTCAGTCTTGTTGGACTGTCCTTGGTTTTGGGAGGTATGATACTTCTTTTTCTAACCTCCTTGCCATTTCTTTTTAAAAGCTGTTTACCTGAATTCTGATGAGACATTTTATTCTTTTATTTGGGGTAGGGGGGGGGGGTGACTGGATGAGACAAAAGAAATTCCCTTGGACAGTTGGGAAAAGGAGGCCTGAAAAATCTTACAGATTCCCTGGATCAGCTTACCCCTTTCATCACACATTTTAATTACCTCTGCAGCAGAGGGGCGAAACACTAAATCTCTATCCAAGGGAGAATTTAAAAATCTCATTTTTAACATAATCTGGAAGGGTCTGAAAATGCAGCTGTGCAACCCTCCTTAAAAGGAGTACTAGTGGCCATAGCCCTGGAGTCATACAAATGCTGAAATCAATAAGTAGTGAACTGTGCAATAGAAGAAACTAAACTATTTAAAGCAGATTCTTCTTCACAAGAAGAAACAACAGATAAAACATTCCTCATATTTTCACAATTTGTCAGAACAAACATACGAAACTGACAATTCAAAATTCTGAAAATCAAGGTTTAAGAAGTATACACGTTTTACCCCGTACCTATCAATAATTTTTCCATCCTTATCAGAAAGAGTAGGACTGGAATTAACTAAGTGCTTTGCATCAGTGGGATCAACTAAAGCTATAGCTGCTGGGTCAGGTTTGAGAATAGTGTATACAATTTTAAAAGAATGAGGAAATGTATACATCCTGTCTACCTTTTAGGGGCAGCTAGCCATCAGGAAAACTGCAGGCAGTAAGTATCCTCTATAGCAGGATACTTAGATACACATCCTCTATAGCAGACAGAACAGGAGTGTCGCTCTTCTAGTCAGGATAAAACAGACGAGTCTTTGTGGGTTCTGTTCAAGCAGCTTTATTTTATACAAACATATCAGGATTGAGGCTTAATAACTTTAACTTAGATAAACTTATAAACAAACTAGCTATTACACTCATACATGCTCACTCTCTGGCTGCACTCTCAAAATCGCACTGAAGCTAGCACGTGCTTGCTATTTATATGCAAGTGCCAACCCTGAAACCCTTCTTAAAGGTACAATACACACACACTATTCTACATCCGCCATCTTTGAGAAATCAGTCATGCAATATTTACGACAATAACCGACATGCAATCAATACAAATAATTTTTAGTCATGCAATTATACAGAGCTAAATACATACAGACAAGTATGTCTAGGTTGCAGTGCATTTCACACTATGTCTGGAAATATGATCAAAACGTGTGACATAAAATTTAGAATCAGGTCTAGTAACTAGGATTGTCTCTGCTGAATGTTCAACCTTAGGGACATCAACAGGAATGGAAGTAGAAGTCACGACACGTTGTGCAACAGGAGCATTGTCTGGATTGCTCTGAGATTTAGAGTCTGTATCACAGGAACAATGCTGCAATATCGATTCTGGTACAGAAGAAGATGTCTGCGATTTCTCCTGTACTCCACACCCTCAGATTCTATGAAGTAGGATCTTGGCTCGGTACATATAACTGTTATTTGACCAATCCGGTTGAAACCTTTCGCTATTTGTATCCTCACGGTCTCTACTTCTTTCAATGGACGAAGAAATCTGCTTGATTTATCATAGCTGGAGTTCTGGAAAGAACGCTTTGAGTAATTGGGCTTTAGGCCTCAACAAACTGGAACTAATAGGCAGTGCTGGAACTAATAGGCAGTGTTGTTCTGGTTTGCCTGGATAGAAATCTCTGAGCAGGTGAGCCAAGTATATCATCATGAGGTATGTTTCTGAGATTGAATAAATTCAAAAAGACATTGGTATTATCACACTTTGGCTTCGCTAGTAATTGCTTTGCACTATGTACTATCCAGCTAGTCCATTTGACTGTGGATATTCTGGGCTACTAGTAACATGTACAAAATACCATTCTCTTGCAAATTCCTGAAACAACTGACTAGTATTACACTGATGAAGGCCAGTATTTTTGTTGGCCGAAACCGGTCTGTTTTGCATTTAATGTGGTCATAGTAGTTTAATAAACTACTTTTACACGGTTCACTTGTTGCTGGCTTATTTTTTGTATTTGGTTCTTCTTTTTGCCGTGCAACTTCCCGCGTGCAGGGGGACTTGTTTTAGGACCATGGGAGACACAAATTGAATATCGAGAAGTGTACTGGCAAGTTGGTCCTTGAGGCAAATAAATGGCCAGGGCTTAATGAGATGTTCTCCCCTGTACCTGTATTAAAATTAAGAGCAGCTAAATTATAGGGTGACCTAGCACCCTATTTATGCATCTATGTATGTATTTATTCATTCATTCAATTTTGTACATAAGTATTTAAACTTAACATATCCCTCAGGAAAATGTTTTAATAAGTTAGATTTTTAATGTTTTAATAAGTTAGATTTTTTTTTAATATATAGGTACTGACCACTCCATGGTTTTAGACAGTTTGACACTGATTTTTGATGTTATATATTTGTTAATGTAATGAACTTTTAGGTCACGAGATGGCAGCAAAGTATTGTTTTTTTTATATGCATTCTCTTTATGTTTTAGTTTAATATGTTTCAACATATATACAATTGTATATTTATATTTTAATACAGCTCTTTATTAAATGTTTATGATTGTGTACAAATAGGGATTATTAGTTAGTTTTTAATAAAATAATATGTAGAGGCATTTTTATAGTAATTTTAAGCAGTTTAAGCACTATAGTCACAAGCAAGTTCTTGGTAGTGTTAAGCAGGTTATAAAGCTTAATGAATTGATTTATTGTCCTAATTGCTTTATTGGTGAAGTGTTTTTTGTATAAAATGGGAGGGAGTTGTGTTTGTAATCATTCTGATGAAGTCTTGGACGAAAACGTACTGAGAACTGTGTTCAGAGTTATTTTTACTGGGTGTGCTGTGTTATTAAAGAAGTTTGTGGGCGAGCAACAGCTATCTGAGTGCTTTTTTCTTTAGAATAGTAACTATAAGTTGGTGATTAGTTTCAATCTGAACAGCTCGATCATAGATATAATCATGAAACTTGGAACATGCAAATACTATTGCCAAAAGTTCTTTCTCAATTTGAGCATATTGCATTTCAGTTTGGATAAGAATTCTAGATGCACAGGCTACTGGTCTGCCTTCTTGAAGAATAACTGCGTCAAGACCAAAATTTGAAGCATCACAGGAAAGAGTTACTTGTTTACTGACATCATAGTAACCTAATGTAGGTGGGGGGATAATTTTCTGTTTAAGGTTTTCAAATTCCGGTGGTGTTCTAACCAAGACCATGTAACATTTTTGCACGTCAGCTCTCTCAAAGGCGCTGTCAACTCACTGAAGTCTGGTACAAACTTGCCTAAATAGTTGACCATACCAAGAAAATGTTGTAGAGCTTGAACATTATCTGGTGCTGGCCATACCTCTCAACCTCTGGACAAAGGCTAAAATGATGGGGGGACAGATTTTAAATATTGCTCTTAAAAACTTAGAAAGTTGATAGAATAGGTTTTGCATTAGCATGAATTTTCTGAAGGATGTGGAGTCTTAAACTCAAATGTGTGTTATTATTTAATGACTTCATTCCTCAGCTATTTGCCAGAAATGTACAGATTTTAGGAGGAACATACCAAAAATATGAGGCAAAAATCCTGACATTCTGCAAAAATCTGTACAGTTGAGAGGTATGATCCAGGCATCTCAAGAATGGCTACTTGCTTGGACAGGTCTGGCTGCAAGCCAGTACTAGTAAATAAATGACCTACATATGTAACTTCTGGTAATCTGAATTTGCACTTCAGAGGAAGTTCACTTCATGTGCTCTATTCTAGAACTCTCTTAAATCCTGTGTCATGCTCTGCTTCACCATTGCCTCCGACCAACAAATCATCTACTACTATGACACAAGGATAACTTGAAAAAATTTGCTCCATTGCATGCTGAAATACTTCACTTGCAGAATTTATTCCAAATGGCATCCTGAGGAATCTATATCTGCCAAACGGAGTACTGAAAGTAGTGAGTAAGGAGGATTTGCGATCAAGCATCACTTGCCAAAATTAAGCTTTTGCATCTAAGACAGAAAAAACAGTGGCATTCAGTATTAGGGCGGCGACTTTCTCGACCGTACACATTGGACGATGCGGTCTCTTTAATGCTTTGTTCAAATCTCGTGGGTCAATACATATTCTGATTTCATCTGTGCCTTTTTTGTTGGCTGCTACCATGGACAACACCCATTCAGTTGGTTCTGTAACTGGACAAATTACACCTCACTGCACCATTTTACCCAACTGAGCTTTAACCTTATTTTGTATAGCTATCTGAACCTTTCTTGCTGGTCTCACCACTGGACTGACCTTTGGGTCTAACTTCATAGAATACACAACTGGAAGTTTGCCCAGCATGTCATCGAAAACATCAGCATATTCTGAGAAAATAGCTTAGTAAAACTGGAACTGGGATATGTACTTATATGATGAACTTGTTTGGTAACAGAAAGCAAATTCATTCTCAAACTGTCGCTGAGACCCAGTAATGACTGCACAGAGGTCTTTAGACTACATAGAATAATAAACTCTTAACAGTTCCTACCCAAATAACATGAAAGCAGTACCGGGCCTTCGGTTTGAATTTCTTCACTTCCATAAGCAACAAGTTTCACACTATTAGCCACATTGAGGTGTTCATTAGTTCTCACCTTAGCAAATGTGTCTGCTGACATAACATATCTTTAGGCTTGGTGGTTTTTCCATTGATCTGGACAGTACAAAACACTTCACTCTGCCAATAAATTCACTGCATCAACCTTTTCACCAATTACTGACACACCATCTACATAGAACGTAGAACTGCAGCTCTCTATCTGATCAACCTGCTTTCTTGAATGACCCTTCTTTACAATTGTGTCAGGTTGACTTGACTTACAAAACTTTTGAAAATGATTACATTTTTTACACTTGTGGCATTGCTGAGCAAATGCTAAGCATTTTTCTCTTTTAGACTCATAATTGGCACCATTATTGCGACAGTTAACAATAAAGCTGGACTTGGGTTTTGCTGACTCACCCTTGTACTGCACTGAGCATGTCCTTTCTTAGAACTTGCTGGAATACTATGGGTTTTTCCTGGGGAGCCTGCAGGGTAACAGTTGCCATGTGCTTAGGCCTGCTTCTGCTTTCCATGTATTGCATGCTGTCTACATTTGCTCTGGAGCCTGCTGAAACCATGCTCTTATCACTTACAAGCATACTTGTGTGCCTTTCTGTAACTTCATGGATTTGACAAATCTCAATAACTTTGCTCAGCATTAAATCACTGTCACAAAGCAAAATCTTTCTTACTGCAGGACTATTAATACCACACACAAGCCTGTCCTTTATCAGCTCATCTTTTAAATTATGAAACTGACATGTTTTAGCTTTATTTCTCAGGTTATATAAGCTGCAAAGGTTTCCCCTGATTTTTGATCTGTTGTGTAAATAAATGCCTCTCTAATATAATACTTGTTTGGTGGTTACACATTTCCCTGAATTTGCACTTTAAGCCATCTTACCTTGATTCAGCCTGTACAACAATATGATGGTTTTCACCTTCTCCCTCACATACTGCTGGTGCATACACAAATGAACGCTCTCTTTCAATGGCCTCAGACTCAGCTAGGTTTATCAAAATGAATGCCCTGGTGCATGCATCTTTATCAGAATAAGCTACTTGTATAAAAATATTGTGTTCTTGCTCAAATATTTTCCAGTTCTCTGCAATATTCTGACCAAACACAGATGGTGACAGTTTTCGAAATCCGTATACCATATTAACACATACCAGTGAAGGCTTTTGCAAGTATGCATGAACACACACACACACACATATATATATATATATATATATATATATATATATATATATATATATATATATATATATACATACACATGCCAGAAATTTATGCCAGTATTTGTAACTATGCCCAATAACACAATCCTCCGAATAATTGAACTTTGGGAAATAAGTCTATAAGTCTCTTGGGCACTGTAATACTCTTGAAATCACTGTCACCTTTTATCAGTGTAAAAACATTTCAAATAGCTGCTCTGTGTGAATGAACTGGGCAGAAGAAGCTCAGAGTAAGAAACATTTTGAAGTAATTGCACTTTGCGAGTAAACAGTACACAGCAAACAAACTTTCCCAAATGGCTGTACTTTGCTACATAATTCTTTACAGTGCAAGAAACACTCTGAAATGGTGGCACTTTGTGAATATTCACACAAGAAACTTTGCGAAATGGCTGTATTTTGACTGCACTTCATGAAATAGTTGGACTTCGCACACAAATACACTTTTGGAATAAATGCACAGTAATAAGTACCCACTGTAAGCACTTTCACACACTTTGAGATACTTCGAATAACTCTAGTTATGTACTGAATAACATGTGAAATAGTAGTTATGCCAAAACACAGTACTTTGGCAAACAACATGCATTCACCTTTGCTTTATTTATACTTAGTTTGCCCTTTTTTCCTTACTATATTTGTTTTGCTTGTTTAATCTTTTTTCATGTCCATTATACTTTTCTTGTGCTTGTTTTACTCTAAACATGCCCATTTTGCTTTAAACATGCTCATTTTGTAAATCAGAAGTAATTGCGAATCCCCTTAGGTGCTTTTTTGAGGTTTGTTTTATCAACTATCTTAATTTTAAACATTTTGTTTAATTAATGAACCTTTGGTTCCACTCGCTTGTTTAATAATGCGGTTGGTTTGTGCCCTTGTAATGTTCCATTTTACCATTTTTACAAACTAAATTGTTTGTGCAAGTTTTCATTACCTTTGGCTCTTTTCTGGCCCCTTTTTATGCTTGTTTCTCTTAGTTTACCTTCACTGTTAACTCAGCACCTCATATCTCTGAAACGCAGTCTCTGGAATCCCGGTTCTGACACCATGTTGCTGATCTAGTCAGGATAAAATAGACAAGCCTTTGTGGGTTCTGTTCAAGCAGTTTTATTATGTACAAACACATCAGGATTGACCCTTTATTAACAAACTCACTCTCTGGCTGCGCGCTTAAAATGGCACAGCAGATAGCACATGCTTGCTATTTATATGCATGTGCCGACCTTGAAGCACGTCTTAAAGGTACAATACACACACAATATTCTACAAGGAAGAATGGGTGCAGGTTCTGGAAAATCCTTCTGTAACAACTCAGTTTCTGAGGGACTGAGAAACCTCAGTGTTCTCCCACTGAAAACACTGGTACATTCTAGCAATAGTCTTAGAGGAAGTGAAACTTCCACAGGGAGAATCAGAAACTGAGCTCTCCTCTGACACAAAAATCTAAGAAAAAAACAAGAATCTGTCCCTGTACCTATCTGTTCAGATTCAAAATTTTGAATCTCTTCAGGAAAAGAGGAATCCCTCTTTCTTTTACAAGAAACTACTTTACAAGCAGGATCAATAGCCTAAATGAACCCGTGAGCCAGATCTAGTAAACTACTCCTATCGAAAGAAACTTGAGGAGGAATAGATGCATGCTTGATTTTCGTTTTTTTTTTTTTTTACAGGAAAAATGTGGCTAACCATGTTGCTAATGGCAACAGCTACTTCCCCAGAGATGGGCACAGCATTTTGACACAACAGAGAAACCTTCTCTGTTCCCTCTCTCAGAAGGGACAAGAGTGGCACTCCCTTGTCCATTGAGTGGACTCCAACAGCTGCACAGGAAAAGGCTAATTCCTGTCCATAGAGGCTGCAGCTGCTACATCAGAGGGATCCAGGGTAAAAGATACTGTGGTGACAAAAACGTTGTTTAAATCTTTCTTTGTGTGGCTGGAAGAAGGACTGACCATAGGACCGATAGTCTGGTCCATGGTCAAGCCAAAAATGGTGCCTCTTATCCTGGGAAGACAAGTAGCAAATACTGGTTAAAATTACCAGTCCACAAAAATAACTTTTTTGACAGAAAAAAAAAATCACAGTAAAAAGCACTTTAAAAGACTATGCCAGCCCACAAAGGAAAAATAAACAATGTCTCCACAGAAAATATGTTTTCAGTTGGTTTTGACTCTTAAACTAACAGAAAAAAATGAGTACTACATTTAAAAATACTTTACAGTCTCAAGAAGACAGTCCATTAAAATACAAACCTTCTATCTTTAAAATAAATTTCCTAAACATGAAAGTAACAAAACATCAATAAAATTAAGAAAATGGAAGCTTTCCCCCAAAGGGAACTTATGTGGCCAACAAAGGAAAGCACAGGCGGACTGTTGATACTTGAAAGCCTAACAGGAGTGTATTCCTCAGCAGCAGTAAAACTCTGAAGGGCTTTGCACCCAAACTTGTCTTTTAATCAGCTCAGCTTGAGCTGACTGGCAGTTTGAGCACACAGAATATGTTCTGAAGCTTTGGAAGCTGGCCTACTGTTATATAAATTATATAATATATGAGCAGGATACAACCCATTTAGCTAAGGCTACTGCAGTAGTGATCAATGTGATGAACATCAATGGTTCCGGCTGAGAATCAAACTCATGAAAGGCTCTTCTACCTCTGTTCTGGAATCATTGCAGGGTGTATTACCACTGCTGGCTTTCTAAGGAGTCAAAGCAGTTTTGTGGACTTGAGCTTTTTCACTGACCAGTTATTCCTGTTTAGTGTCACTAATTTTTACAGACGCTTTTTTCTTGCTTTAGGTTCTTTGATCTTACCTGAGTGAAAGGCTTCCTTTTTTCTCAACCTCTTTCCTCTTAAGTTTTTTCACATCTTCCATAGGTAAGTGTGGTTTACATATCCATTCTTTGTGGTATTGTTAAATCATAATGATCACAATCATCTATATGAAAATAAAGCTCCTCTCCAAGGCTATGAAAGTATGTGGGATGATTGAAATGACAGGCATCTACATCAAGTACACCATACGTTCAACCACAAAATAACTACTGTAATACTAACCCAGCAGACAGTAACTAATGACTTCTAGTCTCAAAGCAGTGAATTGGGAATTTTAGATGGGGCCATATTAAAGGGCTGACATTAGAAAGGTCAGTAATACATTGAGCCAAAAATTGAAGATACCAGCCTCATTTTCTCTCTCATTTGCTGTATAATATTGGGACTCAGAATGGAGTATATATTTAGCAAACTAAGTATACAGGCGAAACTTTTACCAAAAAAAAAAATACACACTTAATCTGGTATTTTACTCACAGTAAACAATAACAACATTGCTTTTTTGAAACAGACCTTGCAAGAGTGACTGTAGAAAAAGTAAATACACAAAGGAATTACATCAAGCTTGGACTTGCCTATATCAGAAGACTGACAAACCAGCAGGGATTAATGTCCCAGAGTCATTGTTATATAAGATATGATGATAAAAAGTATCCAAAGGAGCAAACTTCATGCACTAAATCTGCAAAGTTAAAATACTGGAAATGTTACTGTTTAGGAAGACAAGAAACATCCACAGTGAAAGCAGTATTAAAAAAAAAGGTTGAAGGAATCTACTCCACCCTTTTTCATTATGTTAAGCTACCAGTGTTTCATCAGAGGGCATCTCTTACTTGTGTCCATGATGAATGTATGCACATTTTCAAATATATCATAGACATGAACAATAATGACATAAGAAACCTCCAGACACTGGACCCAACCCAATTGGGTTTCATCGCCACTCAACTTGGTGGACTTCTTTGAGAAGGTCACCAAAGCAATGGACGAGGGCAAAATGGTTCACACTGCCTACCTTGACCTGGCCAAGGTATCTGACACAATTCCCCACTTGGGCATTGTTGAAAACTTAACAAGTTAGGTACAAATCCTTATGTAACCCATCGGAACTGGGGGGTCCATCTCTACAAAGAGGCCAGTCACAAGCAGAATCCCTCAGGGATCGGTCCTGGGACTGCTCCTTTTTGGCATTTAATTTTTTGATGTCAAGGCCAATCTCAATCTTCTCTGGCTGACTAAATTTTCAGATGATTGCAAATTAGGAGCCGTCACTGAATTGCCCACCCACACAAATGTTCTCCAGGAAGGGCTGACACAGACAAACAACTGGTGCCACAGCCATGGACTAAAATGAAATGCCAAGAAATGCATAATAGTATCCTTCAGGAAGTTGTCCACCCCGGTAACTATCATATTGACAACGCACACCCAAGAGCTGACCCAGTAGTCAGGGACTTGGAGACATACATAGACAGTAATCTAGCCTTTCACTATAGATGTCTACAGTAGTGAGGAAATCATTCTATGTTGTGCAACTTAAAACAAAGAAGTCATTGTTCCACTGTATTCGGCGTTCATAAGACTAATCATTGAGTACAGTGCCCCCTTTGGTATGTATGCAACCAGGCATAATCTCAAATGGAATATTCACAGATGTTCCTCACTAAAAGAATAAGGTTGTAAGTAAAGTCCTACACAGACCACCTTCAAGGCCCTATCCCTGTATTATGTCTCCTACAGACTGTTGAGGGGAGATCTATGCCTGCCATTCAAGGCATTGTCAGACCCAGCTCTAATGGATCTTCCACATATCCATGGACCTCCTGCATATCCGCAAAACAAACAGCACTAGGATTACTCATGCAGTAGCCTCATTCTCAAACAGTTCTATCCCTATTCACCGACAGTTATGAAAGTGGTCTTCATATCAGTGTATACTACCAGTTATTGTAAACCAGCAGACTAAAGAAACCAAAGCATGAAACAATGTATATACAACCTGGTGGCTATACATTCAAAATACATAAAAGCTGTAAAAACTTTAATGCCTTGAGATTCTAGCCTTTTTCAGCATCAAGACCAAAGTGTGATACACTACTGGGAGAATATTACTTTTCTTCATGTTGCTGCATGGATACTGTCTTTAAGACTGGAGTGCACCTACAACTACTGTGAAGCATAATAGAGATCCAACATTTTATTTCAGCTTGTATTTATAGCAACAGTGTAATCAGCTGCAGAATTTATTCTGTTAGAGAACAGTGTCTATCTCTGTCCTATAGTACAACAAAAAATATATGTTGTTTAACTTTGCCACAGTACTGTCTTAGGTGCAGTATTCTTATATTATGTTGAAAGTGAAGTAGCAAAAGTGATTTCCTGCATCAGTATTGCAAATGGTAACCAAGAAGTATTTGTGTACTGACATGAAAAAAAACAAATGAAACAAATTCCTAATAAAAAGCAACAGTCTGAATACTTAATGGATTATGATATAACTATTTTTAGAGATGCTAAAGTATTTACAGGGACACAGTATGACAAGTCATTATGTGACAGGATCATCTGGATTTGAGGATGCAGCTTCAGAAACATAGAGGAACTCATTTGTAGTTGTAAAAAGTACTGAAGTTTCACTTATATTCACTCTTCACTGACCTGTACTAATTCAGAGCCGTCCTCTAATATTTGAAGAAACTGAGGAACTGAACTGATTATTGCATGATGATAAATATTAGTGACCGACATATTGGTCAGCAGTCTTAGCCCAGCCAATTGGAGGTCAGAATTCCGGGGTGCTGTATTAACAATCTCCTGTATCCTGGGAAGATAAACCTGAAATAGAAACACAGCAGATGCTCAAAAGAATTGAGTAAAACAATGATGTCTATAAAACACTGTTTAAAATACCTTCACCTTTTATTCTTTACTGGAAGCTGCTGATTAAATTTAAATATATGCAATGCTATGTTATAGCATTCTGGTATTAGTGGTGGGTAGCCTCTATGATAAATTAAGACTTAAAAACTTAAGACTTAAAAACTTAGTCAAGAAGCACAATAAGTATGTTATACAAATTGCAATTAACCATCCTCTTGCATTAAAGTAAAGTTGTATATGTACATTTACTGTAACAGTAGATGTTCTAATGGATCACAGTTGTAGTAGCCTGAAGCTATTTTTGTTCATACCCCTTGCACAAGACAGCTTCCCAGGGCTTTGAATGCCCTCCTAGGTGGGATGAGCTTCAAATAAAGGGGAGTTGGAGTGCCAAAACACAATTTTTGCCTAAGTAGGATGCAAGAGCCTTGAAAATTTGTGCTAGGAAATAATCTGGATTATAACAACAAACAAAAAAGAGTGAAAATAAGCACACCCTGACAACACAAAAGGAATCAGCAGCAGAAAACTGGGGGCTGGCGGGAGGAAGGAATGACTACTGTATCCATGATCCATTACAGCATCTACTGTTACATTACGTTTACTTACACAACTGTAATAAGTTCAATATTTGGAACACTACTGCAATAGTCTAAACTATTCTGGTAGATTACCACACCTTAGTCATGAGTAGCAAAAGAGGGAGAAGGCCAATAAATACTACTTCAGGAAACCCTGAAGAATTATCCTGGCAGAGTCTGTTCTGGACCTGGAAAAGGAATCCAGTTTGTATGGCTTTGAAAAAGTATGCACAGAGGACCAAATTGCTACCTTTGTAATACCTCTAGAGTCCTCCCCTTTCCAGAAAGCCACTGAAGAAGCCCATGCTCTTAGAAATAGTCAACTTTGTCACTTGTTGTCCTTTCTTCTTACCTTCACAGCAGCGAAATAGCTGATCAACTTTCCTGAAAGGCTGAGTTTTTTTCTAGGTAGCACTGGAGCTGCCTATATACAGCCACAGAGTGAAGAATCCTTTCTCCCTGGTTCTTTGGTTTTGGAAAAAAAAAGGGAGAGGAGTAGTCTGCCTTAAAGTAAACACAGACAACATTGTTCTGAAAGAAACCCTATTCTTGTGAAAAATGAAGTATGGTTGACTCACCATAAGTGCTTGGAACTTAGATAGTCACCTAGCAGGCTGTCACAGCAATAAGAAAAACAATCTTCCACAATATGAACCTCAAAATCAACCTCATGCGCTTGTTTAGATGGAGACAAAGTAAGCTTCTGAAGCACAAAATTTAGATCCTAAGGAGAAACAACTCTTTTCCTAGGTGGCTGTGTATGAAACACCCCTTTCATACACTTTTTAACTTGAAAGGGGGATCTAAGGGTATACAAATAAAAATGACAAACATACCTTGATAGAACAGTACAACAAACCATTGGACAATAGCTCACACAAATTATAAAAAATAGTCAATTGGGCCTGAAAAGGGTTCTGGTTCTTTGAATGGCACCGAATGCAAAAAATTTTCCACTTGTCCATATATTATTTTCTAGTAGCAGGCTTTCTTGCCTCCTTTAGTACCTCCTGCATGTCCTCAGAACAAGGTGCCTAAAAGGTATCGAAATTCTATCATCTAGGCAGTTAGCTGAAGAGTTTCCAGACTAGGATGTATCACACTCCTCATGGCTTATGCGAGTACATCCATTCCATGCTGAAGCTTGCGGTAACTGACCTTGGCCAGACTGAAAAGAAGAGAGAACCACAGTTGCCTTGGTCAGGAGGGAGTCCGTACCAAAATCTGTGGAGAATCCTTCTGGATCTTTAGAAGAACCCTAATAATAAATGGAACAGCACACAGGAACATTCCTGTCTATAGGAATGAGAACGCATCTGCCTTCCAGGCTGGCTGCAAGGAGTCCGGGAACAGAATTTCTTTAGGTGTCTGCTCTGAAAGGAGGCAAACAGATCTATATGAGGTGGTCCCCATAGTCAGATTAATTCTTGGAAGACCCCATGATGAAGTTTCCATGTACGGGGTCGGTCCTGGTCTGGCTGAGCTTGTCTACAATAAGGTTTTGATCTGATGAAATATATAAAACCTGAAGAGTCAGACTGAGATGAATTTCTACCTACCCGGCCATCATAGCCAGTCTGCAAAGAGGGTAAGATCTGGTGCCCACTTATTTATGAACCATACCATTGTCTTGCTGTTTGTGTGCACTTGCAGTGATCCTGGGGATCAGAGATGGTTCAACGCCTTCAAAGCATTAATAAAAGCTAACACTTCTCAGACATTTATGTGCTTCTCTGTGTCTACAGGATCCCACAGAGCTTGCACTTTTACCCCTTTTGAAACTGCCCCGCAAGCCTGATCTGAAGCATCTTTGGGGACTGATGGGAGGGAGGAAGATCTGGGCTATATGCTATTTGGTCTACCCTCTATCTAGTCTCCTTCTTTACAAATCCCAAAACTGGAATATTGAAAGTCAAAGGGTGTAGATGCTGAGCCCAGACTGATCTGAGATACCACTGTATTTTCCTTGTGTATTCTGGCAAAGAGCAGAATAATAATCACTGATGCCATGTACCCTACAATCCTGAGAAACTCCCTTGCTGATGCTTGGTTTAGGCTGCAGAAACTCAGAAAGAACTACTGGAACATCTCTACTTTGTCAAGAGGAAGAAAGGTTCTTCCCAAGGCCGAGTTTATCAAACATCCTAGGAAAACCATTCTGTAAGATGGGATGAGAGAAGAATTCTGTAACTTGATCTAAAACCCCAGATTGACAAGAAATTGCTGACCAGTTACCAGAAATACTTGAAAGCTGGAAAAAAGGTCTACAAAGATAAGGCAATCATCCAGACATGGAAAAATGTTAATGCCTTGGGGCCTACAGTAAGTAATGACTGGAGATGCGCATTTTGTGAAAACCCTTGGTACAGTGGAGTGTCCAAAGGATAACACAGAGAACTGACCATGTAAGCCAGACACAACAAATCTTAAGAAACACCTGGAATGCATGGCTTTAGGAATGTGATAAAATCCAGCTATTCTAAGAACTCTAGGTGAGGAATCAGAGGTGCAAGATATTGATGCAACATAGGTAGGTTCATAGGTAGGTACTAGGCTATCGACCCAATGGCCTAAGTAAGCCTAGCCAACAAAGTTCCCTGGCTTATGCCAACCCAAGAAAGTTAATTTCCTGTGCTCCTGTTGAGCAGAGCCACAGAGGTGATCTCATCCACTCATCAAAATTTTTCTTGAAGAGTGTTAATGAGGAACTTTGCTTGACATAGATGGGTAGCTTGTTTCATATGGGAAGTCTTTGGGACAGGAATCTATCCCTCCAGCAAATCCTGTTTATTGTGGTGACAAGGTTTAGGTCCCTACAGCGTGTAGCTTGGAGGGATTGGGATTTCTTTTGGTGTAGCATGTCCAACAGCTCTGGGTTTGACATAGCTTTATATGTTAGGCAGAGATCACCTCGGAGTAGGCGATATGCTACAGAGTAAAGCTGGTGTTTTTTGAGATGATCAGTGTAGGACATCTGTTTGCGGTCAGTAATTCTCTTTGTGAGGTACTTCTGTGGCCTTTCCAGCTGCTGCGGATGTCTTGTGGGGTACATTCCAAAAGGGGCATTGTACTCTATAATTGGTCTAATGAGTGTCGAGTAGAGGGGAACAATGACCTCTTTTTTCCTGGATGAGAACCCTTTTGTGATGAGGTGTGCCATGTAGCAGCTGGGTTCCAAGGTCTCTTATCAAACATTCGGTGTTAAGAAGACTGCCTCCTATGTGGTAGTTCATGGGAACAGAGTTTTTACCAAAGGGGATAACAATGCACATTTTGCCATTGAGCTTGAGGCCATGGCTCTGACACCAGGCATCTGCCTCACTGAGGCCCTTCTGTAGGATGTCCACATCATTTGGGGACTTTACTATAGCTCCTAGTTTGCAGTCATATGCAAACTTCATTAGCCAGAGGCCTTCTGTGTTAGTCTGTACTTCAGAGAAGTAGATACCAAACAGGAGAGGTCCCCGGACTGAACCATGTGGTACTCCACTTGTCACAGGTTTGAAGTCAGATTTGGAGTATGCAACTTTTATAGTGTGGGTTCCATCAGTGAGCCAGTTGGCAACCCATCTTGTGACATAGGGATTTATACCTAGTTTAGTGAGTTTAGCTATAATTTCAGAATGGGGGATGGTGTTGAAAGCCTTGGCAAGGTCAAGATAGGCTGTGTGAACCACTTTACCCTCGTCTGTGGCTTTGGTGACTGCTTCAAAGAACTCGACCTGGTTCAGGAGGCAAGATCTGCCTTTCACAAACCCGAACTGGGTGGGGTCCAGAGTTTGGAGGTTACCAATGTCTTTGTTTATGAATTCCATGATGATACGTTCCATCGCCTTGCAGACCAGATTCGTCTGGCTAATAGGGCGATAGTTCCCAGGATCAGTGGTGGCCCCCCCCTTTGTGGAGTGGGATAACTGTTGCTGTGTGCCACTCAGTGGGCACAAAGCCTGACGTGAGGCTATGATTGAACATTGTGCTTAGGTGGGGGAGCCAGTTTGTTCTGAAGTTCGTGTAAAACGCAGCCTGGGATGTTGTCTGGTCCCATGGATGCTGTGTTTTTGGCTTTAGAGAGTGCTGCTTTTACCTGTGAAGTTGTGATTACAGGGACTCTGCATTCTTCCTGTATAGATATGGGCCCTTTAGGGGGTGAGAGGGAGGTAAAGTTAGCTCTGAACCTATCTGCCAAGATGTTGGCAATATCAGTTGGTTCTGTAATTTTTGTGCCATTGTGCTGTAACTCGAGTAGTTTTCCCAGTTAATGGTGGGGTTGTTGAAATCGCCCAATATTAGGGTGTTTGGTTGAACCCTAATACTTTCCTGTATATCAAGAAGAGAGGAGTAGGAATCCTGGGGCATGGTGGGAGATCTGTAGCAAGCTACAATTTGGATTGCAATTTTGCCCAGAGTTAGTTGCACTTGGATAACCCAGGCTGCATTATGCTGAGCAAACAGCCTGGATATCTTTAATGAATATGGACACACCTCCGCCTTTGGTGTTCCGGTCCAGGTTAGATGGCCGAAAAGTGTGGTATGAGTTATAGCTTGGTAATGCAGGGGTGCTCTCTGGAGCCTTGAAACAGGTCTCAGTCACTGCACAGACATCGATGTTCTCCATTTTAAAGAGTGCGAGTGAGTGCATTTTGAGATTTAGACTTCTAGAATTGACATCTTGAACTTCATAATCCTGACAAAAAGGTTTAGAAAAGAAATAGCCATCACTGGTCTCCAGGATCCATCCAGTTTGGGAACAAAAACTATCCTTCAATAATAACCTTTTCCTAGGAGGCTGATAGACAATGGTTCTAGGACTCCCTGAATTAACATGCTGACCATCATGGGAGGAAAAAGAGAAAGCTGGTTCCCTGGGAAGAGGGGTTGCCATTGTTAGGAGTCCTTCTGCTAGGTTACTTTCAGAAGCCAATTGCTGAGACTATCTCATGGCAAAAGAGAAGATGAAGTCTCAAGGACATAAAAAGGTTGCCAAGATAGGAGGGAGGAGGAGTTTGAACAGGTGGATAGCCATAGTGACTGAAAGGCTTGTCTAATTATTTTGGAAGCTTTTCTTTTTTGCACCTCCTTTCCATTGTTTTTTAAACTATGTCTACTAGCTCCTTCCTGTTTACACTGTTTATTTTAAAAGGGGGCTGAAAAAGGAGGGCTGAAAAATCGGAGTCACTCCGTGAATCAGTTTTCCCCTTCCATCACATTGTTTACGTATGTCAGCTGCTTAAGGACCAAAATAATCTCTTTATCGAAGGGAGAATTTAAAATCTCAGATTTAGTATCATCAGTAAGACTCTGAGAACAATAACAAGCAGGTATCCTCAAAACTGATCCAGAAACAGCAACTATAGAGGTAAAGTTAGCAACATCATAACCACATTTTAAAGTGAGCTTAGTCACTTAATGAGTTCTTTACTTCAGAAGAACGAAGGTTAACCATCACATTCTGCAGGTTTTCAAAAGACACAAACAAAAATGTTAACATATGAACTTGGTAATTTAATATCATGAAAGTTAAAGTACTAGAACTCATTTTCCTCTCCAAATTATCCACAGTTTTCCATCTTTGTCAGAAGAAATTGGATTAGTAGCAGCAACCTGTTAGCAGCAGCAGATTTAGAAAGAGAAATGACTGCTGGGTCTGCTTTATAATTAGAAAACTACATGTGTCTGGGATATATTACATAACCTGTCAGACGCCATAGGAGCAGGAAGTTGACTGGCAGGAAGACTGGACACAGTGATAAAAACATTCGCTAAAGCAAGCAAAACCGGACAGATTGGTGCAGTTTAGGTATTTGCAGTTGTAATAAATCATAATACATTTTCTTTGTCATAGGAATCTCATTCTTGTCCAAAACACCCATTTCATGTTAAATAACATGTCAGTGAATGAATTTCAACAGGGAAATCTAAAGCTATACTTTCCTCAGAATCAGAATGCTCAAATTGAGAAGAAACTCCTGCAGTACATTTCTTCCCCTGCAATGACTGCTCTTCTGACTAAAAGTCCGTCAGAATAAGAATGAACTCTTTTTCTTTTCATGCCTGAATACGAAGGCAAAAAAAAGCAGTAATCAAATTTTAGGCAAATCCCAGTAAATCTGCCCTTTCCATGGAAAAAGAAACAAGAGACTAAAAGTTCTTCTCACTAAGCACACCCCCCCCTCTATGAAGCATAACCCTTAGGCACACTGAACCCAGCATCCACAACCCCATCTCAGCCAAATGAAGACCCTTCACCTGTTCTTCCCTGGACAGTGACAAATGTCTCTCCATTGCCAGCCAATGGCATTGCTACAGCTTGCAGAGGTCATGGCTACCCCCTGGTCTTTGTTGGTTTGGAAGTCTACCACAAGAGGACTGGTAAGACAGATGGGTGGCCTGAAGAACAACAAAAGTGCTGCAGCAGAGCCACCCGCCAGTGGCAGAGACAAACTAGGAGTCTGTCTGACCCTTGAAGACATTATGCTGCTCCATCTGTAAGCCAGAAAGGAGGTCTGAAAAGTGATTTGTGCAGCCTTGATGAGCCAGTAAGGTGAATGGCAAAGAACAAGTGATTCTGAGGTAATTAAATCACTGACACCCCCCCACCCACAACCACAATATCCTATCGCAAACACACCAACTTTCAATTACATAAGTTTTTAGTAAAAAAAGATAAACTTTTCCTTACAAAAAGTTTACACAAGCACCGCAATGACAGCTTCTTTCAAAGTGAAACACCAGTCCCAATCACATCACTCTGTTTCAAAACACATTTTCTGACAGAAAAAAAAGTTTTCCTCATAAAATTCAGTTACAATAAGAAGGCTTTCACCAGCAGGGGCTTATCTGCCCAACTCTTGAAGGATCACTCGTTGACTGACAGAATCATGGGGCCTGCCAAACAAATGTTCATTTTGGCTGTAAAAAAGCTCTGAAGTGTTTTGGAACTCCAAATGCCTTTTACATGGAATGCCTTGTGTACCCCTGGAAGATGGAGCGCCTGTGAGGGTGTCCAAAACCCTGGGAAGCTGGCTGGTAAAGGAAGTAAAAAACACTAAAATGGTGATCCATGTATGAAACATCAATAATTCCCCTAGACAAAACAAGATGGTTTAACTTCATACTTTTGGTTGCTTTTCTGGGTATGTGTTTGTGTAGGGATCTCAAAGGATGGCCATTTTAGTGTCTAGAGTTCCTGCCTCTTCCCATATGACACAGACCTACTTGTCACCAAGAAAACAGTACTATGTAAGGAGAGGAAAAAGAATTGTATGTATTTTGTCTACTTGAATACAATAAGAAAAAAAATAATATTTCACTTCAAAACAATAAAGTTGTAAAAGTCTGTTGTTGATCTGAAGATGCAAGGGCAAAGTATATACCTGTAATGTTAGTGACCCAGGATTGATCAAGTGTCCTGTTTGCCCAAAGGCTGGCTAGGCAAAAGAAGAACCGAGTAATAATGGTCAGTTTGCTTCCTCTGGGGAAGGAGGAGGGATTCCCAATCCTGTAGCACCAAGAGTTCTAAGACCAAAATGAGATATCATGAAAGAAAGGGACAGCAGGTTATAAGAGGAGGCAGCAGCACCTATTTAGAAGTGCAGGTTAGCCAGCTGGTTCAGTCAATGCAGGACTGTCCCTTAAGTGTTGGGGAAAAGGCAGGACATAGCGAATAAATGCTTTGCACTGGTTTGTTAAGACAAGGGGAATCACACTGCATATGTCATAAGTCTAAAAAAAGGAATGAACAGGTGGTGGACAAATGTGCGTCAGTCCCAGCTATTACAGGCTGGGAAAGGTGACGAAAGTTCTGTATTAAAATTTGTGATACCACCTGTTAAAATATCGTATGATTAAGGAAAATCCTGCAAACCCCTTAGCTGAGAAAAATTCACATAAAATAGTATTGATAAAAAAACAGGTTTTAGATATCAGACAAATATGTAGCCACATTAAAGTGATTATCTAATAATGTTACCTTTTGTGGTATTGTAGAGTCCTTGAACATTGTTCACAATTCAGTTTAATCCAAAACAAAAAGACAGTGAAAAGATAGTGAATAAAATGCTTCATAAAATAATACTCTCAGGCATTTTGATGTCAACATAGAGAAAGCACAGGGAATGTTCTAATACAAGACTATGGAATGGTGGTTTAGATTATTATTATTAGCTATCTGCATAATATTTAATTTTGTAATTAATCAAGGACACTGATCACTTAACAAGGGCCCTTACATTCTGTAAAGGCTCAGACCACACTAGAAAGACACAAAAAAAATCAGTAAAGTGAAAATGAGAATTTTCCATTTGGAACCTTAGAAATATCAAGTGGGATTCGTAAAAATGTGGATAAGCATCATCTATGTCCAGAGTCACCAAAGATGCTTCTTGTGGCATTATGAACAACAGGGACTGAAGAGTCAATATCTTGCCTTTCTTTATTTGGCCCTTTACTGCTTCTGCTTTTCTAGAACTAGAAGAAAATCTCAAGTAAAACCATACTCCTACTTCTGCCTGAATTTTCTGTAGATTATGAACTACAGGATCTGCAAAGTCCAGATATTCCTTTACAAAAGGGATGAGACCCGAGATTGGAAAGACATAAAACCTCTACAGAGTAGCTTCTTGGCTGCTTCCCACTGTATTGTTCTGAGGAGCAGAAAAGTATTCTTGCTGTGGGTAGTATATAGAGAAGAGCAAAAGTGAACTTATGGTGGCAGTAACATTCATTGAGGAGTGTGGCCTGTTTTGCTGAAAGCATCCTTGCTATTGCTGTTGGCATTGTTGTCTCCATCTATCCAGGGCTGAAACTTTTTTATGGAACTGCTTCTAGTTTTTAAACCACTGTTGTTTTGTCTGTTTTTGATACAATGGTCAGATCTTCGAAGGAGAATTTCTACTGTGCCTCGGAACGTGGGCATGACACATTTGCTCACTGTTATGCATTTTTTTAACCTCTCTCTCCTAACTTAAAAACATTGAAAAGTAAGTAAAACAAGGCTTCTTTTTGTCCAAAGCTGCATTTGAAGCTTAGTTCTTAAAGCAGGCAACACATCAATTCTTACCCAAGTAAAACATTTGTTAAAAAGAATCAGAAGTAGCTACCAGAAACAAGCAATAATAGTGTTATAGCCACTCATTACTACGTGGGAAACTATTCTGGCAGTTTTCTAAATTTAGAAATTCCCTCTCAGTAACACACCATCAATACGTTGTCTGAGAGCTCTGTCAGACTGCTACCATATGAGGAAGGTCTGGTAACTTATTACTCTAATCTCCAGTGGGGCAGATGCATAATTATTTTTACCGGCTTTGTCTTAACACTGTTTTCTTTATTTGTAGCTAATACTGTGAGTGATGGTGACATGCTGAATCATTTTAACAATTATAAATGATAGTTCTTTTAAGAATGCTTGTTAAAATACTCTTTAAATAAAAGCACATCCACTACGTCTGCATTATCTTCCATGAAGTCTTTATCCAGACCATGTCTACAAGGGATGTGTAACATATGACATGACGCTCTCTAAAATAATTACTAGCATAGCTATCAACTAAATATGGACAAATTTCAACAGAATCAGGGACAAATCCAGAAATAATCAGGGACAATCAGGTACACATTTTGCAACAATACTACAGTTAACTTGAGATGTTAACAGAATAAAATAATGTGAATTAATATACATTTTCTGAAGTAAAAGAAGTCTATAGCTCTAATTTTTGTCATTATTTATTAAGTAAAACACACCACCATGTTTTCAAAAGTCACCAGTTTTAGGAGGGATTGAGAGGGACACAGCTAAAATTTGTGCCAAAATCAGGGATGGGCCTTGAAATCGGGTACAGTCGAGAGGTATTATTAGCATATTTAAAGCTACTGTATTTCCTTTTTTGTTATAATGTATATTAATTTTTATACACACACTGTAAAACAGCACACATTATATTACAACAGTCACTTTAAATTCACCTCAACTCTACAGTACACATTATGATCCTCCTAGAAGGAAGAGACTGAAAACAAATAATGCAATTTGGCTATTCAAAGAGTAGAATGCTAATGCAGGACACAGAAAAAAACATAGAAAGTATGGCAAAAATATAAAACAACTCAATATCTTGAAAACTTCAGAATGATTCGCAATTGTACTAAAAAGCAAATAAATGAAGACAAAAAACAATACGTGGACAACTTTCACAATAATACTGAACACAGCCCTAAAAAAATTTGGATATCCATTAAAAAAATCTTACATCCCGGCCAAAAATTCAATTCAAACCCCTGTCCTGATAACTCACCAATCGGAACTGCAATACAGTTTAACTCTTATTAGACAAGTATAGCACCTCTAACCAAGGATTCCTCAACACCTAATCCCAACCCTGCCAACAGCCACATATCACCACAACCATTTTCACCTTCAAACCTGTGCCCACATTCTACATAAAACACTTTAAAACAAACTTAAACCTTGCTCTTCTTCAGGTGATAACCTTCCAAGAGAGTACCTAAAAATAGCAGTCAATAACATTGCCTATCCTGTCTCAAAACAGGCCAATGCAGGAATCCCACGTTTCTTCTCTCTGGAACAAGTCACACATTATTCCTCTTCACAAATGAGGAAATTCAACAGACATAAATAACTTTACACCTATAGCAATCTTATCTCCCCTTGCCATAATACTGGAAAAATGTATTCAAAAGCAAATACTTGACTATCTCCTGCAGGAAGAACTCCTATCCCCTATAAAACATAGCTTCCATCCTTCACACAGTACTAGCACTGCCCTAACAAATATAGATTCTGTCAATAAAGCTAGAGATAATGACAAACTAGTCTCTTCCTTACTAAAGCTTTCAAAAATTTGTCGCAACAAACTTCTACTTAAATGTCCTCACTAGGTCTATCTCACCGTACCCTTCTGCAGTTCAAAAGCTACCTGTCCAATAGGCATCAGTCAGTAAAATGGCACTCGATGCACTCTCCTTACCTCCCAGTCTCCACCAGTGTACCACAAGGCTCTATCCTTGGTCCCCTCAGATTTAACATTTTCACCAACACCCTCTATACTTTCTATACTTACACACAACAGGTCACCCTAATACAATATGCAGATGATTCCATGACCATTTGCACATGTGACAGCATGGTACACCTCCAAAAAATACTCAGGAAACTAACAGCCACTGAAACATGGCTTCATAACTCACAACTCATGCTCAACCCAAAAAAGGCCAAGCTACTACTCCCCCCCCCAAATCCCTCTCTCATGAAAAAACAAAATGTAAAGACCTCTCTCTCTCGATAATGCAACTACAGAAGTCGCTTCTCATAGCAAACTATTTCAGGTGATAGTGGATGGTAATCTTACACTCAACCTGCATATACAAAATTGCATAAGAAAAGCTCATCAAAAACTAGGGATGCTTTACAGAGTCAAAAACGTTCTCACTGATTCAACTAAAACTACACTTGTCACTACTTATCTCCTCCCCACACTTCTTTATGGTGCTCCCATCCTTACTAACCTCCGAGCTTCACAAAAATTAAAACTTGAACAACCCTATAACAAAGTTGCTAAAAACTGTACAACACTGAAAAGCCTAAATTGGTTGGTCATACCAACTAACATATACAAAACATCTTATCACCTATAAAATTATCCAAAATCAACCTGTCTTGTCCAGTACTAAAAAAACATTTCTATACAATTATGTTCCCAGTTGGTCACTGCATTCCAGTGACCAATAACTCTTGTCTGTCAACAAACCTGGCAAATCTGCTGGGCACTGTTTGTATTTGTACAAGGTTGCTAAGGCCTGAACTCCTTAACTGTAACCTTCAGGTGAACACCCTTCCTGGCATCATTCAAAACCACTCTGAAAGACTTCCTAGCTAAAATCTGGCTTTGTCTTTTCTCAAAACCAGGATAAACCAAATCCCTAAATGTGAACAAGTACTTTTTTATTCCTTATACCTCCTTACGTTCCCTTTTCACTTACATTCTTACTGCTATCTAATTCTTTTCCCTGACTTTCTGTCTAAATATATCATAAGCCTGTTTTCCCCTCACTTCATATTGCAATTCCTATTTGTATTGGAATAACTTAAGTTTAATTTCTGTATCAACTTTCTAAAACTTCTCTAAGTATTAAATGATTGTCATATACCTTGTATCGATTCTTAACCAATGTTTTTATCTTTTGTCTTAATTTGTTATAATTATTTAAACTGCAGATACTTTTGTTTTATTTATGTTTTGCAATAATTTGGAGATTTTCTCCCCAGGCCTCCACTGAAAATGGGCTTCCACCTAGTAGGAATTTCCCAGCAATCAAATGTTAATAAATTAATAGATCCTTTTATTGCTTGTTTATAGGATCATTTGCTCACACTAATAAACAGTCTTTAATATCAAGATCAGCACTCAAACTGCCCATTATTTGTCTGGTTGATCCAATGGTGTAACAAATCAAGAGTACTTAATAGAACTGTTCTCTCTGGATATCTGATCTTTGCTTTACAGCTTTTCCTTGAGACACAATTTCAAGAGCCACTCTCTGCAGCTCTTCATTTTCACTATTCTCACAATCTGTTTTCTTGCGACAACACTGGCTGTAAAAATTCTGGCTGCTCTTAATCCTTGAACTTTGACATATTTGTCTTGTACAGATGTTTACAATTTCTTCTATACAGCTTTTCATCTTCCCATTAATACAGAATCTTGGCTGAGCTGCTTGACCAACAACTTCAGCTGAGGCAGTTATTCTTATTCTCCCTGCATCTTGCAAGCCAAGTAGCTTTATGCCATTTCTATTGTAGTAGAATTTATTTCTCTGCTGATTTTTCTACACCATTCTCATACTCTATGTTGATTTTAGACATGAGTAACATAGCAGAAATTGGTAATTTGTTTTTCAACCTATCAATTAATTTGCATTGCTTCATTGCCGCCTTCTATTTTGTATAATGTAACATTTTCTTTACACTGTGTTTTAATTGAATTCTGCTTTCAGTTATATATTTAAACTAGGAAAGAGACCAGAGCTGTGTCTCTTGTGAGTCGCAAAGAAATTAGAACAGGTCAATTAAGGTTAATTATCTGTGAACTAAGGGTGGAGCCAGAAACTTAATTTGTATTTAAGGGGTAAAATAACACATTTCAAGGCTTTACTGGAAAGTCTTACCCAGATTCTACCACTGAATGCTGTAAGGGAAAGGTTTGCTTTTGATTTCTTGTAATTTGTATTGCTTCATTGGCTTCTGTTTTGTATATTGTGGTGTATTTCCTTTACATTGTGTTTTGACTGTATTCTTCTTCCAATTACACATTTAAAGTAGGAAAGAGACCACAGCTATGGCTCTTGAAAGTCACACAGAAATTAAAAATTCCCCACCCTGGTATGGGTGTGTTTTCAAACTCAACTGTCTCTGTAGATGCCTGCCACTTATGTTAATTTGACCATATATTTCTTTCCTTGTCCTCTTTCACTGGCTATTGTCAGTAAGCACAAAATTGTCATTTTGTGAAGTTAATCCCCTTCGGCTATTTTAATTTATTGGCCATTCCATTGTACTCCTTGGAGTCAGTATACTAAGTGCCCACTCCCTCCCAGTATATCTTGCTCTTTTAAAATTAGTGGCTCTCCCCTTAGATTGCTAAAGCTCGAGTTACCCCTTCTTTCATATCTAACTGCTTAGTGCACACTGCAACTCTTAGGATTGTAACCCATTTTTCCATCTTACCTGTACAGTCTGCAACATCTAGTCCAAGAAAACCAAATACTGGAGAGTCCACATTCTCCCCTCAGTAGGCATCTTAGGATTAATGCTTCTGTTTTGCTCCTAGTGAAAGCAGCAGCATGGAAACATTTCCTGGGGGCTGCTTATCACCAGAAAGCCAGATAACAGTTTCATAGGTGCCAGCTTGGAATCTGTTCTTATATTTTTCTCCTGCTGAGAGAAGGAGCGGAAGGCATTCATTCCTGACATTCCCTGAGTGGGCAGTGAGTATTTGTGAGAGACTTTCCTGATTGGTCTGGCTGCTATTCAAGGCATCTACCAAGAAAAGACTACAACAAACCTACAGACCTCTGCACCATATGGGACAAGACAGTTTTTTTAAAGAAACATTTTTATTAAATTATCACTCATGACACTGGCAATCATACATTTATATACAAGAAATCAAACCATACTGACATATTTTTAGTTGCAAACATTAATTTATAAACTATCCAGTCATTCTCAGTCAAACATTACATAGCTCATTCAAATCCTGCCTTATTTTAAACCTCAATCCTCCTCCAAAACATTATTCTGCATGTATTGTTCCCACAATTTCCATTTTACTATGCAATTTACTCCTACCCTTTTCTAAAGATCCCATTTCCAGTTGTTTTATCTCTGTTACTATATTAACTACTTCTAGTACAGTTGGTTTAGGCTTTGATTTCCATTTGCTAGTAATTGCTTTATTGGCAGCCACCATAATTAGACTCAGCAAGGCTTTAATATTTCTAGGAAATTCTGATTTGGTATTATAGCTCAGAAAAATAATTTCTATACCAATTTGCTCACCCAGTATAGAGTAGTCTGCAGGGAATTTTTAAAGTTTGCCAACTCATTACACTCAAAAAAATATGTTCCTAATTACCTTTCTTCCCCATCATACCTCCATTTGTAATCAACTGGAGGAAAAATTCTTTGGAGTCTAGCTCGGGTATAAAAATACCTATGCAAACACCTCCAAGCAAAGATCCTAAAACTTCTAGACTTTGTTACATATTTGGGAGTCATATATATAACCCCCCATTGCTTCTTTGTGAATTGCTTATCCAGTCTCTTCCCAATCCCATCTAATCTCCTCCGATTCTTATTGTAATCATGCAATATTTTATTTGCCTTATTAATTATCTCATTTTTAACAGCAGCTTCTGTACCAGAGTCTGCTAAAAACTATACCAATGCTAGTCTTTCACTTAGGATCCCCCTATTTCTTTCTCTTTGCTATATTCTGGTATCAAACCTTGACAGAGAAGGCAATCTCTAGCCTGCAGTCCACGTAAATTCTTGGCCTCTTCCCATTCTGCTATCTTTCCCCTCTCTAATTATTTGCTTTCAGTATCTTAGTTCCTTTGCCTGTTTTCTCCAGTATATTCCAGCCTCCCTCTAGCCTATTGTTTGTATCCCTAATTGAAGCCATCCTTATCAGCAGAATCTACTTTATCCATCCCCATGTTGGCAGAGTTCTTAAAACACTTTTTTCTACTTTATGAATAATATTCGGTATGGTTACTGTTATTTTCCTTAAGGATCTGCATCCAAAATCCCAGTTTCTCCCTGTTTCTTGAGCTTCCCTCCTGTTTCATCATCATCCCTTTCCACTTCGAGTTGCAGCCTTCTGCTTGTGCTATGTATATGAGCCTTAACTGTGTAGCTCTGAAATACCTCTTCAAATCAGTTAATCCAATACCACCTTGTTTTAGTGGAAGGATCAGCTTACCCCATTTGAATGTTGCCATCTTCCCCTCCCAGATAAAATCCTTCAACTCTATTAATTGCTATCCACAACTTCTCCTCTGGTTGATAAAAATATGCCTTACCTGTGTATAAAATTAAAAGGATTAAAACATTTTCACTGCTTTTATCTTGCGATTCATATCCATAAAACAGAGTTTCCAATTTCTCAGGTTTTTGTATCATCTTTTGTTTAGTCTCTTCCCCATCTGGAACAAGACTGTTGATCACCGAAGAGCCTGTGGCCTGCTTCTCACCTTGGGATTGGTGCTACTGTTTTGCTTTTGGTGAGAGAATACACAAAGGGACATTATACCCCAGCAGTGTGAAGCTGTTGTGAGACCAGCACTAGTAGTATCCTCTTTTCATTATTCTTGACAAAACTAATTCTTTCTTTTCTGTAAGTACTGCTTGACTAGCAGCTGTCTAATAATGTAATAGCTCCCTAAATACTCCATCCATAAATCTCAGGATCTACTTTAGTAGTTTCCCTTCAAGTGTTTAGCAGAACCCTGTATAGACGTAAGCACTGAGTTAACATTTTTCCCATAGAAAGCACCATTGAAATTTCACAGAGGAACTAGTCTGCAGGACAAACATTGCCCCCCAAGTTGCAAACCAGATTCTCCTGAAATTACTTTATATTCTCACCACAACTGTAATTAATAAAAAAGGGCCTGCTGACATAGATATGAACTTTCCCACTATCTCCATTACAAGTTTGGTGGATACGGGCATCCTGAGGCAATGTAGAAATTGCCACATTTACTAACAACCAACTAATTCTCAAACAAACTGATAAGGTATGTGAGAGATGTATTTACACAATGTCACTGGAGGCAAAGCTCTCACATAACAGCACTCCAAATGTCAATCAGGCTGTCAGTAGTACACACACTTCACCCATCAGACAAAGTACAAAGCAGACACACAGACATGCATATGCTTTGGCACTTAAATGTAACCTTCCTAAACCCCAAAGACCTCCTAGATGAAGTGCACATAACAAATACCCTCAGCAGCCCTGACTGCACTCTTTCAAAACAGCTACATTAACAAATACAGCCAGATCTCAACTTCTAAGCCCAAAAGTCAAGCCATCACACAATCCAACATTCTGGTCGTTGTGAGGCACACTGATGTCCCTCTCACCAGGCCGGGAAAGGAGAAAGTAACAGTCACTTGCTTATCAGAGGCCAGGATCTGGCACATTGCACTTGCACTCTAGAGGTCACTGAACCACAAGTACTAGTACGACTCAGTCATAGTCCAAGTGGGTGTAAATGACCAGAGATGTACCTCCCTAGACTATTTGAAGACAGACATCATGCAGCTCTTGGAATATGTGTTCCAGGCTGATATGAGCTTAGCATTGAGTAGCATTTACCTTCTCCAAGGATGATGCCACAGTATGAACAGAGGATGACTGACTTTAATAATTGGCTTAGTTTCTGGTATCATTCTAAGGGGGTACAACATTAGTCAGCATGGAAGGAGATGGTCAACAGACTATGGTACTTTGCCAGGGATGGTCTACACCTCTCTGCTAGACTTTTGAATATTAGCTAAAACATTGTTCACCCTCATAGTGCCTTTTTTAGACAATGCCAAACAAAGTACTATCAACATAGCAAATCAAAACCAAGAAAGTTTAAAAGTGTTACATTTCAATGCTAGGAGTCTAAACAAGAAACTCCACTCCCTACAAGCTCTCCTCACCTTAGAGAATGCTGACATCTGGGCAGTCACCGAGACATGATTTAAAGCCACAGACAGCATGCCAGCAGTTGCAGGGCTATAATGCCGTCCACATATTTGGACCAGTTACTACACAGATGGATACTAAAGGTGGAGGTGTCATGATTTACATCAGAAATAAACATACCTCAATGCTGGTCAAACAGGACAATGATCTTGAGCTTCTCCATGTTCAAATCACCACAGGCAAAATCCCATACCATTTCCTTGTAAGCTATAGGTCCCCCTCTATGTCCCAGGAAACCCATAACATGCATTTATAATTACTGGAAACACCCCACCATGCAAACCAATACCATATTCATGAGCGACTTTAATTACCCCAGTATTAACTAGGAACTGTATATGGCACCAAACTAGCAGGAACAGAGATTCCTGGATTTTGTAAACATGAACTCGCTGCACAACTGTCAATACACCGACCAGGGGCACAGACACACTGGAACTAGTCCTCTATAACATGGGAGACTGCTGTACACCTCCTAGTGTAATGTCCTCTCTGGGAAAGTCAGACTACAAAACGGTCTCCTTTAAAGTAAAAAAAAAATCCGAAACCCCAGCTAAACCTGGAATGTTCCGAAACTACTCTAAAGCTAACTTCCTACTATTAAGTGATAACCTGGCAAAATTTCAAGCCCCCATAAACCCTGAGAACACTGCTGCCTACTTGGTACTATTCAAAGAAACCCTATACAAGCATGTTAATAGCTGCTTAGAGGCAGCTGTACCCACTAGGTAGAAGTACAAAACTAACTCAAAAAGCAAGCCACCCTGGTGGAATCATATCATTAGGCTGTATTAACAGAAGGAAAAAATCATGGCAAAAATTAGGAGGTGTAGTACCCAGCAAGATAAAATCACACTCAAACTAAACAAACAACTCAGAGGAAAAATAAAGTATAATAAAGCCAAATCTGAGGTAAATGTGGCCTTCCAGGCCAAGAACAATTACTAGTTATTTTTGTTTACTGGGAAAGTCCGACTTGGAACAAAGCCAATTTTCAGTGGAGGCCTGGGGAGAAACACTCCAGACACATGTCTTTGTAACATGGGAGGAAACCGGAGTACCTGGAGAAAACCCACATGAACGTAAGGATGACATGCAGACTCCACACAGAAAGCACCCCAGCCGAGAATCGCAACGGAGAACCCTTTGCTATGAGGGGACAACACTACTGCTGTACCACTGCGTCCACATCCTCAAAGGCAATACGCAATTGTGTGCAAAGATCATTGTTAAAAGAGTCACCCATACTGAGCCAAAAGATATAGCAAACCCACTGACAAACAAATTCAGCTCTAACTTTACCCCTACCCTTAACCTCCCCTCAGGAAATACCATAAAATACAACTCCCCTACTATCACTAGGGAACAGGCACTCAATGCTCTCTCTAAGGCCAAGAACACTGCATCAATGGGCTAAGACAATATCCCAGGATGCCTTCTAAATAGCATAATACAAGACCAATCAGGCCAGTGGGAATTGCTGTTTAACCAAAGCCTCCAAACAGGTTTTGTGCCCAATGACTAGAGAACCGAAACAGTCATGGTTCTGCACAAAGGTGTGCCATCCACAGATCCTGGAAAGTACAGACCCATAAGTCTAACTAGTCTCATATGCAAAGCTATGGAAAGAATTATCATTGAAATAATCAGTAATGACATAGGAAATCTCAAGACACTGGACCCAATGCAATATGGTTTTGTCAAGGGCAGGTCAAGCCTACTCAGCCTGGTAGACTTCTTTGAGTAGGTCATCAAAGCAATGGAAGAGGGCAAAATGGTTCATACTGTCTACCTTGACCTGTTCAAGGCACTTGACACAATACCCCCACTTGGGCTTTGTTGACAAACTGAAGAGGTTATGCATAAATCCTTATGTCACCCAGTAGATAGCCAGCTGGTTCACAGATAAGACCCAGGAAGTTAGAATTGGGGAGTCCACCTCTATAAAGAGAGCTTAGTCACACATGGAGTCCCTCAGGTTATCAGTCCTGGGACTGCTCCTTTTTGGGATTTACTTCTCTAAAGTCAAGACTAATGTCAAGGGCCTCTGGCTGACGAAATCTGCAGTTGATTGCAAACTAGGAGTAGTCACAGAATCCCTCACCAACACTAATGCATCTCCAGGAAGGGCTGACAAACAAATAACTTGTGTGAGAGCCATGGAATAAAACTAAATGCCAAGACATGGGTAACAATATTTTTTGGAAAGTCATCCACTGCTGGTAACAGTCATTTTGACAACACACCTCTAAGAGTCAACCCAATAGTCAGGGACTTGGGGACATACATTGACAGTAATGTAACCTTTGACCATCACTATGCTGATAGTAATGAGGAAAACATTCTGTTATACAACTTGTAAACAAAGGTATGGATGGCATCTAGGTACAAGGAAGTCACTGTTCCATTGTATTCAGCATTCATCAGACCTATCATTGAGTACAAAGCGCACTGTGGTAAGTACCTGACCAGGCACTTCCAAGAACTGGAAAATCCACACAGGTTCCTCACTAAATGAATACAAGGCATAAGTAACATGTCCTATGTAGACTGCCTCAAAGCCTTATGCCTATATTCTGTCTCCTCCAGGCTGTTGCGGGATCTATGCCTGGCATACAAGATGCTGTTGGACCCCACCCTAATGGATTTCCTGCATACCCACAAAGCAATCACCACCAGAGTTACCCATTCTATAGACTTAAACTTTACCTGTTATATAAATAGGACTTGTGGAGAGACAAATACATATCCCAGTGAATATCCCTTCTCTGGAAAAGGCTCCTCCCCTTCATGTGAAACAGAGTTCCTTCCTAATGCAATACAAGTGTAACTTGGACAATTGGATGGGGACCAGGAAATTCATTCCTGGTTTGGCACCTATGTCTCCAATGGAAACGGCAGCTGGTAAATGTTTCATCTCCCAGGCCCCTTCTTGTAAATGTTTAATCTCCCAATCCCTTACTTACACTTATCAATGGTAACAGAACTTGTCAGAAATTTAGGATGAATGGCTATGCTTAAAAAGGCCCTAGTAGTCATTAGCCTAGTGCACACCTATGAATCTATGAACTGAGCTGGTGAGAGATCCATTCAGAAAAAGCATTCATATATTCTAAAACTGTGAGGGTATAACTCTCGTATCTTTTCCTGCTGCTCATTCTTATAATATTCTACACAGTTTGGATAGTTCTCTGTCTTCCAGCTTGACAGCAGAAACTGTGGATTGGACATTATAAGTCTCAATCCATACTCGGACACAAATCTTTGGAATTGCTGACTACTGTATTGCAAACCACTGTCAGATATGACAACATCAAGTATTCCCTGTGTTGAGAATACAGAATAAACATACACTTGATGTATAAGTCAGTTTAGTATTCCAGGTTCCTGAAATAATCAATCTATAAATACAAGAGGCATTTGGAATCCCTAAAATTAAACAAATCTGTGCCCATTCAGCTTCACATTCTTACTGGAAATCTATATGTTATAAAAGATGGGCAATCCAAGGGGAGAACTGATAACTATGAATGGGTCAACACTGCAAGTTTTGTTCTAGTTAAGACAACATTTCTGGTCAATACATAAAATGTTTTGCTTTCTCCTTGCTATTCTCAGATTTGATTCACGTGTCATCTCAAGGCATCAGGCTTCTCAGTTGATTAGTAGCTGTTATTTTGTTAGCTTTGGCCATCGATTTGTGGACAGGCCAGACTGGCTCTAACTTCTTTCATTAAAACATAACTACCACCATATCCATAGATGTTTGGGTAAGATAATTTCTGCAGTAAGAATCATAACTTATGGTGATCATGTCACAGATGATGTCCAACCATTCTACCTGACTTTCAGAACTTTCAGACATCCATCTCTTCCACACTGCACACAAAGTATTATGGGTAGAAGCAGCCTCATCATCTTCAGTAATTTTTATTTTATTTATTTTTGTGTGAGTCTGTATGTGTGTGTGTGTGTGTGTGTGTGTGTGTGTGTGTGTGTGTGTGTGTGTGTGTGTGTGTGTGTGTGTGTGACTAGGAAATTCACCAAAAAATGTGCTCATCAAGCCCACCAAGTAACCTGGAAAATCTGTCTTGCCTTCAGGAGAATCTACATAAAGCTTAACCCAGAAAAGGAAAAAAAACAAACTGGAAAAGAAAGGGGGGAGGGGAGCCTCTACTGTGGCTGTAATATTACTTGAAAAAGTCTATAGCTACTGTGAGTTTGCACAATTGTACTATATTAATCATAAGTATTACTGTTGCAGTATTTATTTAATTATTTTATTTTACATTTGTTGACCGGGATGGTGTAACTGGATGCATGTCCATTTTCAGTAGAGTCCCGGGGAGATAAGCTCCAAGAAGTTACATTAGTACAACTATTCAGGTAAAGGTTATTATACAGATACAAACTTAAGGTTTCAACAGTTTAAAAATTTACACAGTTTAAACATAAATTTAGGTAACAAGTTATGGTACAGATACATACTTAAAGTTTCAGTAATTGCAAAAAAACAACTTGCACAGTTTGTGCAGAATTTGTTGGAAGCATTAGATAAGGTATTTTACACTATCTACAAAAGACTTGGCTATACAGGTTAAATTAGCTGTAAAGGGTAAGATACGTCTTTGTAAAGGATAGGTAATAGGTGAATACTGACAAAAGTCAGAGCAGATATAAGGTCTATAGCAAGACAGAGAAGGGAGCCAGATAGGCTTAGTCTTGATTTGTACAGGGACATAACCAATGGGTTTTAAGATACTGTTTCAGATTGTGCTTAAAAAGTGTAAAAGAAGACAGTGATGTAAGTTCGTAAGGGAGTGGGTTCCAGTTTTTTCCCACTGCATTAGAGAACAAGGCATCTCCTGCCATGTTTTTAGATTTACATGTTGATACAAGTAGTTTATTAGATTATCTTAATATTTTGAGGTTTTTATATTGGGTAATGAGGCTGGAAATAATTGGGGTATTAGTGGGTTGGTAGAGGGTCTTGTGGGCAATGGTGAGTTGGTTATAGTGAATCTGATTCTGGAGCTCTAGCCAACCTAATTGTTTCAGGTTATAGAAGCGATGGGTCCTGAAAGGAGAAGCAGTGGCAAATCTGGCAATGTTGTTATAGGAGTTAGGGATTGTGCTTAAAAAGTGTAAAAGAAGACAGTGATGTAACTGAATGGTCTCTGATGCTTCGTGAGTTGCCACCAGCCTGGAGGTGTGGGTATCCTTGATGAATATGGATACACCCCCTCCTTTTGTGGTACGGTCCGGGGAACATTATTTTGAGTTTATGAACTCCAGGAACCTTTGGGCTAGGGTATTGGGGCTTGAGTAATGTTCCCCGGACCGTACCACAAAAGGAGGGAGTGTATCCATATTCATCAAGGATACCCACACCTCCAGGCTGGTGGCACTATCTACAAAAGACTTGGCTATACAGGTTAAATTAGGTGGGGGTGGGGGCGGGATGTGGATCTCCAGTGAGATTAGTTTATGGTCTGATCTCACCAATGAGGGATATACTTCCGGTGTGGATCATTCCAGGCAGACAGACATTGGATCCCCCTATGCATGTTCAGGTTATAGTTTGACAGGTTTGTATATATGGAAGAAGCATAGAGAAGTGTGGAGATAAGGTGGGAGTGGGCAATAGTGGTTCTAGCTACTGGGGAGAGAAAGGGTTTAATCCTGTAAAGAGATTCTAGTTTCTTGTTAACAGTTTTTATGGCATTGTTGATGTGGGTATCAAAGTTCAGGTTATAAATAGTTACCCCTAAAAGTTTAGTTGTTGGATCAGGAGGAGTATGCCATTGTTGGATGCTATTGAGAAATTGAGTGGGAGTGACTTCCTGGTAGGAGTAAGGAGCAAGAGTTTGTTTTTTTGGGGGGGTTCAAGAGGAGGCAGCATTGTAGAAACCAGTTCTCTGTTATACTAAACATTTTCTGGGTTAGAGTCTGTAGTTGGGATTGAGATTTAGCTGAGCAGATTATGGTTGAATCATCTATATATTGTATGCAGTTAGCTTGGGGAATAGCTCAAGTTTAGGTTGTTGATAAATAATTGAGAAAAGTAGGGGTGCTAATATGGAGCCCTGGGGAATACCTAAGGTAACAGGGAGATGGGATGATAGGTTGTTGTCCCATAGGACAGACTGTTGTCTATTGTCTAAGTAGGACTGGAACCATTTAGTAGCCATTGTATTGAGAGAAAAGGATTTTAGTTAGGGCAGCCACAGTGGTGCAGTGGTTAGCATTGCCACCTCACAGCAAGAGGTTCTCCAGTTCGATCCTCGGCTAGGGTGCACAGCCTTCTGTGCGGAGTATGCATGTCCTCCCTATGGTCGCATGGGTTTCCTCCCACATCCCAAAGACATGCTGTAGGTGGTTTGGACACTCTAAATTGGCCCTAGGTGTGAGTGTGTGCATGTGTTTGCTTTCTGTGGAAGGTTGGGAGCCAGGCTGGCAACTCGACACCGTAAAAACTCCACTGCCAATCATGAGTGGACAGGTGATCCGCTGTGCTGACCCCTAACCAGGAAAAGCTGAAAGAAGAAGAAGAAGAATACGGAGATCATGGGTGACCATGTCAAACGCTTTGGAAAGGTCGATGAAAAGTGACGAAGAGAGAATATTGTTATTACGGTTAGAACTGATGCAGTTGGTGAAGGATAAGAGAGCAGTAGTTGTGCTATGGAAGGGTCTGAAGCCATGCTGACACTTAGCCAGAAGTGTATTATGAAGTAGATGGTCTAGTAACTGTCTATGGATGCACTTTTCCATTATTTTTGCCAAAGGGGAGAGTAGGGCTATGGGACGGTAGTTAGAATATTCTATGGAATTTCCACCCTTGTGTAGGGGAATAATACAGCAATAACCCATGCCTGGGTGTGGGTAATGCTGGATTTACCCACAGTTGGTGTGGCTTGGTCATGAGGGCGAAGCCCGAGTGGCCAAACAAAGCCAACCTTGGGTAAATCCAGCATTACCCACACCCAGAAGTGGGTTATTGCTATTATACAATGACATTATTTAAGAAAAAAAATAATTACTTTTCTTAAATAATGGCATTGTATAATGCCTCCTTGCTGCCCTTCCGCAGCTGTCTGGTATTCTGCAGCAGTTCTGATGTACTGCACATGCACATGCCTATGCAGTACATCAGACCTGTGGGCAAAATCAACGGAGAAAGCAAGATCTCCGTTGCTTTTTTAAAGCTGCCTGGCTATGTTAAACCCATTTAACATAGCGAGACAGTTTTGAAAGCGGAGAAAGTAAGATCCCCGTTGCTTTTTAAAAACGGTTTTGCTATGTTAAATGGGTTTAACATAGCGAGACAGCTTTAAAAAAAGCAACGGAGAATATCCGTTGCTTTTTTAAAGCTATCTCGCTATGTTAAACTCGTTTAACATAGCGAGACAGTGCGAAGCAACAGAGATCTTGCATTCTCCATTGCTGTAAAAAAAAAGTTATAATAATGGAAAAAGTCCGGGTGACCGGACCTTTTTCCATTACTATAACTCTGATATTTGAATATTTAATGGAGGGGTCATTGTATAATGTGGAAGATTTCCCAGATGGCTGGAATGGTGCTTTCCTGTATGGTTCTATTTATCAACAGTGATATAGGATATGCTATGGCTTTGGCTGCTTTTAGCAGATAACTCAGCAGGTAGCTGGTCAGCTGATGGGGTAGATGGTTTTAGCTTGTGTAAAAGGTTGCAGATGAGGGAGGTTGGGACTGGTTGCAAGTGGAGTATTGGAAGAGAGTTATCAGCAAAGGTTGGGAGAGCAGAGCCATCAGCTGTAAGCTAATTAGCTAGTGATTGGATGGTCTCTGTGAAGTAGTTATTAAAAGCATTTGCAGTTTGCTGTGGATTGTCAGGATCTGCCCCAATAGGGTGTGGTGTAGTGGAGTGGCCTGGACGAAGTACGCTGTTTATGCTAAACCAGAACTTTTGTGAATTATTGTGGTTAGTTTGCTGGAGATGGCAGTAAAAGTTTTTTTTATCTTCAAGTATAGCTTTTTTGTCTCATTTCTTATTTGTCTGAACTTTTGTTGGTGTGTGGGGTGTTTTGTTGATCTCCACTGTGCCCAGACTATATTTCTATGCTGTATTTTTTTTCTGGTTTCATTAGTAAGCCATGGAGCAGGTTTAGATTTAATTTTGATAGATCTCTGGTGCATGGTGGTCAAGAATTGTTAAGAATTTTAGGTTAAAGTACTTAACAGCCTCATCAAGTGGCAGATGTTTTATGGGTGAATGCTTTTAGTTCAGTTTGGAAGTGATCAGGGTTACATTTTTTTTGCTTCTTATTGTTCTATATATGGTAGAGTTGGAAGCGCTAGACTTTTGCCTGATTATGCAAGTGAGAGAATGATCACGTAGATCATCTGGGAGGGTTCCTACTTTGTAGAGTTGTTGATGCTTATTAATGAGAATCCAGCCTAGGATGGACTCTATTAATGGGTTTATTAATTCTGGTTGGGGAGTGGATTGTTTGTGAGAAGCCATGAAGGTTAATATGGGAAGTTGGCGTTTCAGTAGAGCAGCACTTCCAGTCATTGTTTTATTCTATATAGGTTCATAGATTAGTACTAGGCTAACTGCCCTTGTGTGTCATTTTAAGCCTAGCCAATTATCCCTTGCGAGACTCAAACCCTGCACTTTGTGTTTGTAAGGCAAACACCTTAACCATTAGGCCACCCCCCAATATTAAAGTCACCTAGAATTATTGTCTCTTGGGGGAATTTTGAAGAGAGCTCAGCAAAGATATCTTCCACGGTGCTGATATTATTACCAGGGGGCAGGTAGATACAAACTATATTTAGCGATTTGTTGGAGTTAATCTGTATTTTAGTGCCGATCAATTCTACATTACTTTCTGGATGGGAGCGGAGGTTTAGTATTGATACTTGTAGCCCTTCTCTATAGAGAATAGCTACTCCCCCCTCCTTTTTTTGCTTTGTGGTCTTGTCTTAAGATGTTGTATCCTGGTGGAATGATTTCAGTATCTTGAGTAGTGTGTTTTAGCCAAGTTTCTGTTAAGCAGAGAATATCAAAGGAATGAAAATCCAGGAGATGTGATCCAGGAGGAGAGTATGAATCGTAAAGTGGGAAAAGTACTAAAGTGGTAAACCATTTAGCCACGGACGTATGGAAGAGAAACACACAAGCTCTGTAAAACTGCAGTGGTGAATTCTGCCTATTTCTAGAAAGTATGTCTGGAATGCCTACAAAACTGAATGGATATTCATATAGTTACATCAGAAATATTTTTTGTTGAGACATTCTTGAAAAACACTGCTGTAGTAAAATCTGCCCTTATGAAGAAAACTCAAATCTGGCCTTCTCAAGTTTTACCATGGTGATCATAACAAAAGGTGATGCAGCCTTCTAGCCATTTGGACAGGATCTACTTAGAAATTGGTCTTCCCTGTCATACTTGGCATGAAGGACATAAAAAGATGGTCACAGTCTGCTTGAAATTCTGTTTAAATAAAATTTTCTGTGTTAGACAAAAACTCTCCACTATCCCCAACAAATGTAACATAACATGCAACAGCAAAGAACTCTTGCAAGAATACCACATTTTAAATATCTTGGCATCTGTCGTAACTATTCTCAACTTTCACTTATAAATTTCTGACATAAAAATCTAGACTAGCTGTGAGCAAAGGGCTTCTCCTATCGCAGGTAAAATAAGGCCAACCATTGACCACAAAATCCTCCAAGAAAAACCTGACCACATTACAATCCATTATCAAATTATATTTGTAGATTCATCATCCATGTCCCTCACCCCAAACAGAATGCCACAATTCCAGGAAGCCTTACAGTAAATGAAAGATGTATTCTACCACTAGCCTTCCTAACCCATAAACTGATCTACCAAAGTACCTTCATCTTCTGTAGTAGAATTTTCAAAATAATTTCATCCCACAATCTTGTATTACATTCCTCCCAATCTCTTCTCACTCCCTCTTACCAAATTCCGTTCAACAGACCACGGGCCTCTTGGGAATGGCTCCACAAACATTGGACTCCCTTCCCATTATACCTTAAAGACATCACCTACTGCACCAAATTCAGACAACTGATTAAGAAATTTCTCTTCACAAAAGCCTCCTGCAAATGCTTCTCTCACCATAGGGTGTCTCTTAAAACAGAAATCGTCCACTAAGATCACTATCCTACACTATAAATCTATTGCTCAAATCCTCACTAAATACCATCATTCCCAATTCCTCACACTTACTTCCTCTTCTTCTCTGCACTATCCCCTTCCCTTCCTCCTAAACCCTCCCACTATCTCCTACATCTCTTTACACCCCGGTTCATTCTCATTCCTTCCTCTCCATCCACTATCTCATCCTCTCCTTCTTTTTTAACTCCACTGCAACTTCTTTCTCACTTACAAATTTCTATCTTCCTTAAGAAAAGGAAAATTAACAAAAATAAATAAATAATGATCATCAGCTGTTGTATACATGTAAATACTCAGTATATATTTGCTACTAACATGTTTGGTGTGGAATGCATTACTAATTACTTTACCCAACTACAGTATACCATTATTGACTGATACTGCTTTTCAGTCGGTACTATGTGCCTTCCTGGGTTGAGCCTGAAAATGGATCCCTGGATCAGAGTTCTACACAAGTTAACTAATTCTAAAATAAAAAATAAAAGGAAAATTAATTTGAGTGGCCAAATTTTCTTTTTCCTTTGGTATAATTTTTACCACTGTCTCTACGGACCATCAAGCCTTCCGTCGATCAGATATTATGGTGAAAGAGGGGACCAACATCCAGGAAGCCATGCAAATGCTTTGCTCTCTTGTCATCATATCACCGAGAGCATTTCTTAATTTTACACCCTAACCCTGCTTGTGATGGTAGAATAAGTACTTGTGCCACTGCAAAGGAAGTCCATTTCCCTCTATACATGCATGTGTGCTCCCCAATATGTACTGACAAGGACTACCATCACTGGGTTGGGAGGCCCGCATCTTCCTGGCACCAATTCTCTTCATCATGACAGCCCTCTGTTCTCTAGCTGAGGCCCTGTCAAAGCAACGGTGCATGCCAGGTAATCACCATCTCCCCCTCATTGCACAGTAGGCACAGTCAATATCCCTGCCTGCATTACCAAGTGCACGGATTCATAAACATGGGTCAACAGGGCTGCAGTCAAGGCTTTATTTCTCTATACCCATAATGCAGGATCAGGTGTCATCCTTTTAAAAAGAAAACTACATCTAACACTCATTTATATATGCATTTCTGTTGCACAATGGTTTGCATTTGAAATGCAGTATGGCGAAGGTCAGTGTCCATGCAACATTCATGGTCGCAGTGTTGTCATTTGCCTGACATTATTAAGAAGTGTAAATATGATTTAAAACTAATATATGTACAAAAAATACAACTACAACAGCACTATATACTACACTATAATGTATGGCAATGTTGATTAGTTCAGTTCTCTAAATGTAATAAGAAATTTCTAAGAAACAACAAAAAACAAACAAAACAAATAGCCAGTCAGCTGGGAGAACGAGAGAGGTTCCACCTGTAACACTTATGACACTGGTTTGATTGTTACCAGTTCTCCTCCTCTGGAGGAGAAGGTGTGTTTTTTTTTTCTGCCAGATTCTGATCCCAGTGCAGACAGGGGGCAACAGTCCAAACAGAACAACAATGTAGAAACAAAGACAGACGTTCAGCAGCAGCAGCAGGAGGAGTTCAGGTATGGATATATGTGTACACAAACCACATTAATGTTACTAGATCTCCTGCGTCCTCGGTTGGGAATGGTTAAGTTATAAACAGAAAAGCCCTTCATTGCTATATGGATGTTGCTGCCAGATCTCCTCTCGCTTGCTCAAGATTTTAAGATGTTCTCATTCCACATGGCCCTATTCTGGGGGAAAGTTTGTTAATCATCAGTGAGAGATCTTGGCTATGGAGATTGATTAGGTGCTCTGAGACACTGCAGATAAAACATGGAGGGGAAAAAATGGCAGAAAAGTCATCAGTCAGCTATGCAGATTGGTGCTTCTCAGTTTTTATCCAACAAATATTAATGAAAGCACATTCAAAGCAAACACTAACTGTAGCAAGATACTGCAAATACCTGACCAAATGCAGGGTTACCTCAGATGGGTTTTATATTACAAAATAATCAATGTTTTCCTTCAACTCAGGAGTTGAAACTCACAGATTAGGCACTGCCCAACTACTTCTATTAGAAAGGTTGACACTGAGGGTTCTGGGCAACCCAGTGACATTTATTCATGTAGATCTGGGTTGAACAATCCCTGCAAAGGACAGGAGGGAATATATCTGGAGGAAAAACTACACAGTTAGGTAATGGACACAGGAAGACTATGCAGCCTCCACTGTCCTGAACTGTGGAAGTTGGAACAATGTGTGCTGGCTCTGTGGTTCAGACTGATGAACCTCTGACTGACCTTGATGACTTGATACTGTTTAGCAACCCCAATACTGGTGCAGCCAGAAGTGGAAGGTAGGACTTAGCACCTAATATCAGTCATCTATCTTGGGGGAAGAAAGGAAGGTAGCCTGGTCAAGTGCAGTACTACCAGGTGGCAATGGCACATAAATGCAAAGGGCCACAATGTATGCACCTGCCAAGCAGCCAGCAAATGTGCATGTGTCTGCTCATAGCTGTGGGACAGGCACTGTATGAAAGCTTGGTTCAGACTACCTCAGAGCGACCAGGCATTGTATGGTAAAATGTAAAAGGATAGCCAAGTTAGTTACCTGTATGGTAACCCCTCTCACAAGAAGGGTGAATAATGGAGATAAAGATAGGTTGTAGGCATGTGGATAAAATATATTAGCAAATAATTGGAACAAGGATATTGGGCACACACAGTTTTATTGACCTGTCATTAACTGTATTGTTGGAGGGCAAACAACAAGGATAGCAAGCACTACCAGCAACATAAATATTCACTTTTTTCAGCTTATTAGAAATAAGCAATTTTTTTGAACAGGTTAACAACTGTAAGAAAAAAAAAACTAATGGATTCAATGCAGCATTAAATTCATTTTTTACAGCTGGCAAATCAGGAAAATAAACCAGTATCATAGACCTGAACCACAGAATGTCTGCTGATAGATTTGTCACAACATGTGGTCTCTGTAGATGGTTCTGTACTGGCCCTGCTCCTAATACGTTTCCCCTCAGGTGTGTTATACATCTGATCAGAAAACACATTGTGGCTACTCCAAACACTCAAGAAGCTTGTTCCACCTGAACTGTCAGCCATATTCATGCAAACCTCACATTTATTTCCTACAACTAATTCACTACTGAAAGTAATCAAGATGTACAAATTACTTTAATAAAATGGAAGAAAACTTACTGTAATCTGCTCCTGATTTGGGACATTCATACTCAGGTTGTTGAGAGCATTGAGGGCTTTGACCTTGACCTCAGCTGACGGATCATACAGAATGCTTCCAATCACAGAAATGCCATTCAGACTGCGAATCAAGTCCTGATAATAAAAATAGACTACTGAGTTAGGAATCCACATAGCCTTCTTTTGGGCAGTTGCAATTTAGAAGTTTACTTCATGCAACACTTTTTTCTCTACACACAGTGCCAAGATGTAACTGGTACCACAATAACTAACACTCACTCATGCATGCACGCACACACACATGCAAATGCGCACACACATATTCACATAGAGACGTAGGGTATGAAGAATTAGAACTGTAGTACAATCATACCCTACTTCTTGAAGTGAAAGTGTGTCTGTGTGTGTATTCTTTAACCCAGGAATGCTACACATGTATTTGTAACTATATTAGGGCTGCAGCAGGAAAATTCCTGCAAGCCTAGTTCCAATCAGCAAATTTTTATTCAGAACAGTTTTCACAGGTTTTAGGCATAGTCTAGGTTGAAAGTAAGTATCTGCAATATCAGAAATCTGTATAGTTTATGGCAAAGTAATATTTTTATGACAAGCCTGCCAGCTTTCTTACTCAAGTTACACTGAGATGCAATTACAGTCTCATGTACTACAATACTGACAAGTGAATGCTTTTATTTTACTTATTTATTTAAATTTGTTAACCAGGATAAAGCACTGATCATAACAAATGACCAATTTAGTTTCAGCCCGGGTATGAGAAGACAGATGCAAATTTCTGCCAGAAACAAGATTGTAAAGAAATTACATGGCAATTACGCACAATTATAGACTACAAAACAGGACTGTAGTAGAATAAAATATGTACAATAAGGTCAAAATTCAAATTGTAAGCAGATTAGAAGAGCATAGATTCATCAGCAGGTTTAGAAGTATGAATGGTAGGTCATGTGAAGTGATGTGAGAGTTGCAAAGGAGATTTGAGCATAGTTTATGAAGATGGTGGGAGAAAGGACAGAGAAATCAGGCGATGTGTTCAGAACAGAGGCACTGGCATTTGGCAAGTTATTGGAGACGAGCCTTTAGCTAGGTTCAGAATACTGGAGAGGCTGGAGTGTCTGATTTGGGAGGGGATAGATTACCCTAGTCTATGGTAAAGTATGAGCATGTAGAAATAATAGTTATGCTGCTCATCTTAATTCCTTGGCAGCCTTTCAGCTACAATTTACATTATACAGTTGTAAAGTGTACACCAGACATCAAAGTTGGAGGGAGGAATGTCACCATTTGATCTACTCATTATTTTTTGCTGGAAGAAGATATGTATTGTGTGCACAGAATCATCATACTCCCAACTATGTACCTAAACATGAATTGGTTCAGCAATACCCGTACTTATGGGGACATGATAAAAAGAAATATTTAGGAGTAGGGGTTAAAAAAGGCCTCTGTTATGGCAGCTAAGGATATGTGGGAAGAGCCTAAACAAAAGATGGTACAAAAACTAAGAAATGGGAAGCAACTGTCTATGGATATGGATATGAATATCAAGACACAAGCAGTAAAAATGTTTAGTCCCTTTAGTTTTATACACAAGTCAGGTATATTTTTATCCACTAGAGGAGAAGCTGTGGATAGTAATTAATAAAGAGTTGAAGGATTTTATCTGGGAGGGGAAAAGGGCAACAGACAAGTGGGATATGCTGATCTTTACAATAAAACAAGGCAGTTTCAGATTACCTGATTTGAAGGGATATTTTAGAGCAACACAGTTAAGGCTGTTATACATAACACAAGCAGAAAACTACACTTCAAAGTGAAAAGGGATGATGATGAAGCAAGGGAGAAATTCAAGGGATGATGATGGAGGAGGAAAATTCAAGAAATAAGGAGGAAGTGGGATTTTGGATACAGATCCTTAACGAGAATAGTAACAGTCACACAGAATATTACTCTGTACCATAAGTATAAATATAGTTGCAAGTATAAACCACTTTGCAATTAAGCCATGATAAAGGACAAAAATTCAAAGGGGGATATTCCAGGGTGATTCCCTGTCACTACTGCTATTCTGTCTTGCCCTTAACCTAATAAACCTGTTTGCTTAACAGAGTAGGCCATAGCACATTTATGCCTATTATTAGGATGGGTTGGGAGGGTGGCCTAATGGTTAAGGTGTTTGCCTTACAAATACAAGGTGCAGGGTTTGAGTCTCACAAGGGATAATTGGCTAGGCTTAAATGGCTCGCAAGGGCAGTTAGCTTAGTACTAATCTATGAAGCTCTATGATCATACAGTACAAACACTTATTGACGTATGTGAAAATGAATTTAGGTCTTTGTTTGACAAGAGCACTAGACTTGGTTTTTGTACCATGTCTCAAAGTGATTATAATGCTTTAAATGCATTAAAAGAACTACAGTCTATAGACATTAAGCCTGCAGACAAAGGCAATGGCATCGTTATTTTGGATAGAGAGGTTTATATTAATCAAATGAAGCTATTGTTGCAAGACACTAACACTTATAGTTGTATATCTAAACACATTGTTAATGGGATTATGGAGAAAGTTTCTTTTCTTGTATTTGATCTTTTAATGACAGGTTTAATAGATAAGAGCTTATTTAAATACTTTAATACACCATACCCTGTCATTCCTAAAATATATGGACTACCTAAAATACACAAGAATAGGGTCTTCCCCACCTATGAGACCCATTGTCTCTGGTGGTGGTTGGTGTACTGAAGCCCTATCGATTTATGTTGAAAACAGGTTACATCCTTTTCTAGAAGAATGTCATACTATTTTAAGAGATACTAAAAGTTTAGAACGACTTTATAACAGGATTCAGACAATGTATAGTGACTATATGTTTGTGACCCTAGACAGTGTCACTTTTTACATCTATTCCTAATGACTGGGGCATTGAGATGGTCAGAGATTTTCTTAATGGGCAAAGATGCCTTACAAATGATGATGTCACAATTATATGTAGTTTATTGGAAGTCATTCTTGAAAACAATGCATTTCTTTTTGAAGGAGACTTTTTTTTACAAAAGGTTGGCGTTGCTATGGGCACAGCTTGTGTCAACAGTTACGCCAACTTAACTTTGACCCAATGGGAACAGACAACCATCTTAGCTCCAAGCAATTGTCTAAGTGACCATATTGCATGGTATGTCCGTTTTGTGGATGACATCTTTATGCTTTGGAAAGGAAATATTATGGAACTTGAAGAATTGATTACTTACATGAATAGGAGTACTAATTTTCTAAAATGTAGTTATAAATGCTCTACAACTGAAACAGATTTTTTAGATATGCTCCTTATTAAATCTGATTTGAATCAGGTCCATAGTAGTATTTACAAAAAACCAACAAGAAAGAATGCATTACTACACAGAAACAGTATGCATCCTAGGCATATAGTACGTAATGTGCTTAAAGGACAAGTCTATAGGACACTTAGACTGCACAACTATGACTTGGAGGCACATAATGCCCTGGCTAAGCTTAAACAGGATTTTTTGCAGAGGGGCTACTCTGAAAAAGAAATAAACACCACTATAACTGAAGCATGGAGACTTAGGAATAGTAGATGTAAACCATATTATAAAGATACGGTTGTAGATGAATGTGAAACTCAAGGGGTAGATGTACATCTGAACAATCACCCTAGAGTTATTTTTCAGTTTTCCAGTGACATCAACGAATATTGTGATGTCATTAAAAGAAATTAGCATATTCTACATACCAACTCTGAGCTGAGCAACAAAATTGACGAAGTACCTTCATTCTCTTTTAGAAATAATATGTCCCTTAAACAGCATTTGTGTAATAAAGATAGTAAGCATACTAGGAGAACATATAAATCTACTCGAATAGGAACTTTCCCTTACAGAAATTGTTCTGCCTGTCAGTATATATTTATTCCAGCTATGTATATATACATCCCACTAGAAAATTTACTATAAATGCTAAACACTATGCAGATTGTCGTACATCAAATATAGTATATTTTGCCTTTTGTCAGCAATGCCATGCTTTTTATGTAGGTAAAACGAATCGACTATTAAGATAGAATATTAGAACACAACAGAGACATTCGTAATCAAAAGTTGAGCAATGCCTTAGCAAACCATGTTATGGCTACTGACCAAACACATATTTTTACATTTTTTGTCATTCAAGTCATTGAATGTTAGCCCACGAGGGGGCGATATAGAAACAAAAGTTGAAGCATTGGAACAGAAATGAATTTTATTGTTGGATGCTGAAAAATTTCCAGGACTAAATGGTGCTTTTTCAGTGAAACCCTTTCTGAAACTAAAAAGGCTTAAACATTAGTTTTAGATAGAAGTACTTATTTATACATATATATGTGTTTTATACCCACGGTAGTGGTGCTGCGGTAGCGTCGCCTCACAGCAAGACGTCACGTTCGAATCTCAGCTTGAGCGTCTTCTGTGTGGAGGCATGCGTAAATGGGTGTGCCTTCGTTGAAGGTTGTGCGTCAGGGCTGGTAACTCGGCACGTAAAAATCCACTACCAAACATTAGCGGATCGGAGTTCCACTGTGGCGACCCCTAACTGGGATACGCCGAATGACACAACAACATATGTGTTTTTTACATATATAAATCTTTGTAAGTTGTGTATATATATATTTTTGTACATTCCAGAACTAAGTATGTGTGTTTTATTTGAATTGCATCTACCAATTTTATTACTTGATTGATTAATTAATTGAAACAAATTGGCTCTGTTCATTCCTATTTAAGCATTTCACGCATTTTAAAGCTTTAGTCTGATGAAGCGACAGTGTATGTCTGCGAAAGCGCTTACTCTTTTATTAAAGCTAAGTCTTGTGTACATTGGGAGTATTTTGTTTGTTTCTTCAATTTTTTGTTCTGCTCCCAGTCTCACCCTCGAGTTATTTTATCTGATATCCTTTATAGGCCATGGTTATAATTTGGCTCCTACAAAACAAAAAAATGCAAAGACTTTTCACCCTCTCTTTGTCAGTGATTTAAACTGCACAGCTCATCAGATGAGTAACTGAAAACACAACTGCAAGCAGTCAAAACTTTTTCAGATGACATACGAATGTCATTTGGTCTTGATAAACGTGCAAAAGCAACATTTAAAGCAGTAAAACTGCAGCACCAAGAAAACGTCAGTTTGGGATAAGAATGTGGTATAAAATAAGGATCAACGATAAAACAAACAAATGCGAATAAAACTTAGTAAGGAATATTTTAGAAGACTTAAATTAATCCTGAAAACAGCGTTGACATCTAGGAACAAAATTCAAGCTATAAACTAATTTGCTCTTCCTGTCCTAGTTTACAATTTTGGAGGGACTGACTGGCAATGCTTCACGCTCATCAAATGATTCATAAAAATCAGGATATACCAAGATTATATATTCCCCATTCTGAAGGAGGTATGGACTTCCTTAAAATTGATTACATGTATAGATCTGCAATTGTGGGACTGCACACATCTGCTGATCTCGCAAGACCCAAATGTAGTGAAAGTTTTGAAACATGAGGAGAGTAAATCTAAGATTACTTCCCTTCTTAGTCTAGCAGAAGCAAATCTGCATAAAGCAAGAATGGAATCAGGCAGCAACTGAATATGCAAAAAGCAGGAATGGTTAAGGAGAAGCAAATTCAAACCAAAAGATGAAAAGTTAATATTGGTGGCCCAAGATATTGGGCTACATACACATTGGTTTACAAAGTCCATTGAACATGTGGAAGAAACAGACAAATGTAGGTTTTGTAAAACAGAACTGGAAAGAGTTACACACCTCGTTTCTGGTTGTGACATACTAATGGTAGAATGACTGTATGCTGAAAGGCATAATAATGTGGCCAAACTGTTGTACTGGGGATTGTGCAAACATTATAGTACTGAAGTGGCTAAAACACTGGGAACATGAACCACAAGGCATCATAGAGAATGATGAAGTCACATCACATGGGATCACTCATTACCAACAGTTCAAAAAGACAGATGTGAGAAAACCAGATACAGTGGTTCATGAAAAAAAGACAAAAGCAATATTGATCATTGAAATTGCTACACCCAGTGACTAGGGACTACAGTGCCTTGCGTATAGACAGACACAAAGTCATAAAATATCAGGATTTGCAGGTAGAAATGACAGCAATGTAGAAGAAAGATACTCAGACAGTTCCAAAAGTACAAGAAGCAATGGGTCTTATAAAAAAGAATTTACAATCGTATTTAGATTTGTTACCAATACATGTAAATTAATATGAATTGAGGGAGGAGTCATTACCGGGCACACTGTGAGTGCTGCAAAGCGTGCTTCTGGCTGACATCAAAGATTGAAACAATATTAATTCATGAACTTTAATCACACTTTGACTTAGGAAAGGGGTCCATTCCCATCATGGTACTACAAACCCAAAAGACTTGGAGAAATTAAAAAATATATATTGCATTCATAGAGTAGCAGAAAGTATTCTAAGAACTAAGCCAACATGGGAATGGAGAAAGGAGATTCTGCCAATACGAATGACTGTAGTTAGGGGTACAGAGAATAGGCAAGAGAAAGCCGGAATTTACTGGAGAAAACTAGCAAAGGAACCAAGGTATTGGGAACAAATAATTAGAGAGGAATAGGTAACAGAATGGGAAAAGGCCAAGAAGACATTTGGACTGCAGCCTACAGACTACCTTCCCTGTCAAGGATTGCCATTAGAGTACAGGCAAAGAGAAAGGGATAGGGGCATCCTAAGTGAAAGGCTGCACTGGTAGAGTTTTTAGTTGAATCTAGAACAGAAGCTGCTGTTATAAAAGGGATAGTTAGTAGGACATATAAAGTATTGCATGACAACTATAGGAATCAATCAGAGGAGGTTACAAAAGATTGGGAAGAGAGACTGGCTAGGCAACTGACAAAGAAACAAAGGGTGGACATATGTATGGCTCCCAAAGATACAACAAAGTCTAGAAGATTCAGGATTTTTGCTTGGAAGTGTTAGCACAGGCATTTATATAGCTCAAGCAGGCTCCAAAGAGTTTCTCCTCAGGTAGATGGCAAATGCTGGAGGTGTGAAGGGGAAGAAAGAGGTAACTGGGAATATATGCTTTGGGAGTGTAATAAGCTGGCAAACTAAAAATTCCCTACAGAGTACTCTGTCAGAAGTACTGGGTGAGCAAATTGGTGTAACTAAGGAAATTATTTTTTGAGCTGGTACACATGATCTGGATTGCCTAGACATAGTAAGGCCCTGTTACGTTTAATTCTGGTGGCTGCCAAAAAAGCAATTACTAGAAAATGAAATCAAAGTGTACGCCAACCAAATCTGAAGTAGTGAATATTATTACAGAATTAAAAGAACTGGAAGTGGGAGCTTTAGAAAAGGGTAGGAGTACATTACATAGAAAAAAATAGAAAGTGTGGAAACAACACATGCAGAAAAATGTTTTGGAGGAGGAATGAGGTTTAAGGGAAGGTAGGAACTGACCAACTTATGTACTGCTGGATTGATCATATTGTACAGAAGAATATATGTCATGCATAATGTTTGTAACTGTGAATATGTTAATATGGTTTGTTTTCTTTTATATAAATGTAAGTTTATCTGTGTCACAAGTGGTAATTCAATAAAAAAAATCATCTTCACCAAATGTACTGAGATATACAGTAAAGTTGTACATTTCTATCAAAATACAAGTATATACAAATCTCCACAAAGATCAAGTAACATATAGTCTAGTAATTCTGCATGATTAAGACTAACGACAAATTGCTATCAAAAACTGTAAATGAGATTCTCTTAATTTAGGATTCACTATGACTAATGATGTCATTTAGCTAGCACACAATTAATCTAAACTAAAAACAATGACTCTACTAAGGTCACAAAAAGCACACTATTTTTAAGGGGTGCAAGCCCCTATATACCAGTCTACAAATACACCTACTTTGTGGATGCACTAACCTGGAGAAGAGGGAGGTTTGTTTTATACCTTCTGTCTCTTCTCTGACTACATACAGCAGTCAATGTGCAACTTAGGAAATGCCAATGTGGCCAAAATTGCCAGTCAGGAAAATATATATATATTTTTTACATAACAGAGCTGTAAGACAGTGGACACAGCCTGTAACACATACATGAAAGGAAATAGACTCCTTAAGTTTTAGTAGTTTAGGCCAAAGCATAAACTTAAGCCACCAACTACATTGAAACACTACTGAGTACATGAAACCTGCAATCTTCCTATGTAAATAATACTCACCATTCCAGGCCGGAATAAATTGCAGGTTTAACCTTAATTTAACCTATTATTACTATCTTTGTAAAATAGAGGGCCAGATTCATTAACGCCTACACTACATGTATACTAAGTATATACAATATGTATTCAAGAACATCTCAACCACTTTTTTGTGCTTTCTAGTCACACAAAGATTATACCAAGTGTAAATGTAGTCTACACTTTACAGTAACCTTTATGAATCCCTGTTGACATTTAAAGCTGCAAGAAAATCAGTAGGAAAATAAAAATTATGAGGAAGAAGTGAGTTATGCCTGTGTTGTCTGTTCACTCAGAATTGTGTATACGCAGTGTAGGCATTATTGAATCCCAGGGAGAGTGTGCATTTTCAAATTTTTTGCAACTTGCAACTCAGTGGACAAACTAAGATTTGTAATACTTGACTTTATTGATACTAACAACAATTTCAGTGAGAATATATATGGAACAAATGTATTCCAATTTAAATATTTATTTATATTATAAAATAATATTCTTCCTGTATATTCTTGTGGATAAATCAAAAAAAGTCTGACAGAGAAGGGAATTAAAATGGATTTGATCTACATCAGACATACAGCAATTAAAGGAAGAATCTATAGTGTCCTGCCAGCAAAATTAAAATGCTTTCATGAGAAAAATCATCTCTGATGATATGCACTACTGTATTTAATTTTTTTTCTATTCCTTTTTTTATGCATGTATGCAAGTTTAGGGTTTGGTCCAGCCATAAGCCCAGGTATTTAAAAGATGTGCTTGTTTCTACTGAGGTTCCATTAAGATCTTTGATGTTGAGGGTTTTAGGATTTATTTCCATTTTTGAATGGTTGAAAACTTGGTTCAGGAGGGGTTTAGAAGGAGCTTATGATCGATTAGCCAGGAATTAAGGGAATGAAGGACTTTGTGAAGCAGGCTTTGAAACGCTGAATGTGAGAGGCTAGTTTTAAGAATAACCGTATCATTATCATAAAGTGTCAGAGGAAGGTTTAAAAGGTTGGAGGGAAGTTTTCTGTTAAAAATGAGATCAGTGGGGCAAGTGTGGCTCATTGGGGAACTCCTTTGGTGAGAGGGGCTGGAAGTGATAAGAATGAAACTACTTTGATTCTAAAACACTGGTTTGTTAAGAAGTCTTAGAAACAGGTTATAGAGTTGGTGCTAACTCTGATTTCCTGAAGAGATTGTAGGAGGAGTTGGCATTCAATAAGGTCAAAAGATTTGGTGTGGTTGTTGAAAAATATCCATAAAAGGGTTTCATTTATTCATTTTGTGAAGGATCTAGTCTAAGTGGCCATAGTGATGTCCACAATTCATGTTGTTTAGGTGTGAGGAAATTGTATTATTGGATGTAGGTACAGAGTTGGTTATAGATTAGTTTTTCACATATTTTCCAAAGTGTAGGGAGGATGGAGATGGAGCGAAAGCAGAAGGCATTCTATGGTTGAGGGTGCTTGGGAAGGGATTTGATTAGTACTGTTTTCCTTATGACAAGCACAGAGTTTTGCAGAGGTTACATATAGGGAGACGAGTTGTGGTAAGTATGTATTTTTACAGATTGAAATTAAGCAGGAAGAGAGAGCGAGAGATGAACAAAGGGAGCAGTTTGCCTAATTCAGGGAGTGCATTTATGGGCATATTTTCTAGAAAGGGTTCAAAGTCATTGTGTGTGATTTTTTTAAAATAGAAAGCAGGAATAAAAAGTGATGGGGGGGGCATGGACAGCTGGGGGATGTGACAGAAGTGATGGGATTTTGGGAGCTGGCCAAATTCCTTGAGAAAGACAGTAGAACTGCATTCAGTAGTTTTCCAGCCTGTGAGAAGGTTTACTTCAAGCTAAAAGTGTTTTTATTTATCTAGTAGGGATAGTTGCTTATGACTGAAATGGATTGTTCTGTGCCTTTATGTGGCTTTCTTAACAATGTTACAAAGCAAAATAAAGGCTGTCCAGTTTTCTGGGGAGCAGCTTTATTTCCAGGTCAGGTGTTGTCTTTTAGTGTGAGAAGAGCTTTCACTTCAGTAGTTAACCAGGCATTTTTGTTGCATTTGAAAAGACAATGTGATGTGTGAGGGTAAAGAATTTGTCTTGAAGCTGAAGAAGTGTATTTGTCAAAGATATTACTGCAAAGTGAGGATTCTATACATCTGTAATGTAGACCAATTGATTTGTTGAAAGGTAGTTTTTAAGGCTTACAATATTGTTTGGGGAGGGGATCTAGGTCTGAAGATGGATAATTTAATGGTAGTTTTGGAGACTGGTGGATGATTTGGAAGGTGCCAAATTAGGTAGAACAAGAGACATTTTTAAAATAACCGAAGGGTTGTTAGTTATTAGAAGATCCAGAAGGGAATAGTTGTTGGATAGGAGATTTGGATGAAAGATTTAAATAATTATGAGGTTGATACTGGTAGGAATTCATTAATGTCATTTCCAAGGTTTCTTGTGTAGTTGCAGCTAAAATCTCATAGAATGATTATGATGATATTTGTGTTTGTGGGTGGCTGAAATGATGGCCTGAATAAGTGATTTATATTTAAGACAAACTGATTTATATTTAAGACAAACTGGAGGAGGAAGTTGAAAGAATCTACTAGAAAGTGACTGTTTTTCCATAAGGAGAATTTAGAAGGATCCAGACTGATTCAATGTCAGTGGAGGTGTTGGCTTGAGCTATTACTGATGGGTTGAAGTGACTTTTGTAAAGAATGAGGCTGCTTCTACTCTGATTCATGCCTGATCTTGAGTCTTGGAGGCATTGCAAGAGGGAAGTAGGTGTTGAAAATGGGGTTGATATTTTCGATCCATATTGCCATGACAGTTGTAGTGTTAGGAGAATGGGTTGTAATAAAGATATTTATTTGGCCAAGTTTCCAGGAAATGCTTTGAGTGTCAATTAATGCAGAGAAGATGGCAGAAGCGTCTGGAACAGTTAGGGATTGAGGGTAGTGGAAGGGACCTCGGTTGGGTTCAGTGTTAGCACTAACAAGGAGTATTAGTAAGATGGGAGTGTATATACTGAGGTGTTTAAAAAAGTTTAGTTGCAGAAGTCCTACTTATCTGTTCAGCATATGTTTGAATTCCTCACAGCCTTAGTGGCAATTTCAGCATTTTGGGTTATCTGCCAAAGTAATCCAGTACTAGTCAGCTTTCAAAAGCTCAGACTTAACTCTGTCTCTGTCTTTTTGTGACAGCTGATTGGCTGAACATATTCTGAGAGGGAATCATTCAGCTGTTATAGGAAGTGAGTATACAGGCTTTTCCACCTTCACAAAGACAGAGATGAAGTATCTGTAGCCAGAATCATCTAGTAAGAGTAAATTCACAGCAATACCATATACAAAACAAATCCAACAACAAAAAAATCAAAAAGGCTTTAACCCACTTAAACTATACACAATTTGGGGGACAGTGGGTGGGTGCTGCCAGTAAGGCAGTGAGGAATTCAAATATCTGCTGTTACAGGTAAGCAGAACATAAGCAAATGTACTATGATCATCATTCCCACTGCCTCAGTGGCATTTTGGGTAGATTCCCAAAGCTTACCCTACCTGGGAGGTGGAAAAAGTTAAGGATCCAGGAGTCCCTGGAGAATGGTCATAGGAAATCCCACTTTGGACCTTGATAAGAAATCCCGTTTGCAGTGCTTTATGAAGGTATGATTAGATGACCTGGTTGCTGCCTCTAGAATGCTTCTAGAGTCCACCCCTTTCCAAGATGACACTGAATAGGGAAATGTCCTAATCGAGTGAACCTTAACCTTGCCTGGAAAAGATTTCCCATGTTGGGTGTAACAGAAAACTATACCAAAGGACAACTATCATCAGTTTGCTTAGAGAGAGGTTGACCTTTCTTAGCTCTCTTATAGGAGACAAACAGCCTTTCAGCATTCATAAAGGGGTTTGTTTTGTCAAGGTAGTACTTGAGCTTCCTATGCGCACTCATGGTATGTAGAATCTTTTCTCCCTCATTTTTTTGGATCCAGATAGAACACTGGGAGACTGATGTCTAGATTCAAGGTAAGCTCAGAAACTGCTTTAGGCATGACTGATGGATTAGTGCATAACACAACCCTATCGTTGTAAAACTATCAGACAAGATTGGCCAACCATGATAGCTTGCAGCTCAGAGACTCGTCTTGCAGATGTCATAGCAATGAGTAAAACAGTCTTTAAGTAATTAACGGTAAATCAGCCTTACAGGAAACTTTAAAAAGAAAGTAGGGTCAATTTTCAAAATCTAAGCTGTGATCCCAGGGAGGAGAAGTTTGCTTTTTTCAGGGAGTGTCCCTGCAACACTCCTTTCATAAACTACTGGACCTCAAAAAGAGATGAAAGAGGGGGATCCATGGGCAGACAAGCAGAGATGGCTACAAGATGCACTTTGATAAAAGCATATTACAAACCATCTCTAAGTAGCTCACACAAATACTTCAAAATCATTGGGGTCAATACCCTTTTGGGACCTCTTTACTGGCTAGGCACCATCTAGAAAACCTCCTCCACTTGTAAATCTAAGATTTTTTTAGTTGCAGATTTTCTGGCCTCCTTAAAATACCTGCTGCCCATCTTCATGGAACAAGTGCCTAAAAGGTATTAAAATGGAATCATCTGGGATATCAGCTGCAATTGCTCTAACATGGGGTATACATGTGTAGAGCAGAGTCTGTGAGGAAGCTTGTGGTAATTGCCTTTGGCTAATTCCATTACAATGGAGAGCCACCTTTGCCAGGACCAAAAGGGGTTTACCACAATGAACTTTGTGAATTCTTTCTTAATCTTTAGAAGTACCATGGAAATTATAGGAAAGAGTGAAAAAGCATGCAGAAACATTCCCAACCACGGGAATGACACTGCATCTTGTCTTTCAACCATGGTTACAAGGATGTCTTGAACAGACTTTTTTCAGTTGTCTGTTTTGAAAGGAGGAGAACAGAACAACTTGATGTGTTACCAACATCTGGATCAAGTCCTGGAAGGCCTCTACATGGTGTTTCCATTTGTGAGGGTCTGTCCTGGATTTGTTTAGTCTGCCTGCCACTGTGCTTTGCTCCAATGAAATGTATGAAGTCTGAAGAATTTGAGAATGGTGTACAGTTTGCTCCCCAGCCATCACTGCCACCCGGCAAAGCAGGTATGACCTTGTACTCCTTTACTTGCTCAGGTGCCACATAATTTTAGTGTTGTCTGTGACCACTAGAAGATAACTCAGAGTCCATAAATGGTGAAGAACACTTAAGGCATGAATCACTGACTATACCGCTTTTAGGTTTATGTGGTTTGGTGTGTCCTGAGGATCCCACAAGCATAGCATTTGAACTGCTATGGACACTGCTCCCCATGCAAACTCTGAACAGTCCACCTGGAAAGATTGGACTGGGTTCTAAAGAGAGGAAGGGAGTTCTGGATTCAGAGAGAGTTGATCCCTCTACCACTGCTGTTCCACTTTTACAAATCCCAGTACCTGGAAATTCAAGGGATGAAGGTGCTGGGTCCAACAATTCTTCAAGTACCATTACATTTTTCTCAAGTGTAGTCTGGCTAGTGATATCATGAGGATCATTGATGCCATGAGGCCTAGAATTTTGAGGAACTCTCTTGCAGAGGCCATGTCTATTAGAGAGAAACCCAACAAAACATCCTGCTAAGCCAGAACATTGCCCTCTGACAGGAAGACCATTATTTTTACTGTGTCTATCCAACTCCCTAGTAAAACAGTTTAATAGGGTGTGAAGAAGTACTTTTGAATGTTCGATATGAAGTCCAGGTGGAAAAGGAGGGATGTGACTTTGTCTAAGGACTCCAAGCACCTGGATACAGAATATACACAAGTCAGAAAGTCATCTTAAGTAAGGAAAAATGAAAAAACCTAGGGTTCTGCAATAAGCAACCACTAGAGTCAGTCACTTAGTAAATACTTGAGCTGCAACAGATATCCCAATGGGTAATGCAGAAAACCGGGAGCAATAGGACTATGAAAATAAGTGTCCTTGAGATCTAGAGTCACCATGAAACAATGGCTTGGAAGCAACAATAGGACCGACTGTAAGGTGAACAGTTTGAATTTTGAAACTTTTACAAAGATGTTTCAAAAGAACAAACCTAGGACAAGTCTCCAGGAGTGCTCCTTTTTTGGTACCCAAAAGATTCTGGAGTAAAATCCTTTGGCTTTGTCTATCACAGGCACTAGTTCGGTGACACCTAATTCCACCATCTGATGCAGCACTGTAGGAAATAGCTCTATTTGGTCTGGTGGGTGTGGGGAAATTACCCTGGAATAGGAGGATTTTCTAACTACTTCTAAGTATATCCTCAGAACCCATATGTCAGAGACTATTAGGCTACAAGGTTAAGAGAGAGCCTGAGAGAAGTCAATTAACCAATCACAATAACGTATAAAAAACAAATCTAAAGCAACAACTGAATCAAAATGGTTTTAACCCACCTAAACGATGCACAATCTGGGGGATGGTGGGTGGGTGCTGCCAGTAAGGCAGTTTGTAATTCAAATATCTATTACTACAGGTAAGCAGGACTTAAGCAATTGTACTATGATCATCATTCCCATTGCCTCAGTGGCATTTTGGGAAGAAAGCTTACCCTACCTGGGAGGTGGAAGATTAAGGAACCAGGAGCCCCTGCAGAATGGTCCTAAGAAATACTGCTTTGAACCTTGATAAGAAATCCCTTTTGTATGCTTTGTGAAGATATGAACAGATGACCTGTTTGCTGCCTCTAGAGTGCTTCTAGAGTCCACCCCTTTCCAAGATGACATTGAATAGGAAAAAGTCCTAATCAAGTTAGCCTTAACCTTGCCTGGAAAAGATTTGGCATGGTGGGAGTAACAGAAAACTGTAGCAGAGGAGAACTATCGTCCAACAGTTTACTTACAGACAGGTTGACCTTACTTAACCCCTTTATAGAAGACAAACAGCCTTTCAGGATTCCTAAAGGGCTTTGTTTTGTCAAGGTAGAGCTTGAGCTCCCTGTGCACATCCACAGTATGTAGAATCTTTTCTCCCTCTTTTTTTTTGGATCCAGATAGAACACTGGGAGACTGATGTCTTGATTTAAAGTACATTCAGAAACAACTTTAGGCACAACTGATAGATTAATACAAAACGCAACCCTTTCTTTGTAAAAAAATCAGATAGGGTTGGGCAACCATGAGAGCTTGCAGCTCAGAGACTGCCCTTGCAGATGACATAGCAGTGAGTAAAACAGTCAAGTAAAGAATTATATATCAGCCTAACAAGCAGTTTTAAAAAGGAGGTAATGTCAATTTTTCAACAACAAAGCTGTGATCCCAGGGAGGAGGAATTTGCTTTTCAGGAGGTCTCCCATGCAACACTTCCTTCACAAACTGTCTGACCACAAAAAGAGATGAAAGAGGGAGATCCATGGGCACACAAGCAGAGATGGCATGGAGGGATGTGACCTTGTCTAAGGACTCCCAAGCACCTGGATACAGAATCTAAACAAATCGTTAAGGAAAAATGTGGATACCTAAGATTCTGCAATAAGCAACCACTAGGGCAGGCCAGTCACTTTGTAAACACTTGAACTGCAACAGACAGTCCAAAGGGTAATGCAGAAAAATGATGATGTAAGCCAGACTCAGCAAATCTCAAAAAATTCCAGAAATTGGGAGCAATAGGAATATAAAGTTAAGTGTCCTTGAGATCTAGAATCACCATGAAACAATAGCTTGGAGGCAACATTAGGACCGACTGTAAAGTGAGCAGTTTGAATTTTGAAACTTTTACAAAGATGTTTAGAAAAAAGAAATCTAAGATTTGTCTCCAGGCGTGCTCCTTTTTTGGTACCAAATAGATTCTGGAGTAAAATCCCTTGCCTTCATGTATCACAGTTCTTTGAGTCAATCACCAGAGCTGTGGATGAAGGCAAGGTGGTTCATACAGTCTACCTTGATCTGGCTGAGGCTTTTGATACCATTCTCCACTCTGGAATCATAGAAAAACTCACTAAGCTTGGCATCAACCCCTACATCACTAGGTGGGCTGCAAACTGACTCACAGATAGAACCCACAGTGTAAAAGTAGCTGACTCCAAGTCAGACTGCCGATTAGTCACGAGTGGAGTCCCACAGGGTTCGGTCCTAGGTCCTCTCCTGTTTGGTATCTACTTCTCTGAAGTCCAGGATAACATGAAGGGACTCTGGCTGACAAAGTTCATAGATGATTGCAAGTTGGGAGCTATTATTAAGTGATATTGACATCCTACAGAGTGGCCTCACTGTGACCAACAAATGGTGTCAGAACCATGGCCTTAAGCTCAATGCCAAAAAATATGTCTTCATCCCCTTTGGGAAAAACCTAGTTCCCATGAATTACCACATTGATTGTAGTCCACTGAACACAGAAGACGTTATAAGAGATCTGGGAACACAGGTTGACAGCAACCTCTCTTTTGATCAACACATTGCCACTGTGGTCAGAAAGTCCTTCTATGTGGCATATCTCATTACTAAGGGTTTTGCATCCAGGAAGAAAGAGGCTGTTGTCTCCCTCTACTCTTCCCTCATTAGACCAGTTGTTGAGTACAATGCCCCATTTGGCATGTACCACACTAGACACCTGCAACAACTGGAGAGGCTGCAAAAGTACCTCACAAAGAGGATCCTAGGTCTTAAACACTTGTCCTATATGGACAGACTCAAAAAACTCCAACTATTCTCTGCCTCATATTGCCTACTTAGAGGTGATTTCTGCTCGACTTACAAAGCCATGTCTGACCCAGCTCTGCTAGAAATGCTACATCTAAAGAAATCCCAATCCCTCCACACCACAGACTCCAGAGACCTCAACCTCATTACCACAATTAACAAAACATGCTGGAAGGACAGGTTCATAACCCAGAAAAGTACAGTTGTGTACACTTACCATAAATGTAGATGTTAGAGTGTATTCACTGTTGCAGTCATTACATTTGGGTAATCTACTGGCAGGTTGCCCTCAGTCAGCCTGAGTTGCCCTCATTTGGCCTGATTAACAAAGTCTTGGGGGTCCTGTGTAGGTTGCTGTCCCTTCTTCCATGACCTCAGGTCGTCAGGGGTATAAAACATGCAGCCGACGCCATTACATTAGTTTTTCTTGCCCCAGATGTCAGGTGCCCCTCAAATGGGGAGCAAAAAAAAAAAAAAAATATATATATATATATATATATATATATATATATATATATATATATATATATATATATAAAATTTAAAACACCAAAAAAATATACCTCCATTCAGAAGCAATTACACCAAAAAGGCTTTTAAGCATAGTAAAAGACAGGAAAGGTATAGTAAGATAAAAACAGGGGGCTGGAGGGTGGGTAACCAGGACTGCAACAGTGAATACACTCGAACATCTACATTTATGGTAAGTGTACACAACTGTACTATGTTCTTCGTGTTTCACTGTTGCAGTCATTACATTTGGGTAGAATCCCAAAGCTATGGTTGGGAGGATGGGTTTATACAGCATTAGGGGCAGCTATAAGGCCCTGCAGGACAGCAGTGGCAAAACCAGCTCTGGATTTAGAGAATAGAGGTAAATGGTAATATTTGGTGAACGTATGAACTGAGCTCCATGTAGCAGCTCCTAGAATGTCTCTGGTAGGAACCCCTCTGAGAAAGGCTGCAGAAGTTGATGCAGCCCTGGTGGAATGAGATCTGATCCCCTTGGGGACAGGTTTATCATGGTGCACATAGCAAAAATGAATACAATGGCTTATCCATTTGGAAATAGTCTACTTTGAAATAGCCTTTCCCTCTGCCCCTACAGCAAATGCCACCACTAGTTGCTCAGATTTTCTTAGAGATTTTGTCCTGTTTGAGTAGAATCCAAGTTGTCTGTGTACATCCAATGAATGCAGAATCCACTCACCCTTGTTCTGTGGATTGGGAAAGAAACTTGGCAGATGAATGGTCTGATTAAGAGCCACACTGGATACCACCTTAGGCATGAAAGATGGATTGGTCCGGAGAGCCACCCTGTCCAGATGAAAAATAATGAAAGGCTCCACTGCCATAAGAGCCTGTAATTCTGAAATCCTTCTAGCTGAAGTGATTGCTAAAAGGAAAGCTGTTTTCCAGGAGAGAAATTTTAGGTCTGCAGTAGCAGCTGGCTCAAAAGGAGGGAGAGTGAGTTTTTCCACAACAAAATTAAGATCCCATGCAGGAGTTTGTGCTCTCCTGGGAGGTCTTAAATGTTTGGCCCCTCTGAGATACTGCTTTAGCAGAGGATGAGAGAAGAGGGGAGGTTTTGTGTTGTAATGAGCTGAAATGGCAGAGGCATGGATTTTTATGGAAGAAAAAGATAGGCCCTTGTGAAGTATCTCAGTTAAGTATTGCAGAATCTGAGGTATATTGGGCATAGCTGTGCTTATTCCTTGTGATTGGTTCCAGACACAGAATCTTTTCCATTTGTCTAAATAAGATTTTCTAGTACTAGGCCTTCTAGCCTCCAAAATGACATCCATCACAGGTTTGCTGAGGGATGCCAAAGGTGAAATTAGTTGATTAGCCATGCTGCAAGATTCAAAGTTTGGAGCTGAGTGTGCAGAATTTGGTATTTCTGTTGAGACAGTAGGGAAGGTGTCTGAGGCAGGTGCCATGGAGGAAGGTGTGACACATTGCACAGGAGTAGGTACCAGTGTTGGCGAAGCCAGTATGCAGCAATCAGAATAATTTTTGATTTGTCCAGTTTGACTTTTAGTAGAACTTTGGAGAGCAGAGGCGGGGGGGGGGGGGGAGCATAGACAGATAGGTTTTTCCAGCTGAATGATAGAGCATCCACTTTCCAAGCTTTTTTGATGAATTCTTGTGCAGAATTTGCCAACTGATAGTTCTGGGGTGAGGCAAAAAGATCTATGTCTGGGCTCCCACATTTGCATGTCAACATGTTGAAAACCTGTGGTTCCAGTTTCCATTCACGTGGGTTCATAAGATTTCTGCTTAGTTCGTCTGCCAGAGTATTTAGCTTTACTGGCAGGAATTGAGCTTGTAGTTGTATTTGATAGGTCAAGGCCGTGTTCTACAATGCCATGGCTAGCCTGCAAAGGGGATAGGAATGTGTGCCCCCCTGCTTATGTACCACATAACTGTGGTGTTGTCTGTCTTTATCAGTAGTTGTCCTGGATGAAGGTAGTCCTTGAAGGCTGTCAGTGATTGATATGTAGGTGCATTTGATTCGGGCTCCATTTGCCCTGTATGCACTTCCCTGCCAGATGAGCCCCCCCAAGTATAGTCTGATGTGTCTGTAGTCAGGGTTTGGGAGGCAGGGGGTGGAATGAATGGCAGTCCCTTGTTTTGGTGGCAGGCCTCTGCCCACCATAGGAACTCTAGTTGCAGGCAAGGTAATAATAGGAATCATTGTTTCCAGGGTGTGACAATGTTGACTCCATAAACTTTTTAAGTACCACTGAAGTTTCCTCATATGCAGTCTTGCATATGGAATTGGAAGAATGCAGGAGGCCATGAACCCCAAAGCTTGCAGAATTTGTCTTGCAGATAGCAGGGTTTTTGTGGCTACCTGTTTGAAATAAGTCACCAATTGAATTTGCTTTTCTGGTGTAAGGTAAGTCATCTGGGCAGTTGTATTCAAGCTTGCACCCAGGAATGTAATTTTTTTGAGAGGTTACCAGCTGTGATTTCTTTTCGTTTATGGTGTACCCTAGACAAGTTAGAACCCTTTTTACAAACACAAGATGCTTTAGAAGAATGTCCTTGTTTTCCACCTGAATTAGACAATTGTCCAGGTATGGATATATTTAAATATTTCTTGCCTGCAAAATGCAATTACTGGTGCCAGGCAATTTGTGAAGACCCTGGGTGCAGTGGATAAGCCAAAGGGCAGTGCAGAGAACTAGTAATACAAGTAGCCTGCTTTGAAGCAGAGGTATCTTCTGCAAGATTCCCCGATTGGGATATGCATGTAAGCCTATTTTAAGTCTAGAGTTACCAACCAGGGATCTTTGCCTAGCATAGGTAGTAAGTGTTGAAGAGTCAACATCTTGAATTTTGGAATGTCCAGAAATGTGTTTAGAGTGGATAAGTTCAGAATTGGACACGAGATTTGTCTTTTCTGGGTACCATGAAAATTCTTGAATAGAAACCTTGTCCCTTTTCCACTTCTGGAACTTGTTGAATAGCCCCCATGTTCATGAGAGATAGAACTTGTTTCTGGGCCTCTGCCCACTGATTTGGTGGCAGATCTGGCCATCCGTTTGGGATTGGCAAAGTGTGGAAATGAAATCTGTATCCCTGGGATACTATATTTAAAACCCATTTGTCCTGGGTAATGAGTTGCCAGTTTCGTGCATGAAGTGCCAGTTTCCCCCCAAAGGTGTGGCTAAAGGGTAAGTGCTTGGTGATCGTAGGGGGAGGTCATTGAGACTGTTTACCATAGAGAGGTGCCTTGCTGCTTCCAGATTTGGAGGTGGAGGCACCCCATTGTTTTGTTCTAAAAGTTCCTTGTGACTGAAACCTGGAGCCTTTGGAATGTCTTGATTTGACTTGAATGGCTCTTGAGGGACTGGAAAGGACCAGGTTTTAGTAGGCCAGTGCCTACTAAATCTTGGGAGGTTGCACTTGTAAGAAATCTTTCACAGTTTGCATAGATTTAGCTTTATCTTCCATCTTTTTTAACACTTCTTCAGCCTTATTACCAAAGAGAGTGTCCTGTTGCAAAGGAGCATCCAACAATTTTGCTTTAACATGGTCAGGCAGAGTTTGCTCTTTGAGCCAAGCATGGCTTCTTAGCACAGATCCAGTTACAGCAGCCCTGCAAGAGGCCTCCAAGGAATCAAAACCACATTGCAAAGTATGTTTTCCCAACTTGGTCAGCTGAATGTAATAAATCCTGCAAATCTTTATTTTCCACACAGTCAAATTAACATAATTTTCTGTTTAAGTAGTCCCATGATATGCTGTTGATATTTAAGCAAATGAAATTGACAGTTTAAAGTCCTAATTGCCAAGGTTGCAGATGTGTAAACCTTCTTATCCCATCTATACAGCGCCCTGGAATCTCTATTATAAAGGTGTAGGATTTTTAGTAGTAGAGGCCTTAATGCCCTTTGGACTCTTAGAAATGGCTTCTGGGTCAGCAATGGGATTTTTGAAAAGGAATTTGTGGGAGTCAGGAACCCTGTAGTATCTATCTGGCTTACAAGGAGCCGGAGGCAGAGAATCAGGAATCATACTAGATTCTGAAAAAACATCATCAACAATGCCTAGAACAGGAGGTATGGCCAAAGGCCTATGCTGAGTAAGAAGAAGAAAATCCCTAAGTCTCTTTTTAGATTCAGAGGAATCCTGACTTTCCCAGTGGAAATGCTCCCTTAAGGTATGTAAAGCTTCCCCAAAAGAAAAATCCTCAGGGGGAGAAGCAGAAGGAATGGAATCTTCTGCATCAGAGTCCTCATAAGTAGGAATAGACAAATCCTGTTCATTAGAATAGTCAGAAGAAATAGAATCGTGTTCAGAAGATTCATAATCAATGTCTTGCCTAGGCTTCTTAGAAGGAGGGGGTTGGCTACCCCTGATAAGAGTAATTAAATCTTCAGCCATTTTGATCATTTGTTTTTTAGGCAAAGGGGCCTGCACATGTGGCCCAGGTGTTGGTTTTTTAGAAATAGATTTAGATTTTGGCCTTAGTTTTGAAGATGGCATTGGTCTAATATACAAATCTGTAGGCCTGAAAACACCCTCAGAAGCCGGTGCCTGTACAGCGGCTCTGGACCCATCTAAGGTAGAGGCATCCGCTGGTTCCATAATTGAAGCATCTCGCGGCATACCGGACTCTGAATGTGTCTCAGTAGAGGCCTGCGAATCAGAATTAGTGGGTATCAGGGACTGCAAAAGCGCCTCACTGAGTACTGGCAAACAGGCGACTAGCTTAGGAGAAGCATCGTTGTTGGTTTTGGACCTTGACTGTCTGTCTCTGTCTTTTTCTTTGCGTTTTTTAGGTATTCTGGTAGTCGGATTGCTAACAGACGACATTTCTGGATAATTAAATCTTGAGCCAAAATATTTAGATACAAAAATATACTGACGTTTAATCATGCGTTGATTAAATTTAGCACAAAACCGACAGCAAGGCACATTGTGGTGAGGGCCTAGGCAAGGAATACAGTACAAATGAAAATCCTTATGAGGTATTTGCTTCCCACAAGTAATGCAATTATTAACTTTTACGGACATTGGTAAGGAGCAAGTTTCCCCAATGGGGTACTTAGCTTTTAGTTGAAGACTTCAGTTCTGAAACTCGAAAATGAAAATTTCAGGAGTCAGACGGCCGGCACTTGCAAACTGCTTCTGCTTTGGGCACCGCACGGCAAGAAAGACTGATGTAATGGCATTGGCTGCATGTTTTATACGCCTGATGACCTGACGTCATTAAAGAAGGGATAGCAACTGATGCAGGACCCAAGACTTTGTTAATTAGGCCGACTGAGGGCAACCTGCTAGCAGACTACCCAAATGTAATGACTGCAACAGTGAAACACGAAAAACATCTGCCCATGCTATGGAACAGACTTCCCATACATGTCATGCAGAGCACCTTGCTGACCCTCTTCAAGAGAAATCTTGATGAGTGGATGGGAAACACAAAATTCACCCTGGGGATAACACCAGTGGCTCTACTCGACAGAGACACTGGCAACTAAGATCAGGTGGCAGTATGCCAGGGTAATCCTACGGCTAGGCTTGTAAAGGGCCCAGGGACATTAGCCTAGTACACACCTATGAACAGGCACTAGTTTGGTGGCATCTAATTCTAACATCTGATGTAGCACTGGAGGAAACAACTCTATCTGGCTTGGTAGGAGTGGGAAAATTACCCTGATAAAGTAGGAAGATTTTCTATCTACTACTAAGTATATCCTCTCCAAATTATTCTCACAACCCATGTGTCAGAGACTATTTTCAGCCAGGCTACAGGGTTAAGAGAAAGCCTTAGAGGAGGAGGAAGACAAGGAAGGACAGGATGGGGGTAGCGTTGCTCTGTGACTTGACATAGTCATTCCTTTGCAGGGTGTTCATCCTTTTTTGGAAAGGAACCCCTGTCTGGTTTTCAAAGAATTATCGTCCTACCATTTCCTTTTGGATTCCTGAGTTTTGCTTGGCTGGGATTTTTGTTTGTTCTGCCCCTTTGAAGGAAGACACCTTGTTCTGCTAGAACATGGGAACATAAAACATATTAGATACCCCCATGTATTAATTTGCGTCTACCATCCCACGCACCAATTCTGAATTTAAAGGTCAAAATTTTGCCTTTGAAATCATCAGAAAAGTTCTGATTACATAACAAAGCAAACTACCTTAATACAACAGAAGCAGCAGCATTTCTCAAGAATGCATCTGCATATTCAAACACAGCTCTCAAAGCATGTTTTGAAACCTGAGCCAAATTAAAACAATGTAATTCGTATAACAACACACACTGTAAAATAAATTTCCTTACATATATATATATATATATATATATATATATATATCCTTCATAGTTTAACATTCTAAAGGCTAGATTACTTAGAAAGAGATGTACTTTTGCCATGAAGATAGAATAGCTGTGTAAAAACTTACCATAACGATAGATGTCCATCTCTTTTCTGTTGCGCTATTCATAACACGAGGAAGTTCGCTGCCATAGGCGACCTGACATCGACCAGTATATTGAAGACTTCACTACTGTAGGGTGTGTGGTACATAGCACGTAGGCTGTGATTGGACATTGGCCATAAAAAAGTGACATACATGTGCACCATCTTCAGAACTGACTGCCCCAGGAGGAATGCCAGCCTAGGGAAGTAGGGCAAGAATCATCCAAGAAGATGCAAGGCCAAGGGGGAAGGAGGGAGGGATAGGAATACTGCAACAGAGAAGAGAAGAACATCTATCATTACAGTAAGATTTTACACAACCATTCTATGTTCTTCCATTCATCTGTTGCAGTAGTCATAACATGAGGGAGAACACCAAAGCTCATGAAGAAAGGGAGGAGGTAGGAGCTGAGGAGCTTTCAGGAAGCCCAGCAGTATGGCTCAGCCAAATCCTTCTCTAGATTTAGAAATTACATCTAATTTGTAGTGTTTGGTGAAGGTTTGGACTGAGGTCTATGTAGCTGGTTCAAGAACTGAGTTAGTGTCCAATCCCTTGAAAAAGGCCCCAGATGAGGCAAGAGGCAACAGCCCTGCTGGAATGAGCCCTAACAAGGGAGTGAAAGGTCTTACCATGGTGACTGTAGCAGAAGAAAATAGTCGTGGAAATCCCAGAGGAAATGGTCTGCTTGGACACAGCCCGCCTGAGAGCCATGGGGTGGTAAGAAACAAAAACCTGATCTGACTTTCTAACAGCCTTGATTTTACACAAATAAAATCTAAGTTGCTGTAGACATCTAAGGTATGGAGGACCCTCTCACTAGAGTTCTAGGGAGAAGGGAAAAAAGCAGGTAAGTGTATGGACTGATTTAGAGATGGGTCATTGACCACCCTGGGCATAAATGAGGGGTTTGTGTGCATAGAGACCCTGTCTCTGTAGAAGACCAGAAAGGGTGGAGATATCATAAGGGCCTGTAACTCAGACACTCATCTGGCTGAAGTTAAGGCTAGGAATAATACAGTTTTCTAGGAACAGTGCTGAAGAGTAGCTGATGAAGCTGGCTCTAAAGGTGGGAAAGTCAGCTTTTTTAATACAAAGTTAAGGTCCCAGGGAGGCAGAACAGGTTTCCTGGGAGGCCAAATGTGTAAAATGCCTTTAAGAAATTATTTTGCCTCAAATTTGCTAGCTAAAGGGGGAGATAGATGCAGACAGGCAGATATGGCAGACATATGAGCTTTTACTGAAGAGTAAGCCAGCATTGAGCAATTCACAAAAGTGCCATAGGACCATAGCAGGTTACTACGCTAACTACCCTAGTGCCTTTACAAGCCTAGCCAAGTTCAACCTGTGTCCCCTAGAGTGTCTGATTCAAACCGCCAATAAAATCAGCACCTATTGCCTCTGTCCAGGAGGGACACAGGTGCAACTTCTGGGGCAAATTTCCGGTTACTCATCCAATCATTCAAATTACGCTTAAATAGGGCCAATGAGGGGCTTTGTTTAACATGAATAGGAAGCTTGTTTCAAAGGTGGAGCAACCTCTGTGAGACAAATCTGTCTCTCCAGCAAGTTCTGTTGATGTCACATATCAGGTTAAGGTCCTTTGAGTGAATGACCCTTGTGCCATTTGACTTGCGAATGTGCAGCATTTCCATTCAAGTTGGGTCAGAGATTGCTCTGTATGCAAGGCACAGGTCACCTCTGAGCAGTCTGCACAACACTCACTAAAGTGACAATGATTTCAGTCTGTCCGCATAAGACAGACTTTGAAGACCCTGAATTTTCTTTGTAAGGAACCTTTGTGGTCTTTCCAATTGCTGCAGTTGTTTTGAAAGGAACATACCAAAGGGAGCGTTGTACTCTGTTATTGGCCTGATGAGGAAAGAGTACAGGGGGTTATAAACCTTTTTTTCTGGAGGCAATACCTTTATTTATGAGATGAGCAATACAACATGCCCTTCTTACCACTGTGGAGAGATGGCGATTGAAGTTAAGGTTGCTGTCAATCTGTGTGTCCAGATCTCTCACAACTGACTGTGTGCTTAGGGTATTGCTATTGATGTGGTACTTTGCACGAACATCACCTTTGCCGAAGGGGATGATAATGCATTATTTGATGTTGTCAATCTTCATTTATTCTTGACTGATGGGACTTGGTTATAAGTCTCGGAACTGGCTCAGCAGTTACAATAGCTCACACACGCCACAAATCTCCCGAGCCAAGTTCCTACCCAGAATGCCTCTCTCTAATTACCTCAGATCTTGTTTGCCTCTCTTCTCATAAATTTGCATCAGTCGAACTCTCCTTGAGCTAAGTTAAAAAAAGTTGTTTATTCCAGCTCTATTTCTAAAATTTTTCTCCTACCCAACTAGGTTACTTGTATACCCTTATAGTACACTCTCTCTTTCTCTCTTACCTTTATTGGAGTGAGTGTTTTTTCTTTTGTACCACTGGGTATCTGTCCTACCATTGCTGGTAGTTCTATCCCTTTCCTCTACCATCAGGTTTTTTTTTTTTGGTATGCCATCATTGGTACCTTTTTCTATCTACCTTCTTGTGTCTGTGTGTGTGTGTATATATATATATATATATATATATATATATATATATATATATATATATATATATATGTGTGTGTGTGTGTGTGTGTGTGTGCTTTTGGCATCAGTGCATCTGTTGTTGATCCAGGTCTTTCAATATGGCAGAAAAAAGCAAGGAAACTACTGGTTTCAAATCCTGTTCTGGTTGTGGCAGAAAAATACCAAACTCTGATAGTCATGTATCCTGTGTGTATTGCTTGGGCCTGGCACACTTAAATCAGCAGTGCAACATTTGTAATGCCTTTCGTAACCGTGCTCTAGCTGAGAGAAAGAACAAGTTGATTTTAAAAAATCTATTGAAAACTTCCTTTGAAGTGGCCTTGCCTACAGGTGCCAAATCTGAGGGGTCTTCTACTTCATCTTCCTCAAAAAAGAGAAGTTACTCAGTGCAGACATCTCCTTCATCTCCGGTTCAGAAACAGTTGAAACCATCAGTTCCCACAGCTTCTGCGGAACGGAAGGTAGACACAAGTAAACCTATGGAACCATCTTCATCAGTGCTCATTCATCAATCTCTTGGGTGACACCACCGGTTGATGACCTTATCAAACTGATGACCCACTGGGCTTGGAAGGCCCCTGATTCCATACAACCAATTCCTAGGGAACCAGATAAAATACTTTCAGCTCCGGAAGACCATCGGCATTGCACCAAACGTTTAGTAGTAGATGCCATGGTGGTTGTGGTAGCTACCAAGAAGGAAATGGCAGAAGAAAGTTCCACTGTTCATCCCCCTAACCAAGTGTCTAGGGCGATGGACAGATTTGAGAAGCAGGTCTGTGCTTCTTTGGTCCCGGAACTTTCTGGCACATTTCACTGGACTTCAGAAGGATCTGATCATGGAGCTTGCAGGTATCTCTACAGGAGCTGTGTCTGATAAGATTCAGGATAAAGTGGCCTCCTAGCTTGCCACCCTGGAGTCCATCTCTAACTTGTCTATGAGGCTCATTGCACATGCAGCCAAAGGGATGACTAGGTCAGTGGGTTCAGGCGCAGTAATAAGGAGGCAAGCTTGTATACACCTGTGCGAGTTTGCAGAGCCATTCAAGTCTTCATTCGTCAGTGTTCCGTTTGACAGATCCCCTTTTGGCCCAAAAGTTAAAGATACCTTAGCCAGGTGTGAAAAAAATGGAAAAACCCTTTCTGCCATGGGTGTACATTTTTCTGTTCTTCGATGTTCCTATTTCAGGAGCCAGAGAAGCGGGAAAATGTGGTTCAAGAAAACCCAAGGGCCTTTCCAGAACACACATGGTAATGACTCCTCTTGGGGTGGGGGGGGGGCTATAATGGAAGATGCTGACCACTCAGCAGAGGTGGCCTGCAAAATCAGGGTTCCAGAGATTCTTTCTCAGGGAAGCCCTACCAGCACTCCTGAAGGAAAGTCCGATAGCTTGCCTCTGGAGGCAGTCGGGGAAGACTATCCTTGCAACCACTGGCCTGGCAAAAGATAACCAAAGAGGCTTGGGTGCTAAGGATCATTAGCAGAGGTTACCATAATCCTTTCAAACTGACCTCAAAACCAGGAAGAAGGATCCCCGATATTCCACCCAATCAGAGGGATCAGGCGGCTCTGGAAGATCAAAAGATGCTAGAAAAAAAGTCATCCAAGAAGTCCTGTCACACCAGATAGGCTCTGGATTCTACTCAAGGTTGTATTTGGTGCCGAAAAAGACAGGGGACTGGAGATCAGTTTTGGATCTCAGAGTTCTAAACAAGTTTGTTCAACAGTCAAAATTCCAGGTGGTCATGGTTCAATCTATTCTCCCCTTCTTAGGGAAAGATGAATGGATGTGCACTGTAGACCTCCAGGACGCGTATTACCACATAAAAATGGACAAGCACTCTAGAAAGTTCCTCCTTTTCTGGCTGGGGGCCAGTCATTATCAGTTCAGAGCCCTGCCCTTTGGTCTCACCACAGCACCCTGGGTAGCAGCTCACTTGAGGCTGCACGGATTCCAGATGTTTCCATATCTGGATGATTGGCTCCTTACTACCCCCACCATGCATCTACTCAAACTGATAAGGTATTTCACCCTACACACTTGCCCTCGCCTAGGGATAATGGTGAATCTCGCCAAATCTCAACTACGTCCCACCCAACAACTGGAATTCATTGGAGACAACTTGAATACAACCTCTTGCATAGCCTTTCTTCCTACTCACAGACTGCAGAAAATAAGATCACAGGTAGACATGATTCTTTCCAACAACAATGTTCCAGCATTACTAGTTCTACATGCATTGGGATCGATGGCATTGGCCATCACATTAGTACCTCTAACAAGACTCCACATGAGAATCCTACAGTGGCTTCTATCCTCCCAATGGTCCATCCTTAATCATCCTCTGTCTCATTACATCCGAATCACCATTTTTTGCAAGAAGGATTTATCTTCGATGGAATCTGAGGAAATTCTTTTGGGCCGACCATTTGTTTCTCCTCTTCCACAGGCCATAGTGACCATGGATGCCTCCCAGATCGGGTGTGTGTGTAAGGGGGCCAATCTGCATATCAATGTTCTGGAAATGATGGCAGTGCTCTTAGCACTGCAACCCTTTCAAACTGTCCTCCCTCTAGGAACAATTACAAATGAGTCAGACATCATGTCAGTAGACTGGTACATCAACAAGCAAGGTGGAACCAAGTCTTACCCCCTCTGTCAAGAAGCTCTCAGGGTGGCAATGGGTGATATCCTCAAGCCGCTTTCTGGTAGCAATGCACATCCTGGGGAGCTCAAATGTGAAAGCGGACAAATTGAGCAGATGCATCCTCTTGGTCTCTCAATCCCAGAGTAGCAAAGGAGATTTTCTATTGCTGAGGCCAGCCTTGCTGTGACCTATTTGCATCCCCCCAGAATAAAAAGTGAAATCAGCTACTTCACTCTAATCCCCCCATCAGGGGGAGTCTCCAAGAGATGCTCTCCTTAACAATTGGCCCTTGGAACTACTCTATGCCTTTCCCCCTATTGCTCTGATACCCCTTTTCATAAAGAAGGCCATAAGGTTAAAGAGCAAAGTGATTCTCATTGCCCCTTTTTGGCCTCTACAAGTTTGGTTCCCCTTTCTTTGGCCTTACTTACTTCAACATCCATGGATTCTGGACCCAGATCCAGATCTCCTGTCCCATCCTCAGGGACTAGTTCACCCCAACCTGAAAAACCTCAAGCTTACAGCTTGGTTGCTCCAGTTCCATTGACTGCCAGGTGAAATAACTTATCTTCCCCTGTTCAAACATTTTGCTAGCTTCCCATAAACCTTCCACAAGGAAACTCTACCTCAACAAATGGAAAAGATTTTCTTTATGGGCATGCGATAACAAACGTGATCCTTTCTCAACTTCGGTTGAAGAGATTATGAATTTTTTGTCTATGCTCTTTGAACAAGGAGCTTCTGTTACTACTATCAGGGTTCAGCTTGCTGCCAATTCTAATTGCCATAATGGTTTTGAAGGACAATCTCTAATTTCACATAGGTTGTGCAAGGCCTTTCTACAGGGAACGTTAAGATTAAAGCCATCTTATAGGGAGCCTCTCGTTCCCTGGGATCTTACTATGGTTTTGCAGTCCCTGACCCAACTCCCCATTGAGCCAGCTGCTACCTGTGATTTGAAGTTTCTTTCATGGGAGACCATTTTCCTAATAGCTACTACATCGGCTAGGAGAATTTCAGAGATTCATGCATTATCTTCAAACCCTCCATACTTGACTTTTCATAAAGACAGGGTATCACTGAGAAACAATCCATCCTTTCTTCCAAAGGTTGTTTCTGAGACTAACATTAATCAATCCATTGAGTTGCCAGTGTTCTTTCCTAATTTTTCTAACAAAGGTGAATACTGCTTACATTTACTGGATTTCCACAGACAATTGCATTTTTATCTCAACAGAACTAAAGATTCCAGAAGTTGGACCAGTTATATGTTTCCTTTTTCGGTCCTTCCATGGGTAAATCAGTTTCTAAAGTTACATTATCTAAATGGTCCAGAGATTGCATTATCTTTGTCTACAATAGCAAATATCTCAAATTGTTAACTCCAGTTAGAATACACTCCACAAAAGCTGTGGCCACGATTGCTGTTTTTCATTACAAAGCTTCCATGTATGACATTTGTGCAGCAGCAATGTGGGCTTGTCATACCTTTATTGCTCAGTACAAAGTAGATCTGGTCTCCAGGGGAAGAACATCATTTGGTTCTATGGTGCTCAAGAATATCCTTCCATAAGGCCTCCCAAGATTCAAGGTTGCTGGGGACTCTGTCCCATCAGTCAAGGATAAATGAAGATTAATAACCTCAGATAAAGAAGTTATGTACTCACCATAACATTCCATCTGTGTTGACAATCTTCATTTATCTCTGACTCCCCACCCTCCTTCCCCCTCCTTCAGACTCCTTGAGGATCTGATCATTGTCATGGCCTTTGTGCTTCTTCATGTATAACCTTGGACAAAGCCTCTTCAATGATTATACTGTTACCTTTATCTAATTTGTGATAGCTGCAAACTTGATCTGAGATAATTATACAGTGGCATTCTGGGTAGGATTTTTGGCTTGCACGAGCTATTGTAACAGCCGAGCCAGTTCCGAGACTCGGAACAGAGTCCCATCAGTCAAGGATAAATGAAGATCGACAACACAGATGAAACGTTATGGTGAGTACATAACTTCTTTTTTTTTGTATTAAGTTTACGACCATGACTTTGGCACCATCATTAATCTGCATAAAACCTTCTTGCAGGATGTTGACATCGCTAGGGGTTTTAATGATTGCTCCTAGTTTGCAGTCATCAGCAAACTTTGCAAGCCACACTCATTTAGTTTTAGCCTGTACTTTGGAGAAGTAGATTCTGCACAGTAGGGGGTCCCAGAACCGATCCCTGTGGAACACCACTGGTTATAGGTCTGCTAGAGTAGGTGGAGTCCCTTATTTTGACTGTATGAGTTTATCAGTGAGCCAGTTTGCAACCTATCTATCTGACAATATATGGGTTGATACCCAGGTGGGTGAGTTTATCAATGATGCCTGAGTGGGGGATTGTGTCAAAGGCCTTGGTTAAGTCTAGGTAGAAAAAACAAAAACAAAAAAAAGAATGTGCCAAAAGTATACTAATAACAAGTTAAAAAAGCACAATGGTCCAACCGGTCCCAAAACTCGAAACACTTTAATAGCCAAGGAAAACGAACACACATTAACGCTGACAATGTTACAAATACGTTTTCATCCAAACAACTTCTTCAGATGAGTATGCTAACCTGACCTAACCAACATATTTAAATAGCTAACAATCAAACAGTGACCAATAAGAAACAACACTCAATTAATACTAAAACATGTAATTTTCATAACCCTTTTGTTTAAATTGTTTGTAAAAACAGTAAATTCACTTTAAATTCATAAATATCACATGCAACTATTATACATTGTTAAAAACTTTTGTTTTATTTCTAAGTTACACATAAATTGTATAAGTTTAATTAAATAATAACATATATATAAAATAGTGTTTTTTTTTGTGTCATAACACCATCTAGTGGACAATGGTAAAATCACATATTATATCATTTGATAATTCAAAAATAATATGTGGCAAATACTGAGTACATAAATAACTGAATCTAAAATTGATGTGTTTTTGTGTTGATATAAAATCATATCCATTTCTTTGTCATTAAAAGCTCAGTGTAAAATTTAGCAGCTCTGAGCTTTAAAACAGGCACAAGGGAAATCATATCATTTAGACCAGGGAACCTACAGGCTTCCAACACTATTTGCCAGTAGAGTTCTCTGTACTCCACTCTTGTTTACCATGGTCCACCCCTTGGGTCCATACCAACTGTTTCAAGCACAAAAAAAAACAAACTGCACCCCTGGGCATACACATGAATGCTTGTAAAAGAGCATTGTTCTCGTGCTTCCTCTGTGTCATACAGATGCTCATATAATCTCTGCTTAAGCTTTCTCTCACTTTTACCTACATAAAATGAATCACAATTTTTACATAAAGCCAAGTAAATAATTCCTTTTGTGTTAGAATTTACAAATGTATTTAAATTAATTTTCCTATTCCTTGACTTCAAAAATAAGGTTTCCCCTGTTATAATGTGGGAGCAGTAGTTACAGCTCCCACATTTAAACATACCCTTTTTGCTTCTCATATTTCCATCCCAACTTCCTCTGTAACTACCTTTCTCTAACAGGTTCTTTATGTGGTTACCTTTCCGATATGATAATTTAAACTCATTCTCAAAAATGTGATTCAAATCAGATACCTTTGCAAAATGTTTCCATTCTTTTTCTATGATTTTCCTAACTAAGCTTGCCTCTCCATCATATGAAATTATCATACCTGAACTATCAATGTCTTTTTTATTATTTTCCTCTTCCATATTTTTATTTTGGTTAAGCATTTCACTTTTCCCTAATATAGGGGCAAACCTAGTTTTCCTTCCTAACAGGACTTCTTTGTGTATCTGTTCCAATAAATCAATAGGGTAATCCCTGTTGACAAACAACTTCCTCAAATATTCACATTCTGTGTTGAAAGTCTTGTCTTCAGAGGTCATCCTACTAGCACGCACCAGCTGACCCTTCACCACCCCCTTCTTTTGATGGTATGGGTGGGTACTGGTGTAGTGCAAGTATGAATTTGAAAAGGTGTCTTTACGGAATATTCTGGATGTAAAGTGTCTATCAATTTTTTGTATGTTCACATCTAAATAATTCATTTGTTCCCTATTGAACTCATATGTGAACCATAAAAATGTGGTAGTCCTGTTAATATAGTCCACAAATGTTTTGAATGTACTTTCTGTAGTAATCCATAAAATACAAATATCATCCAAGAATCTCCTGTAAAAATTCCAGTGACATTTATAATCAGAGTTAAACACAAAATTGTTTTCCCAATGTGACATAATTATGTTTGTGAAAATATATAAAATTATTTTTTAAAATTATCTCCATTAACACTAGAATGGTTCTAAATTCATTGAGATGTGGTCCTGTACACATTTGTTTGTATCCTGCATCCCAGGAAAACTTGATCCTGTAAATTTGTAGAAGAAAGACCTTCTTTCCTGGGCACCAGAACAACCTGGAACATTATGCTTGCCCAGGCTGGAAGGGATTTTGTTCTGGGTTGTATGTGACAGGAATATCTATACACAGCTGTATTTTATGGAATGATGTGCTACTTGAGAAGACACACCAAGCACTGAAGTAGCCAAGGTTTTATTGTCAGAGTCAGGTAGGCCTGCAATTGCCTATGAAAATTGGGACACAAGTTCCAACATGAATTTAGTTATATATGTTTGTTAATTCATGGCCCTGAATGCCAGAGTGGCACAAGTATATTCTTTTCTGCCTAGTCTATCCAGGATCATGTTATCCTTATCAGATGGTAAAGAGGGTAGTGGAGGGCAGTAATTCTGATGGCTTAAGCCACAGCCACAGAAGGAATAAGTGGTCTGGCTTTTGGGGGCACACCTGCAATAGGTCATAATATTTTTTTTTTTTCTGACACTTTGTGCTATCCCCCATTTAAAGTGGTCTCAGCTAGGATCTCCAAAGGTTAGGATCGAGCCGAGCCACAGAAATGATCCCTGGGGTGAATTTCCTATTTCCCATCCAATCATCAAGATTTTTCTTGAAGAGTGCTAATGATTGTTTGACATAGATAGGTAGTCCGTTCCAGAGTATGGGAAGTTTCTGGGACAGTAATCTATCCCTACAGCATGTTCGTTTTATTGTGGTGACAAGGGAGGGATTGGGATTTCTTTAAGTGGAGCATGTCCAACAGCTCAGGGTTTGACATAGCTTTGTATGTTAGGCAGAGACTGGGCATCTGTTTGAGGCAGGTAATCCTCTTTCTGAGGTATTTCTGTGGCCTTTCCAATTGTTGTAGATGTCTTGTGGGGTACATACAAAAAGGGTGTTGTACTCTATAATAGGTCTAATGAGTGATGAGTATGACTTTTTTCCTGGATGAGAAACCTTTTGTGAGGAGTGACTACTGTGGTGATGTGATTAACAAAGGAGAGACTACTGTCCACCTTTGTCCCAAGGTCTCTTATCACACTTTTGGTGTTAAGTAGACTACCACCTATGTGGTAGCTCATGAGTACAGAGTTTTTACCAAAGGGGATGACAATGCACTTTTTGGCATTGAGCTTGAGGTCATAGCTTTGACACCAGGCATCTGTATCAGTGAAGCCCTCAATTATGGCTCCTAGTTTTCAGTCATCTGCAAACAAAGACCTTCTGTGTTAGCCTGTACTTCAGAAAGTACATACCAAACAGGAGAGGACCCAGGACTGAACCACTGGTCTGAAGTTGAATTTGAGGATTTATACCTAGTTTAGTGAGTTTATCTATAAGATCTAGATAGGCTGTGTGAACCACCTTACCCTCATCTATGGCTTTGGTGACTGCTTCAAAGCAGTCAGTCAGGAGTTTGGAGATTACCAATGTCTTTGTTTATTATTTCCATGCTGATACATTCCGTGGCCTTGCAGACCAGGCTCTGTGGAGTAGGATAACAATCGCTGTGCACCATTCAGTGGGGATAAAGCCTGAGGTGAGGCTATGATTGAACATGGTGCTTAGGTGGGGTGCCAGTTCATTCTGTAGTTCATGTAGAATGCAGCATGGGATGTTGTCAGGTCCCATGGATGCTGTATTCTTGACTTTGGAGAGTGTGATTTTTACCTGTGCAGCTGTGATTACAGGAACTTTGCATTCTTCCGGTATAGAGATGGGCCCTTTAGGGGGTGAAGGGGAGGTAAAGTTAGCAATTAACCTATCTGCCAGGATGTTGGCAATATCAGTTGGTTCTGTATATTTAGTGCCATTGTGCTGTAACTCAGATCAGATCTGAGTGTTGCCATTGAAATTCTGGTCATAGCTATAGAATGTTTTGTGGTCGTCTTTAGAATCAGTGGCGATTTTGTTTTCATAACTAGCTTTGGAGGATTTTATGAGGAATCTCAGCTTCTTACTGAGGCTGACCTGGGAGGTCTTCCAGTCATGGGATTTTGCTCTTTTTTGCAACAGTTTCTTTCTCCTGTTGTAGAGTTTGTTTATGGCAGGGGACCACCAGATTGGCTTCCTTATTTTGGAGGATAGCATCTTGGTTCTATTAGGGATAGCACGATCCATGTGCTCATGTAAGTGCATTTGTGTAGGATTCAGCAGTCGTACGTCTATTGTCTGTCTGCACGGGTGTCGTGAAGTTTGCCACTTTTGTCTTAAGAAGTGTGAAGTTGGCTTTGGAGAAATTTTTTTACGGTGGTTTCCCTAATGGGGGTGGGATTTGGATGTCTAGGCTGATTAGCTTGTGGTCGGATTTGACCAATGAGGAATTGATCTCTGGTATGGAACACCGGTCGCCCATGTTGGTAATGACCAGGTCTAGCATATTGCTGCCCCTGGTGGGGGTGTGGATAAGTTGATCCAAGGCATTGGAGTTTATGAATTCCAGAAAACGTTGAGCAAGAGAGTTGGTACAGGAGTAGTTTTCCCAGTTAATGGTGGGGTAGTAGAAATCGCTCATTATTAGGGTGTTGGGTTGTACCCTAATATTTTCCAGTGCATCAAGAAATGAGGAGTGGGAATCCTGGGGCATGGTGGGGGATCTGTAGCAAGTTACAATTTGGATTGTGGTCTTGCCCAGAGTTAGTTGCACTTGGATAATCTTGGATGCATTATGCTGGGCAACTAGCTTCAAGGTGTGGATATCCTTAATGAATATGGACAGGCCTCCACCTTTAGTGTTTCGGTCCAGGTTAGGTGGCCGAAAGGTGTGGTATGAATTATAGCCTGGTAATACAGGGGTGCTCTCTGGAGCCTTGAACCAGGTCTTTGTCACTGCACAGATGTCGATGTTCTCCATTTTAAGGAATGCCTCGAGTGAATGTATTTTGAGGTTTAGTCTTCTAGCATTAGTAGCATTACCCTCAGATTTTGCTGGCTTGTACCTGTTACAGTGGTGAATTTGTCATTTGAACTTTGCCTAAAAAGGCACTATAGGGGTGGCAAGAGCCTTAGCCAGTATCCGGAATCCCAAGGGAGACAGGTGCAGGCCATCTCTGGCAAAGCATCGTGGTCTGTCAATCATGTCATCCCAGGCAGACAGATACTGGATCTTCTCAGAATGACACCAGAAGCTTAGCCAATTGTTGAAGTCAATCATTTTGTCCTTGTACTGTGGTTTAATTCTGGGTGATGGCAGGATGCTACTCACGGCTAGGGTCATACCTGCCTGGGCTACTAGATCTGAGAGCTCCTCCATGTCTCTTTTTATGTAGTCCAGAGAGGTATGTCTCAGGTCATTCACACCAACATGGACAATGACACAGTCATATTTGTACTTGTTGTGGAGTGACCTTAGTGCGTGCATTATGTGGCGGATCCTGGCACCAGACAGGCAGCTGACAGTAACTTTCTCCTTGTTTAACCTGGTAAGTGGAACATCAGTGTGCCTGACTATAGAGTCACCTATGACTAGAGTGTTGGGTACGTTATTATGCCTTATGGGCTGTGGCTGAGTGGCACAATGAGTTTGTAGGCTATGTGTCATTTGGGTTGTGTTGGGGGGGGGTGGAAGTTGCAAACGTTTCTGCTTTGGAGGTCTCTGTTGCTTGAGCAACAGAGATGCCTCTTCCTCAGATGTATCCTCTTCTCTAGTTCTTTTAAGTGGAGAGACAGTACTGAGTGGGGGCCTAAGTGATATAAGGACATTGAAAAGGCCCTGAGTGAGTTAATTGCTGCTAATCACTATAATTTTCTTTTGGAGGAGACAAATGCTTGTTTTTTTGTTTCCTTTTCCCTTGAAGGTCTGCTTTATGTAGGGTTGAAGAGCCCGATGTAGGCCTACATTCGATCAGGTCAGAATCTACCTCTTCCCTAACAAGGATCTGTGGAATCCCGTTAGGGCTTTCAGTAATCATGAGCCATGATTCCCCTTGGACATCCGATACAGATGCCTGCTTGGCCTCTGCAGACATGCTAATGTTCAGATCCAAGGTAACCTGGACGTCAGGCTCAGCCTGTAGATCTGGGCTGTGAAAGTACAGTTTTGTATCTAGCATAAATGTAGATGTTTGAGTGCTAATACAGCTGCAGTCATAACAGATGGGTTCTCCTGCCGTCAGGCGGGTCCTCGGTCGGCCGAATTCCAAAGTCTAGGTCTGGTGTCGGTTGTCGTCGCTTCTTCCCTGACGTCAGTGCGACAGGGGTATAAAAGAACCAGCCGACGCCATTTTCTTCACTTTTTCTTGCCCCAGATGTCAGGTGTCCCCAGAAGGAAGGCAATACATAAATTTGTGTAATAAAACAATGCAAAATAATCAAAATACAGTAGTTGCAAGCAAATACACCATAAATGAATACCCCAATCAGGATGTTTGAGGAGGTGTTAGCCAATAGGCCTGTCCCAAGAGGGGAAGGAGGGAGAGAAACCTGGACTGCAGCTGTATTAGCACTCGAACATCTACATTTATGGTAGGTACAAAACTGTACTATGTTCATCGTGCATACAGCTGCAGTCATAACAGATGGGTAGAATCCCAAAGCTAAGAAAGGGGTGGTAGGCACTAGGTGGAACTAGGAGGAGCCAGGATGCCCTGCAAGACTGCAGTGGCAAAGCCTGCTCTGGTTATGGAGTATAATGGTAGGTTGTAGTGCTTGGAGAAGGTATGCACAGAACTCCAAGTGGCTGCTTCCAAAATATCTTTGGTAGGAACTCCTCTGAGGAAAGCTGCAGAGGTAGCTGTGGCTCTTGTGGAGTGAGATCTGATGCCTGTAGGTACAATTTTGCCATGAAAAGAATAGCAAAAACGTATGCAGTGGGCTATCCATTTTGAGATTGTCTGTTTGGAAATTGGCTTTCCTTGAGCTCCTACAGCATAGGACACAAAGAGCTGTTCTGATTTTCTGAAAGGCTTTGTTCTGTCCAAATAATAACGCAGTTGTCTGTGGATGTCCAAGGAATGTAGTAATCTCTCCCCTTTGTTTTGAGGATTAGGATAAAAGGTAGGCAAGTGTATGGCCTGATTCAAAGCTACCCTGGATACCACTTTAGGCATAAAGGATGGGTTGGTTTGTAAGGAATCTCTCCTGATGGAAGATGATAAAAGGCTGCACAGCCAGGAGGGCTTGTAGTTCTGAAACTCTATGAGCTGAGGTAATAGCCAGAAGGAAAGCTGTTTTCCAGGACAAATATTGCCAATCTGATGAGGCAGCTGGCTCAAAGGGAGGCAAGGTCAGTTTTTCCAGGATGAAATTGAGATCCCAAGCAGGTATTGGTTGATTCCTTGGGGGTCTTAGATTCTTTGCCCCTCTGAGGAACTGTCTTAAGAGAGGGTGAGAGAATAAGGGTGGATCAGTGTTGTATTCTGCAGAAATGGCTGAGGCATGGATTTTGATGGAGGAGAATGAAAGTCCACTGCTTAGCAGCTCAGCTAGGTACTGTAGTATTTGAGGTAAATTCAGTTTTCTGGGATCCTGGCCCTTTTTCTCATTCCAGACACAAAACCGTTTCCATTTTGCGGAGTAAGCTTTTCTAGTTGATGGCCTTCTGGCCTCCAAAATGACATCCTGCAACTCCTTGGAGAGTAGGGTCTGTTGTGATGCTAAGGAATCTTCCATGCGGCTAGATTGAGTGTTTTAGCTGGCTGTGAAGAGTTTTGAAGCTGTGCTGAGTCAGGAGAAGAGGCATTAGAGGCAGGGTGCCTGGTGGGGAATGAGTCAGGCTCCTCAGGAGTGAGTACCAGTGTTGTCTTGGCCAGTCTGGAGCAATGAGAATCATCTTTGGTCTGTCTGCTCTGGTTTTCAGTAGAACTGTGGGCAGCAGAGGAAGAGGTGGGAAGGCATAAACTGTCACTGATGTCCAACTGAAAGAGAGAGCGTCCACTCTCCAGGCCTTTGGATGAAAAATCCTTGAGCAGAATTTTGTCAATTGGTGATTTTTGTGGGAGGCAAAGAGATCTATGTCTGGCCTTCCCCATGCTTGTATTATCTCTGTAAAAACTTTTGGATGCAACTTCCATTCGTGTGGATCTGTCATATTTCTGCTTAGGTTGTCTGCCAGCGTGTTTTCCTTGCCTGGCAGGTATTGTGCTTGTAGTTCGATTTGTAAGTCCATGGCCCTGTTCCAAAGTGACATGGCCAGTCTGCATAGGGGGTATGAATGCGTTCCTCCCTGCTTGTTTATGTACCACATAACTGTGGTGTTGTCCGTTCTTATCAATAGTTGACCTGGTTGCAGAAGGTCTTTGAAAGCTAAAATAGCATTTATTACTGCTAGCATTTCCTTTTGATTGATGTGAAGGTGCTTTTCTTTTTGGGACCATTTGCCCTGAATGCACCGATCTGTCATGTGCGCCCCCCAGGCGTAGTCCGAGGCGTCTGTTGTGATGACTTGATTTGCTTGAGGCTTGCTGAATGGAAGACCTGTGTTTGTTTGGCATGCTTGAGCCCACCACAGAAATTCCTTTTGTAGACATGGAATTAGTGGTATTATGGTTTCCAAACTGTGGCTGTGTTGAGACCATAGGTTTTTCAGGTACAATTGAAGTTTCCTCATATGCAGCTTTGCACATGGGATTAGTAAGATGCAAGATGCCATGAATCCCAGAGCCTGCAGGATTTTCCTTGCAGTCAGCCTGGTGCAATTTGCTAGTGCTCTGAAGTATTGAGTTAGTTGCCCCTGCTTCTCTGGCGTGAGGTAGGCCATCTGGGTGTTTGTGTCCAAGTTGGCACCCAGGAAAATTATCTTCCGAGAGGGTATTAGCCTTGATTTCTTTTTGTTGACTGTGTATCCCAGAGAGTTCAACAACCTTATTACGTAAGCCAGATGTTTCAGAAGAATGTGCTTGCTGTCCGCTTGGATCAGGCAGTCGTCCAAATAGGGGTATATTTGTATCCCTTGAAGTCTGCAGTAGGCAATTACTGATGCCAGGCATTTCGTGAATACTCTGGGTGCAGTAGATAAGCCAAAGGGCAATGCAGAGAATTGATAATGGGTTGAACCTGCAAGAAATCTGAGGTATCTTCTGCAATTTTGTCTGATTGGGACATGCAGGTATGCCTCCTTGAGGTCCAATGTTACCAGCCAAGACTCCTTGCCCAGCATGGGAAGAAGCTGCTGTAGAGTGAGCATCTTGAATTTTGGTACGATTAGAAATGTGTTTAGGATGGATAGGTCCAAAATAGGTCTCCAATCTTTTCCCTTCCTTGGTACCAGGAATAGTCTGGAATAAAAACCCTGACCTTGTTCGTGCGTAGGTACCTCTTGAATTGCTTTCATGTCTATGAGATCTGTAATTTGCTTTTGTGCCTCTGCCCTTTGATTGTGTGGCAGGTTTGGCATGCCTCCCATTTTTGGAAGGGTGTGGAAATGGAATCTGTAACCTCTGTTTATAATGTCCAGGATCCATTTGTCTTTTGTGACAATATGCCAATTTTTTGAAAATAATGCCAGTTTTCCTCCTAAGGGGGCCGCCATTTGAGTCTTGCTTGGCATGCAAAGGGGAAAGTCATTGGGTTTGCTTTCTGAATGATTGCGAGTTATCCTCACCACCTCTTTGTGTAGGAGCTTGCCATTGTCTGCCTCTAAACGATTCTTGGGATTGTCCTCTGCCCCTCGGGTGCCTGTATCTACCTCTTTGGGGTCTGTCCGTGGCTGGAAAGGACCAATTTTTGGAAGGCCAATTTCTACTGAAACGTGGGAGTTGTACCTGTAGAAACTCCTTCACAGTTTGCATTGATTTAGCCTTTTCCTCCATTTTCCTTAATACCTCCTCAGCATTAGCACCAAATAATACATCCTTTTGTACAGGGGCATCTAGTAATTTAGCCTTGACATGATCAGGCAAGGTTTGTTCCTTGAGCCAGGCATGTCTACGTATGACTGATCCTGTAACAGCAGCTCTACATGAGGCCTCTAGAGCATCAAAACCACATTGTAAGGTATGCTTACCCACTTGTTCTGCACTATGCATCAAATCCTGCAACTCCTTCAAGTCTGGTTGTTCAGGTTGTGACATTTTACTTTTCAATTGTGATAACAAAAACTGTTGGTATTTTAGCATATGGAACTGGCAGTTTAAGGCCCTCATGGTTAAGGTAGCCGAGGTATATACCTTTTTTTCCCACCTTTCTAAGGATCTGGAATCTCTCTCGGAAGGTAATGGATTTTTAGCAGTGGAGGCCTTAATTCCCTTGGGGCCCTGTGAGATGGTTTCTGGGTCAGCAGCATGGCTTTTGTATAGAAATTGGTGCGAGTCAGGAACCTTGTACTACCTGTCAGGCTTGACTGGGGCTGGAGGCAGAGAATCCGGGTTAAGGCAGGCCTCTGAGTAAACATCATCTAGGATGTCCAAGACAGGAGGTATAGCCAGAGGCCTGTGCTGAGGTAGCAAGAGAAATTCCCTAAGCCTTTTCTTGGAATCTGAATAATCTTGGCCTTCCCAGTGGAAGTGTTCCCTTAAGGTATGCAAGGTTTCCCCGAATGAGTAATCCTCTGGGGGGGATACAGAAGGAATGGACTCCTCTGCATCAAAGTCTTCAAAAGGGGAGTAAGAATGTTCCTGATCATCAGAGTGCTCTGAAATAATGGAGCCCTGATCAGAGGAGGGGGATTCTTCCTCCACTCTGGGCCTTTTGTCCGGTGGGGGTTGAGAACCCCTGATAAGAGTAATTAAATCCTCAGCCATTTTAAGCATCTGTTTTTAGGCATGGGGCCTGGAGAAGGGCCCTGTGTAGCCTTGTCTCTTAGAATGCATGGCTGCTTTATACTTAGTGAAAGCCTTGATGGAAAAAGAAGAGGAAGGGCTGAAGACACCTTGAGTGGAGGTAGACCTGTCCACATTGTGAGCTTCAACGCCAAGAGTGGCTTCGGTATCTGTAGTCGGGGTGTGGGCCGAGGAGCCTGCGACCTTGGGCACAGGAGACACCGCCAATGAAGTGTCGTCGGTAGTCAGGGGCTGCGTAGGCGCCTCGCTGAGAACCGGACCACGTGTAGTCGGCTTTGGCGTGGTGTCGGTAGAGGCCGCGGACCTTGTGTGTCGGTCCTTATCTTTGCATTTTTTAGACAAAACTGGAGTCGGAGTATCCGACGACATAATATAGTTAAATGTTTTTCCAAAATAATGCTGGGCGAACTCTGCCCGATGCTTAATAGTGCGTTTATTGAATGTAGCACAAAAGCGACAGACCGAGACATCGTGGTCTGGGCCTAAACAAGGCATACAGAGGGAATGGAAATCCTTATGCGGTATTTGCTTCCCACATGAAATACCATTGTTAACTTTGTCTGACATCGGTCTGAGGCAAGAAAAGTTTCCCCAACGGGGTACTTAGCTTTCAAGAAGACTTCGCTTCTGCTTCGGGCACCGCACGGCAAGAAAGACTGAAGAAAATGGTGTCGGCTGGTTCTTTTATACCCCTGTCGCACTGACATCAGGGAAGAAGCGACGACAACCGACGCCGGACCTAGACTTTGGAATTCGGCTGACTGAGGACCCGCCTGACGGCAGGAGAACCCATCTGTTATGACTGCAGCTGTATGCACGATGAACATCCAGGCATGTCTCCGGGCTGTCCTCCTCCTGAAGAGTGACACTGGTATCCCTAGGTGCAACAGAAGGTTCAGGCCTTTGCTTTTTGGCCTTCTGCTTCAAAGTTGACTCAGCTTTCAGCCCCAGGGATCCCTCCATTGTGCTTTTTGCTAGCAGCTTTAAGCTCTGATTCTCAAGGTAGATGGCAAGGGAGGATAATCTACTCCTTAAAGCATTTTGGACAAATGCCTGACAAATAGAACAGTTTTTGTGGTCGTGGTTTGGGCCTACGCAGAACAGGCACTGGAGGCGACTATCCTTGTGTGGAGTTTGTTGTCCACATTGGCACCTGCCCCTTTTGGATGACATGAACCCTTACCAAAGACAGTAGCAAAAGTGAAAAAATTCCCCAATGGGGCAATTATTGGAATTAGAAGACTTGCAAACGACTGGAGTCGGACTGTACATTGGAATCTGGCAGCAGAGAAGTTCCGAGGATGGTGTGCGATTATGTCACTTTTATGGCCGATGTCCAATCCCAGCCTACATGCAATGGACCACACACCCTGCAGTAGTGAAGCCTTTTGTACACTGACCAACGTTGGGCTGCCTAAGGCGGGGAACTCCCTCATGTTATGAATACTACAACAGATGAATAGGAAGACATCTAACAATTTTCCCTCTTTATCAGAGGGAGTTGGATTAGATGAATGACTTTTTACTTGAGCAGGCAGCTGGGTAGGCCACAACTTGGTTAGCAGTCAAGCAAGAAAAGAGACTTCTCATATATGAGGAGACCATATATTTTCACTTGTCTTTTTAGAGACTGCTGAAAATATATACTGGTGTTCTGCAGGCAGTTTTATACATATCTTTTAAGGCCAGAAAGAGGTGTGGAGAGCGACAACATTGGGCTCTTTGCCCTCTATAAGGTCATATACTCTATCAAACTCTGGGGTAGTTCCTGACTGCTCCCAAGCAAAAACATCACTAAATGTAGTAATCATCTGAGGAAACGTGAACACTTGTTTGACTTAAGCTTGGCTTCACCTTCCAAAGAATCAAACTGTCTGGACTTGGTGCCGACGAGGAAATCACTATTGTCCTCATCAGATTCCTCATCATCCTCTGTAACAACAGAAAGGTCACAAGGCAAACTAGCACTAGAGCCATGTATGGGAACACAGTCACCAGAATTAGCTGTCTCAAGTACTCTGTTGGCCAAGGAACCCACATCAGTCTTATAAACAGCTACAGTCTGATTATCAGTTTTATGATGAAGCTTCTGTTTCTTTTTCTTGTGAACTTTATTACTAAGTAAAATATATTGTGACAGGATATTGAATCTGACAAGGAGTCTCTTGCCCTGGACTACTACTGCACAAAAAGGGATAGTTTCTTGGATATCTATGCTAGTTACTGGAGCAGCCCCAGAGGATGCATCTAACCCCTGTTCCATAGTGGCTGGCAAAGCTTCACTAAAGGGAGATGGGTGATGAGGAAAGTAGTCTGTGGACCGAACAGTGGCCCTGACAGAATTACTAATTGTAGGCTGAGGCATAATTTTATTTTGTTTTTTATTTTAGGTGTAACTGGATTTGATGGGGCGGGGGTACCACTCGTTAGTATACATAAAGTCAGGGGGAGAACACCAGCCAATATAATAAACTGACAGTACTGGATAGTGTACCACAATAAGCACTTACTGTTTCTAATAATAGGTATATACCCACACAATTAAACTCTGCCAAACTGTGCCATTATCACAAAAATAGTTTGAAATGTGTTCAGAATTCATTTATTATCCACAGATTAAAAAAAAAAAAATTCCAGTACATAAAGTCCGAACACCTAAACAACCAATGTGCCAAACCAGTGTTAAAAATGGCTCCACACACTTTAATCACTTTACGCTGCCATAAAATAAATGTTTAAAAGGAATTTAAACTATATTTTCTTATCAACAAGAGTAAAATCTTCACAGTGCATTCAACTAACCTCATTTGCAGTAAAATCACTATCCGGTGCTAAAAACACACAGTCATACATATTGTAAATAATGTAGAAATGCTTCAAAATCCACGTTCTGCAATGCTTTCCTATCAACATATAAAATTAAAGTAGAATAACAGTCTGGCTGCACAAGACAGCCCCTAGTGTCTAACAGCACACACACACACTGCACTTATGAAAGAAGTACAGGTAGTTTCCTCAGAAACAGTAAAAACAAACACTTGTCAAAGATGGAAACCAAATAAATACTGTTACAAGCAGAAATTCCCAGAGAAAGTATTGTAAACACTGACATAAATAAAAAAAAAATATTTTAATAAACATAAAAATAGAAAGAGAATAATAAATCTAGCAATACAATGAGGGGAAGGGGGTCCCCAAAGGGGGATTATCTAAGCACTAAACCAGCTAAATCAGTACTCGGATCGATCCTATGAAGAGTCAGAGGAATTTCTTCTTTGGATAGCAGAAAAAGACTGAACACCTTCTTCCTGTGACAGCTGAAGGCTTCCCTCTCAGAATATGCTCAGACAATCAACTGTCACAGAAAGAAAGGAAGAGAGTCTGAGCTTTTGTAAACTGGCCAGTATTGGGATATCTTAGCAGTTAACTCAAAATGCCCAAAATGCCACAGTGGCATTGGCAGTGGGAATGATGAACATCTTAAGTAGTAGTTGGTGGGATGTGGCAGGTTTGATAGTGATCAAATACAAAGCAGCACAAACCAAGAAATAAAATCTGGTATCAAAGCAATAGGGTAACACGCAATATACCACAGTAGTCACTGGAAAATAAATTTAATGAAGCGCTTTTCGTCTGTGATATACACAGACTTCCTCAGACAGTATATTTCACAAAACATTTTACAAAACAGGCAGCTTAAATGTTACAGCAGTGCTGATTCAAAAGGTCATTGACCAATCAGACAAGTTATAAGTCATGAGTGAAATTTAAAAACATACTCACATAATTATGTTAAATCAAAAACATTGTATATGATAAGAGTTAAAAATTAAACTAAAAACTATAAACTAACCCTAGGAATCAACCAGTCCTTAGCCTATCGCCTATACACAAACTAAACACTACCTAAAGGATGTAAATAAGAATCACAATACAATAATACTGTATTGCAGACTGGTAAAACCATGATAACATATTTATCTAACCAAGTTCTTAAGTTTAAGAAGGCTGCTAATAGAGCAACCTTCATTAAGACCCGGTGAAACATAGGCATTTAGTCTTATTTGCCATCGCAATTCAGATGCCTCTAATAGTAGATGTATAGGAGCTCCTCTAATAGTGTCATGCAGTTGTTCAATGACCATATACTTAAACTGGTGGTCCCCATGCTGGGTAATGTGTTTAGCAAGGGCGTTTACATCTTTTGCTTTACTAATTGCATACTGATGTTCGTAAATCCGGTCTCTTAATCTACGCTCGGTTTTGCCCACATAAAAACCTGTACATTTTTGGCATAAGGCCAAATAGACCACCATTTTTGAGTTGCACGTACATCTACATCTAATGTCATATCTAATGTTGTTAATGTCGAATCTATTTGATTCAAGAATGTGGCGACATTGATTACAGTTTTGACATTTAAACATACCGGGAATGCGGGTACTCTGCTGCTCGGGTTGTTCCAATAACATTTTCATGTTTTTACCCCTTCTGTATGTGACCTCTGGTTTATCTCCCAGTTTATTCAAGATTACATGATTGGAGCGGAACAAGTTCCAATTCTTAGTGATAATGTCCATGATAAACCTACTACTCGGGCAGTATGTGAGAATTAATCTAGTGTTATTATGGTGAACTAAACTAATTTCACCTGTAGATTCTAACCTAGACTCAACTATCCCAATGGTACTGATGTTCAATATAGGTTTATACATACCACTTGATCTTTTATTAGTAACCTCATTGACTAAATTGTCTATTAAATTGAGCGGGTAGCCTCTATGTAGGAACATGTTCTTAAGTAAGTTACACTCCTTAAGGAAGTCATCGTCTAAGCTAACCATCCGGGCTGCTCGTACGAGCTGGCCCTTAGCTACTGACCTTTTTTGGTAGCTGGGGTGGCAGCTACTGAAATGGAGAAGTGAGTTAGAGTAGGTAGGCTTTCTATATATATTAGCCACATATTTATTCAAGGTTACATTTTTCACCAACCATACGTCTAAATAAGCTATTGCCTCAGTGTTAAAGGAAGAGGTGAACACTAAAAAGTCGGTGGAGTTGTTAAATAGATCCAATAATAACAGACTCTCAGCTTCTTCACCCTCTAATAGAATAAAGATGTCGTCCAGGTAATGGGTATAGTACTTAATCTTAGACACTAGTACTGAATCATTGCTTAATATATTCTCCCTTTCCCAGTACGACATCACTATATTGGCCAAGCTGGCTCCACAAGGCGACCCCATGGCCACCCCTGTTTTTTGAAGGTAAAAATTCTCTCCCATTAAAAAATAGTTGTTATATAGGATCAAATCCAACAATTCAGTCACAAGGGATATTTCATGGGGTGGAGCACCCTTACTTTTAAGGAAGAAGGCCACCCAGTCTAAAGCTATCTGCAATGGTATACAAGTGTATAAATCTTTGACATCTATTGTCAAGAAATTATACTCTATACTGAATGGAATTTTGTTCATTTTGTCTAGAAAAGACCAGGAGTCTTTGCAGATTTGCTCTTCTTCCTTAAGATATTTCTGTAAAATTGTGTCAACCAGCTTGGCACAGGGGTATGTAGGAGAGCCACGTCCATCGACTAATGGGCGCATGGGTGGGTTGACTAGGTCCTTATGTATCTTGGGTATACCAAAGATACAAGGAAACCTAGGAAATAATGTGGTAAGATATTTATGTTGTCCTTGGTTAAGTCTACCCTCAAATAACATTTCATCCAAGGAACTCTTAATCTTACGGTATGCGTGGTTGACCTCAGATCTTGAACTGATCATATACGCATCATTAGACAGTAGGTCTAACATCCTGTCAAAGTAATCAATCTGATCAAACACTACAACCCCGCCACCTTTATCAGGCTTACAAATTCTTAAGGAGTGTATCTTAACAAATTCCAATAAAGCCATTTCAGCCTTCCCTAAGTCATTAGCACCAGTACATAAATGCAAATTACTGTGTCTTAAATCAAGTTCACAAGTGGTCTCAAATGCTTGTACTAGTGGATGCAAAGGTGGATTAAACATACTGGGAACAAAGGTGTCAGATGGAACATTATGACTAACCCCACGTGGTTCAAACAACAGATTAAGATTCAATTTACGAGCAAACATCTTAATATCAATAATGGTGTTAACTAGATCGAACTTCTGTTGGGGTACATAAGTGTACCCTTTAGATAAAAGGTCAGCCAGTTCATCAGGAATCAACACGTTAGAATAGTTGAAGATGTTAAAGTCACCAAGTTGGTTGGTGGAAATAACTGGACCCATTCGTTGGTTGGTAGAGGGAACCGAGCTATCAGCCTCAACATCCTGAAAGTTATTAATAGTAGGCAAAGGTGGAGCCGCACAAGGAACCTCAGTAACAACACAAATCGGGGCCTCAGTAATACCAAAAGGTGGAGGTAGAGCCAGGTTGTGGGTGCTCCTGGTATCTACTGCCTCTGAAAAGTCTGTTTCTGTTGCTTCCCCCTAGTTGGTTGCTGTAAATTGTTCCTTTGCTTAGGGATTGCTCCCTGTCTATTGGCATTATAATAGGCCTGTTGCTGGCCCGTGGTCATAGTGTGAGAGACCTGTTGTTTACGATTCATTAGTCTCTCACTCCTTCTAACACCTTGGTCGACCAGTGTATCCCCAAAAGTATCAAGATCCCTGATGTTATCAGATGTTGCCTCACCTCCACAATCTGTGGTAGAAGAAAAATTACCACTACCACCATTAGGGTACCAAGCTTGTGAAGGCGCAGGGGGTGGATAAGCCACCCCTAATTGGTACGCTTTCAAATCCCGCTCCAATTTCTTAATTTTATTATACTTTAATTTAGACAGGTACTGGTCTATGCTGGTAAAGCATCTATTGTAGTCATATTTGTACCTGCTAAATTCCTCATGAGTTTTGATGGAGTTGTCCAACACAGTAATTTCTTCATTTAACTGTGTCACCCATAAGGAGTAATGCTTAATCATTACCTTTAAAAGGTCTCGACCTTGTTGATCAAATAAATTAATCAGCTCTTTGTGAAACTCTGAATTCGAAACTAACCCTGTCGGGTATTGGAAATGCCTTAGGCCTTTAGGGATGACATTACAGGCAATACATTCGTTAAAATATGATATTTCCAGTTTCAGTTTTTTAAGTTTTAATAAAAGTTTATCGAAAGTTTTTAATTTATCAGCTAGTGCATTACTATTTACCTCGTGGCCATCAGGTGTGTTATCGTGCGTCCTACGAGTTGCCTTGTCCCCATATCCTGAAAACACAAAGTCCTCGGACAACCAGTTGCCTAAAATTGGTGCCCCATCAAGTGAAACACTAGGTAAATTCCTGCTGGCATCCACCATGCGGTCGATAGTCCCAGGCTGACTCTGTAAAACGCTGGTTGGTCCTCCGATAGGTAGTTGCTCTGTCCTAGCTAAACCTTCGTTTAGCATAGGTGAGTTCACTGTTCGTGCTTGTTGCACTATATCAGATATAGTCGTCGGAGCCAGCCTAGTGCTAGCTGCTGTTGTCAAATTAGAAGTAGTAGCCAAGCCTGGCTGTAACAAGGGATTAGGAGGTTCTCTACCGTTTGCTAGATTCAAGCTGCCAAGCTCGTTGTTCCCATTCGGAGAAGAAAACGTTGCAAAGGTGTTCGCAAGTTGAACAACGCCCCCTGGCGCATTCTCTGCAGCAATCGGTTTAAGATTGTTAACAAAAGGCAGGAAGAAATTCTTCATGTCCTGCTGTTGTGTGTCTAGCTTGTCCAGCCTCGCACACAGCGATTCCATCCTCTCGAATAGTGACTCAAATAAATTATCCTGTGCGACTGCAGATAGAGTAGCCGGTGCTGGAGAGGCACTATTACAGCTCCTCAATAATGCTGGAGTGGCATTTGGAGAAAACCCATCGTTGCTGTCAGATCCAGAAGCCATGAAACGACCAAATACAAAGCAGCACAAACCAAGAAATAAAATCTGGTATCAAAGCAATAGGGTAACACGCAATATACCACAGTAGTCACTGGAAAATAAATTTAATGAAGCGCTTTTCGTCTGTGATATACACAGACTTCCTCAGACAGTATATTTCACAAAACATTTTACAAAACAGGCAGCTTAAATGTTACAGCAGTGCTGATTCAAAAGGTCATTGACCAATCAGACAAGTTATAAGTCATGAGTGAAATTTAAAAACATACTCACATAATTATGTTAAATCAAAAACATTGTATATGATAAGAGTTAAAAAATTAAACTAAAAACTATAAACTAACCCTAGAAATCAACCAGTCCTTAGCCTATCGCCTATGCACAAACTAACCACTACCTAAAGGATGTAAATAAGAATCACAATACAATAATACTGTATTGCAGACTGGTAAAACCATGATAACATATTTATCTAACCAAGTTCTTAAGTTTAAGAAGGCTGCTAATAGAGCAACCTTCATTAAGACCCGGTGAAACATAGGCATTTAGTCTTATTTGCCATCGCAATTCAGATGCCTCTAATAGTAGATGTATAGGAGCTCCTCTAATAGTGTCATGCAGTTGTTCAATGACCATATACTTAAACTGGTGGTCCCCATGCTGGGTAATGTGTTTAGCAAGGGCGTTTACATCTTTTGCTTTACTAATTGCATACTGATGTTCGTAGATCCGGTCTCTTAATCTACGCTCGGTTTTGCCTACATAAAAACCTGTACATTTTTGGCATAAGGCCAAATAGACCACCATTTTTGAGTTGCACGTACATCTACATCTAATGTCATATCTAATGTTGTTAATGTCGAATCTATTTGATTCAAGAATGTGGCGACATTGATTACAGTTTTGACATTTAAACATACCGGGAATGCGGGTACTCTGCTGCTCGGGTTGTTCCAATAACATTTTCATGTTTTTACCCCTTCTGTATGTGACCTCTGGTTTATCTCCCAGTTTATTCAAGATTACATGATTGGAGCGGAACAAGTTCCAATTCTTAGTGATAATGTCCATGATAAACCTACTACTCGGGCAGTATGTGAGAATTAATCTAGTGTTATTATGGTGAACTAAACTAATTTCACCTGTAGATTCTAACCTAGACTCAACTATCCCAATGGTACTGATGTTCAATATAGGTTTATACATACCACTTGATCTTTTATTAGTAACCTCATTGACTAAATTGTCTATTAAATAATATGTTTTGTGAAATATACTGTCTGAGGAAGTCTGTGTATATCACAGACGAAAAGCGGTTCATTAAATTTATTTTCCAGTGACTACTGTGGTATATTGCGTGTTACCCTATTGCTTTGATACCAGATTTTATTTCTTGGTTTGTGCTGCTTTGTATTTGGTCGTTTCATGGCTTCTGGATCTGACAGCAACGATGGGTTTTCTCCAAATGCCACTCCAGCATTATTGAGGAGCTGTAATAGTGCCTCTCCAGCACCGGCTACTCTATCTGCAGTCGCACAGGATAATTTATTTGAGTCACTATTCGAGAGGATGGAATCGCTGTGTGCGAGGCTGGACAAGCTAGACACACAACAGCAGGACATGAAGAATTTCTTCCTGCCTTTTGTTAACAATCTTAAACCGATTGCTGCGGAGAATGCGCCAGGGGGCGCTGTTCAACTTGCGAACACCTTTGCAACGTTTTCTTCTCCGAATGGGAACAACGAACTTGGCAGCTTGAATCTAGCAAACGGTAGAGAACCTCCTAATCCCTTGTTACAGCCAGGCTTGGCTACTACTTCTAATTTGACAACAGCAGCTAGCACTAGGCTGGCTCCGACGACTATATCTGATATAGTGCAACAAGCACGAACAGTGAACTCACCTATGCTAAACGAAGGTTTAGCTAGGACAGAGCAACTACCTATCGGAGGACCAACCAGCGTTTTACAGAGTCAGCCTGGGACTATCGACCGCATGGTGGATGCCAGCAGGAATTTACCTAGTGTTTCACTTGATGGGGCACCAATTTTAGGCAACTGGTTGTCCGAGGACTTTGTGTTTTCAGGATATGGGGACAAGGCAACTCGTAAGACGCACGATAACACACCTGATGGCCACGAGGTAAATAGTAATACACTAGCTGATAAATTAAAAACTTTCGATAAACTTTTATTAAAACTTAAAAAACTGAAACTGGAAATATCATATTTTAACGAATGTATTGCCTGTAATGTCATCCCTAAAGGCCTAAGGCATTTCCAATACCCGACAGGGTTAGTTTCGAATTCAGAGTTTCACAAAGAGCTGATTAATTTATTTGATCAACAAGGTCGAGACCTTTTAAAGGTAATGATTAAGCATTACTCCTTATGGGTGACACAGTTAAATGAAGAAATTACTGTGTTGGACAACTCCATCAAAACTCATGAGGAATTTAGCAGGTACAAATATGACTACAATAGATGCTTTACCAGCATAGACCAGTACCTGTCTAAATTAAAGTATAATAAAATTAAGAAATTGGAGCGCGATTTGAAAGCGTACCAATTAGGGGTGGCTTATCCACCCCCTGCGCCTTCACAAGCTTGGTACCCTAATGGTGGTAGTAGTAATTTTTCTTCTACCACAGATTGTGGAGGTGAGGCAACATCTGATAACATCAGGGATCTTGATACTTTTGGGGATACACTGGTCGACCAAGGTGTTAGAAGGAGTGAGAGACTAATGAATCGTAAACAACAACAGGTCTCTCACACTATGACCACGGGCCAGCAACAGGCCTATTATAATGCCAATAGACAGGGAGCAATCCCTAAGCAAAGGAACAATTTACAGCAACCAACTAGGGGGAAGCAACAGAAACAGACTTTTCAGAGGCAGTAGATACCAGGAGCACCCACAACCTGGCTCTACCTCCACCTTTTGGTATTACTGAGGCCCCGATTTGTGTTGTTACTGAGGTTCCTTGTGCGGCTCCACCTTTGCCTACTATTAATAACTTTCAGGATGTTGAGGCTGATAGCTCGGTTCCCTCTACCAACCAACGAATGGGTCCAGTTATTTCCACCAACCAACTTGGTGACTTTAACATCTTCAACTATTCTAACGTGTTGATTCCTGATGAACTGGCTGACCTTTTATCTAAAGGGTACACTTATGTACCCCAACAGAAGTTCAATCTAGTTAACACCATTATTGATATTAAGATGTTTGCTCGTAAATTGAATCTTAATCTGTTGTTTGAACCACGTGGGGTTAGTCATAATGTTCCATCTGACACCTTTGTTCCCAGTATGTTTAATCCACCTTTGCATCCACTAGTACAAGCATTTGAGACCACTTGTGAACTTGATTTAAGACACAGTAATTTGCATTTATGTACTGGTGCTAATGACTTAGGGAAGGCTGAAATGGCTTTATTGGAATTTGTTAAGATACACTCCTTAAGAATTTGTAAGCCTGATAAAGGTGGCGGGGTTGTAGTGTTTGATCAGATTGATTACTTTGACAGGATGTTAGACCTACTGTCTAATGATGCGTATATGATCAGTTCAAGATCTGAGGTCAACCACGCATACCGTAAGATTAAGAGTTCCTTGGATGAAATGCTATTTGAGGGTAGACTTAACCAAGGACAACATAAATATCTTACCACATTATTTCCTAGGTTTCCTTGTATCTTTGGTATACCCAAGATACATAAGGACCTAGTCAACCCACCCATGCGCCCATTAGTTGATGGACGTGGCTCTCCTACATACCCGTGCCAAGCTGGTTGACACAATTTTACAGAAATATCTTAAGGAAGAAGAGCAAATCTGCAAAGACTCCTGGTCTTTTCTAGACAAAATGAACAAAATTCCATTCAGTATAGAGTATAATTTCTTGACAATAGATGTCAAAGATTTATACACTTGTATACCATTGCAGATAGCTTTAGACTGGGTGGCCTTCTTCCTTAAAAGTAAGGGTGCTCCACCCCATGAAATATCCCTTGTGACTGAATTGTTGGATTTGATCCTATATAACAACTATTTTTTAATGGGAGAGAATTTTTACCGTCAAACAACAGGGGTGGCCATGAGGTCGCCTTTGGAGCCAGCTTGGCCAATATAGTGATGTCGTACTGGGAAAGGGAGAATATATTAAGCAATGATTCAGTACTAGTGTCTAAGATTAAGTACTATACCCATTACCTGGACGACATCTTTATTCTATTAGAGGGTGAAGAAGCTGAGAGTCTGTTATTATTGGATCTATTTAACAACTCCACCGACTTTTTAGTGTTCACCTCTTCCTTTAACACTGAGGCAATAGCTTATTTAGACGTATGGTTGGTGAAAAATGTAACCTTGAATAAATATGTGGCTAATATATATAGAAAGCCTACCTACTCTAACTCACTTCTCCATTTCAGTAGCTGCCACCCCAGCTACCAAAAAAGGTCAGTAGCTAAGGGCCAGCTCGTACGAGCAGCCCGGATGGTTAGCTTAGACGATGACTTCCTTAAGGAGTGTAACTTACTTAAGAACATGTTCCTACATAGAGGCTACCCGCTCAATTTAATAGACAATTTAGTCAATGAGGTTACTAATAAAAGATCAAGTGGTATGTATAAACCTATATTGAACATCAGTACCATTGGGATAGTTGAGTCTAGGTTAGAATCTACAGGTGAAATTAGTTTAGTTCACCATAATAACACTAGATTAATTCTCACATACTGCCCGAGTAGTAGGTTTATCATGGACATTATCACTAAGAATAGGAACTTGTTTCGCTCCAATCATGTAATCTTGAATAAACTGGGAGATAAACCAGAGGTCACATACAGAAGGGGTAAAAACATGAAAATGTTATTGGAACAACCCGAGCAGCAGAGTACCCGCATTCCCGGTATGTTTAAATGTCAAAACTGTAATCAATGTCGCCACATTCTTGAATCAAATAGATTCGACATTAACAACATTAGATATGACATTAGATGTAGATGTACGTGCAACTCAAAAATGGTGGTCTATTTGGCCTTATGCCAAAAATGTACAGGTTTTTATGTAGGCAAAACAGGGCGTAGATTAAGAGACCGGATCTACGAACATCAGTATGCAATTAGTAAAGCAAAAGATGTAAACGCCCTTGCTAAACACATTACCCAGCATGGGGACCACCAGTTTAAGTATATGGTCATTGAACAACTGCATGACACTATTAGAGGAGCTCCTATACATCTACTATTAGAGGCATCTGAATTGCGATGGCAAATAAGACTAAATGCCTATGTTTCACCGGGTCTTAATGAAGGTTGCTCTATTAGCAGCCTTCTTAAACTTAAGAACTTGGTTAGATAAATATGTTATCATGGTTTTACCAGTCTGCAATACAGTATTATTGTATTGTGATTCTTATTTACATCCTTTAGGTAGTGTTTAGTTTGTGTATAGGTGATAGGCTAAGGACTGGTTGATTCCTAGGGTTAGTTTATAGTTTTTAGTTTAATTTTTAACTCTTATCATATACAATGTTTTTGATTTAACATAATTATGTGAGTATGTTTTTAAATTTCACTCATGACTTATAACTTGTCTGATTGGTCAACGACCTTTTGAATCAGCACTGCTGTAACATTTAAGCTGCCTGTTTTGTAAAATTGTGAAATATACTGTCTGAGGAAGTCTGTGTATATCACAGACGAAAAGCGCTTCATTAAATTTATTTTCCAGTGACTACTGTGGTATATTGCGTGTTACCCTATTGCTTTGATACCAGATTTTATTTCTAGGTTTGATTGTGATGTATAAAGTAATCGAAGAACTGTATGAGTGCTGCATGTGGAGATGTGTATATGAGTGATGGTTAAGTAAGTTTTGGATTTAAGGCGAAGGAATGACTGTGGTGCTACAAGACATATTAATAAAGGGACTGCTGAGTGATGAGGGGAAGGTGAAAGTTACAGAGAGGATAGAGCAATAGGTTAATGAAAGGAGGAGTATTATAATGAGGCTGAGATATACTGTGTGAGGAAGGGTAGGCAGCTTGGCTAATATGCAAAGAAGAAGTTCTATGTGAATTGAGAATGAGAAGAGCATAGAAATGTGATGGTGGAGTGCTTGAAGGTTTGATGTTGAGTAGTGGGGATCTTAGTTGACTGTGGGTTGAAAGTATAAAGACGATAGCAATTTTGTGAGAGAATTTGTGAAAAATGAAGTGGGTAAAGAAGTGGGTGCTAATTGCTGGTGTTTTGTTTTGTAGTGTAGTAGTATATATCTTTAATGTGGGGATTAAATGGGTTGGAAGGGGGCAGGCATCAGTACACACAAACTGGAGAGATCAGTGGGTAGCTGGAGAACTGCAGGTAGCAGGGAAGCAAAGTAGGCTACATTTCCCACTAGTGACTTAATCAGTATATTCATGCACAGTAGTTGCAGGGGTTGTAGAAGGCAGACAGCCATAGCACAGTAGTGGCCAGGAAAGAGAAAGTAAACAAAAAGATAAGGGGATTCAGCTCAGTGAGCTGAAACAAATGTGTGAGGTGCTCGGTTCTACCTGACATAGTCGAAACCACACGACACCGACAACAACATCACCGACACCACATAATCGACAGTCCATTAACACGAAACCTCACATACCCGACAACGAAATAACCGACGGTACACAAACACGAAACCCCATACACTGCACACACCACCATAACAACAATAAAAAACAAAACACATCCCCATTCCACAAACCACACACACAACACAAGCACACCAAAATCCTTACAAACCCACACTAAACCTTACCCTAACCCTAAGGTCTGTCACTATCGCACACATACCTAACCTGCTCCCTAACCCTAACTCACTTAACCCGCCCCTATCCCAAAGTCTATCCCTACCGCACACTTACCTAACCCGCTCCCTAACCCTAACTCACTTAACCCACCCCTATCGCTCCCTAACCCTAACTCACTTAACCCACCCCTATCGCTCCCTAACCCTAACTCACTTAACCCACCCCTATCCCCACAGACCGTCAATATCCACACTTACCTGACTCGCACCCTAACGTCCGTCACTACCGCATACTCACACAGCCTTTTCCCATGTCGGCATCCTTGGCGTCGGTGTTGTCATCCGTCGTGTCGGTCTTGTGTATTGTGGATGTTCTGGCACTCGCGATTCGCGTCGGTCTTCTTCATTGTCGATCTTCTGGAGCTCCGGATTCCGTTGTCGATCTTCTGCGCTGTCGACTAAGTCAGGTAGAACCGAGGTGCTCCTGTTTTATTAGATGCACACAATTTAACATCCACCCACACACTCTTTGGGGAAATCCAACACGCTCCCAGGTACTCTATCCAAGGGAGTAAAACACACTCTGCAAAGAAACACGATTAACAATTAACTACATTCATTACTGAAGCCAAGTAATACATTTGATATTGATTAGTTAAGGAAAATTACAGAAGAACACATGCCTCATAAGCATCCCACAAGAGTGGCATGAATTTGTGTTTTCTCTATAGGACCACCAGTAAAGAAAAAGGGGGAAAGAGTATGAACCAGGGATATACTCCTCGCTGATGGCAACCTGTTTAACAATGTAAGCGCCACATAAGCATTTCACAGGAGTGGCATGAATTTATCTTCTCTTTTTAGGATCAAAAATGAAGAAAAAGTGAGAGGACACCAATAAGGAAAGTAATACAACCCCTGCTGATGGCAATTTATTTAATAATGAGAGTCCTGTACTGCTTCTCTGCATGGTATTAATATTGTTGTTTTGTTCGATGCATGAAAGGAGGCAATTCTTACTCATCTGAAAATCGGTAACCAGAAGCTGCACTCTGCAATCTAGGGGAGTTGGCAAAGACAAAATGAGTAAGGGATGCTTGGAGTTTAAGAATGAGCAAGGTGATATATTTGTAAACACATGATCTCCATCTTCCTGTAGCTAGGCATCAGCACATTTAAAGATCTAAACCCTATACAACACATCTTTCTATTTTAGTTATAAAATACAATTATAATTTATATACATTCTGTGGGTTAGCATGCATTACTTAATACTGATTATTTTTAAAAATCAGTCTCTAACTTTTATGCCGTGTGTGTTATAGGCATTTAATTCAAACAATATATTTTTTGTACACATTCAGAAGACATTCCAATACATCTAACTTTTTTAGTGTTTAGAATCAGACTCAACTCTCAAACTGTCTATAAACTTATTTTTAATGGTCTTCTGTATCAGGATTATTTGATAGATTGTTCCCGCAGGACATCAGGTCACCTTTTACTGAACAGCTTCTGATACATTAGAACTCTTCCTGAAGACATATCAACAGCCTCCCTGTGCAACTCTTGGATATTAAAATTCTTATAGTCTCTACTTTCTAGTGACACTAATGGTTGTGGTAATTCTGGATGCTATTCTTCATTAGACGTTGATGTACATGTCTAACAGAAAGAGTCTGTTACTCTCATATACAGATTCCAGTCTTCACCCACATAAAGGATCCTGGACTGGCTGCCTGAGCAACTATTTGATTTTCAGTTTTCAAACTTTCCTAGGACCTCTATAATCTTACTTTAGCTCTAACCTATTAATTCTGTTAATTTTCTGTAATTTCTATCAAAACTGTATTCCTTCTCTACTGTCTTCTTTATTGTATTTTCAGCACTTTGTACAGATTTTCAGGCATTGATAATGTAGAAGTAAACGATTTAACTTTTCAACTTTCTATTTATTAATTATTGAGATGGTGCGAGACTGAATCCCACAGCAAAGGAGTATGTCTAAATTTAAAAAATGTGAGATGACAATCCTCAATGCAACCACTATTGCTTGCTCTCAGATTTTTTCAGTGTTTGGACAGTTCTACCAACTTGTATGTCAGAATGCAGATATTATGTCTTGAGAATTATATGTCTGAATCCCCATTCATGTCCAAAGCTTCTGAATTCCTGATTTTTGTACTGTGGAACACCATCATAAAAGACAAAGTACAGTTGTGTAAGTAAACTTACCATAGCAGTAGATGTTTCATCACAGCTGAAGTAGCTTTAGCTATATAGGTTATATCCTGTCAAGCATACAATTGCCGACCACCTTCCAAAGCTTCAGGGCACCCTCCCATGCAACCACACCATCAGTCAGGTTGACCTGAGCTGACTAAAAAGATAGGTTTGGGTACCAAGCTCTTTAGAGTTTTCACATCAACACAGAGAGCGAGACTAAGCCCTGAAAGGACAATGCTAGGAACAATAAATAAATACATGTCAACATTCTGGCATAAACAACACACCAAAAAAACAAGGGGGGTGGAGGAAGGGAATGGCTACTGCAGCACTGATCATTTGAACATCTGCTATGGTAAGTTTACTTACACAACTGTACTATGTTCATCCTACTGATCAGAGGCAGTAATTACCCTAGCTTACTAAATTTTGGAGCTGGAAGGACAGGAGTCCAGGAGCCCATGGAGAATGGTTCTAGCAAAGCCTGATCTGGACCTATGGAATAAATTAAGCTTGTACTGCCTTGAAAAAGTTGCTACTTCAAGACTACTTCTAAAATGTAACCCTTGCCAAAAAGCCATAGATGAAGCCAAAGCCCTGGCAGAGTGGGCCTTGACCCTACCTGGAATGGACTATAACAAAAGGTAATAGCCTAAGACAACCACTTGGAAATAGTTTGCTTTCACACAGGTTGTTCCTTCTTCTTACCTTCACAAGAAATCAACAAGATAGTACCAGAGTTGTCTGTGGACATCTAAGGTCTGGAGTACCCTTTCTCCTTTATTTTTAAGTTCAGGAAAGAACACGGGGAGATGGATAGTTTGGCTTTAAGGAAACTTGGATACCACTTTAGGCATAAAATAAGGATTAGTTCTCAAAAGAAACCATGTCTCTGTGGAAAATGAAACGGGGTTGACTCACCATAAGAGCATGTACTTACATACCCTTCCAGCAGAGGTCAGGTCAATCAGTAAAACAGTTTTTTATGTTAAGAACCTGAAGTCAGCCAGGTTAGTTGGCTCAAGTGGAGCAAGTTTTAGCTTCTCTAACACAAAATTAAGATCAAAAGGAAGGGCTGCTATTCTTCTTGGAGGCCCCTTTGCAAAACCCCTTTCAAAAATATTTTGACATGAGAATTCATTGCAAGAGGATGATCCACTGAAAGACCTGCTGAAATGGCTGATAAATGAACCTTGATGGATGAGTAATAAATGCCATAAGATAGTAACTCACACAAATATTGTGAGACCAGAGAACAGCTAACCCTGAATGGGTGCTAGTTATGTTGCCGGAGCCAACTAGAAAACCTTTTCCATTTACTAATATGTGCTTTTCTAATATCAGGCTTTTTTGCCTCCATCATTACCTGCTGCACATCCTCAGCAAACAGGTGCCTAAAGGGAATTAAGGCCCTATCATCCAGACAGAATCACTGCTGCCTAGGCCAGAAGAAAGTCACCACAATGACCTTGGGGAATTCCTTCTGAATCTTCAGAAGTACCCTGGATATTAGTGGAAAGGGTGGAAAAGCTTACAGGAACATTCTTATCCAGGGAAAAGAAAATGCACTGGTCTTCTAGGCCCCTTCTTGCATGGAGTCCTGTGCCAGAATCTTGACAGCCGATTGTTCAGAAAGAAGGCAAGTAGGTCTGCCTGAGGAACACTCCACAGATGTATCAAATCTTGGATGACCCCCCCCCCATCTAGTTTTCATTCATGAGGGTCTGCCCTTCTCATGCTCAGCTTGTCTGCTACACATAGTTTTCTTCAGACAGAATGTAAGATGCCTGCAGAGTGAGATTGTGCTGTGAAGCTATATCCCAAGCTAACATGGCTAGTCTGCAAAAGGGGTAAACTCTGGTTCCAACTTGCTTGTTGATGTACCACATGATGGAGGTATTGTCTCTAACAACTTGAACAGGTCCCGGGGACTAATGATAATTCAGACTCGAGTGCCTTGATCAGGGCAAGCATCTCTTTTTATAATTATGTGTTTGCATCTGTCCTTTGGGCCACACACACCTTCCACTTTTATACCTCCCGAAACTGCTCTTCAAGCACAGTCCAAGGTGCCTGTGGTGACTGAATGCCTTGGAAAATGAAGGGATATGGAGAGACCAGGATTTAGGGAAATTTGCTATCTCCACCAAGTGATTTATCTTCTGACAAATCCAAGCACTGGGATTTGAAAAGACAAAGGATGTTGGTACTGGGACCAAAGAAACTTCAGATACCATTGTATCTTTCTCATGTGGAGTCTTGCCAGGGGTATCATGAGAATCCTAAATGCCATGAGACCCAAACTACTGAGGTATTCCCTTGCAGTGACCACAGTCTCAGTGGACAACCTTAAAAACAGATTTAGATATAGGTATATTTTTTCCTGTGGTTGAAAAGCTCTTTGAACTGAGGTGTCTAGTTGACACCCCAGGAACACAATCCTGTGGGAAGGAGTCAAAAAAAGATATGTGAATGTCCTCTTAGAACCCCAGTTTGTATAACAAATCTCTCACCCAAGTGAGAGATTCCGGACACTTTGAAAACAACTCTGCAAAGACAGCAAATCATCTAAATATGGAAAAAATCTTATCCTATAGTCTGAAATGAGCTATAAATGGAGTCAAATTAACACTCTTGTTGCAGTGGATAGTCCAAAGGGTAAGGCAGATAACTGATAATGCGATCCAGACATACAAAACCTTAACCACCTGAAGTCTGGATGAATATGGATATGATGATAAACATCTTTTAAATCTAGTGTTTCCAGAAAACTTGAATGAGGAAAGAGTAGTAACAAGTTTTGAAGTGACAGCATGTTGAACTTAGGAACTATCACAAACAGGTTTAAGAAAGAAAGATCCAGAACTGATCTCCAAACATGTTTCTTCTTGACATTATAAATCTCCTTGAATAAAAACTTTACCAGGCTGGGAAGGAGGAACTGGTTCTACCACTTAATCGGACAGCATATAATGAAGGACAGGGGGAAATAAAGGAATCTGGTTTGGTGGATTAGAAGTTACCCCTGAAATGGAGGGTAACCATTTGAAATGTTGGGATCAGTTACAGTGAGTCTCAAAATGCGGAGATTGAATTGCCAAAACATTGGACTTACACATACAAAGTCCAAGATGACATTTCTCGGAATATTTCCTTTACTCCAAGTTACGGCTATTTTGGAGCGCCCACATGGGGCCCCCACTCCGGCAAAAAGAAGTTTTAAGGAAAAAGTGATTTTTGAGATTTGCTCTTTTCCAGGTTTTCAATCCTTTTTTTTGGCTTTTGAGTGTCAACATTTCAATAGGGATCTGAAATGGAAGGATCATCCCATTGCCATATCTAACCTTGATGGATAATCTTCAAAACCCATTTGTCTGAAACTATCTGTTGCCAAAGAGAAAAGTGGTTATTCAGACTTTCTGGATGGAAAAAGGGATTGCCCATGTGGGAGAGGAGGGACAAGGTCACTTCAGTAGCCATTCTGAGTTGTTGGACTGCCTTCGGTTTGGGGGGGGGGGTCCTGAATTCCTTTTGGAACCTCCTTGTTATTTCTTATCTGCATTTTGTTGAGAAGGTTGAATTTGGTGTTTGATGAGGCATTAGAGAATCCCTTAGAAAATTTGGAAAAGGAAGGCTGAAAACATTCCCAGTATGATCTTACCCCTTTCATCACCTTTTTTGATAATCTCTGCAGCCAAGGAAACAAAAGCTAAATTTATATCCAAAGGAGAATTTAAAATATCATTTCAACAACATCTGAAAGGTTCCAAGAATGCAGACAGGCAAACTGCTCAAAACAGTAGCACTGGTCATAGCCCTGGAAAAGTATCAACTGAGTCATATATGCACTGCAAACAATGACCTGTGACTTGAACAATGGACAAAACTAAATTATTTGAATCAGAGTTTTCCTCACAAGAAGAAACTGCAGGCAAAGCATTCCTCATACTTTCACAATTAGTCAGAATAAACTAACATATGAGCCTGACAATTCAAAATTCTGAAAAACTTCCAGAAGCATACACTTTTTCAAGTACTTATCAATAATCTTCTCATACTTGTCAGTGGGAGTAGGACTGAAATTAAATGGAAGGTATGTACTTACCATGATGCTAGATCCAAGTTGTTTTGTTTTCACCTGGTGCAACCTTTGGATTATCGGATCTGACCTTGACGCTTTTCAGAAGGTTGGATACAGAGCTCTGACTCCTCCCCTACCCATAATTCCCTCAATTCCACAGAGCACCACTGACTGAGTTTGCTTGCTTATACTTACAAAATGTTTAACCAACAAAAGGCTGAATAAGCCTGCTTAATATAATAGAAACAAAAACAGTGAAAGCATGCAGAACACCAAGAAAAGGCTGTCCATTAATGGTGGTTATATTAAACATTTTTCAAGACACCTGGAATGAGAGCCTTGGATTTCTTCTTTGTGAAGCTGGATTCTAAGTTTGTGTTTTTTGTTTTGTTACTGGTTTTGTATTTGGTGAGGAATTTCATGGCCTCAGAGGGTGTAGGAATGTCACAGACCTTATATGCACAAATGGATATGGAAAATCTTCAACGAAGTATTGGTGAACTTACATGTTCGGTGCAACTACTCTCTCAAACAGTTGATTCTATTAGTCCAGGGCAAAGAACAGGCATGAATGATTCTGACAGAGGAGCTGGTATTGCAGCCAAAGGTATGGCTGATGGTCTGAACAAAAACTATAATGGTTCTTCAACACCAGGCAATAGAAAATACTACTTTAACAATAAATAATGGCCACATTTTTCCTGTACTGAATGACTGGTTACATAAAAACAGCAAAAAAAGCTCAATAGATACTGCTGAAGCTAGCCGAGGAACAAACATCAAAACCACAAAAAGAAATCTTCGGCTAAACACCACGGCATGTTCTCTGCTGATAAAACACTTATGCTGGTCACGTCTATGGATAAAACAACCACTTTATTCAAAAAAATGAACAGAAATGATGAGCTCTTTCGGCTGTAGTAGCCTTCTTCAGATTGTAACAAAGCAATCATCTGAACAGTTTAAAAAACAAGTGACAACCAATCACACTCATTGTTTAAAACTTAAAAACCAATAAGAAACATGTATTGCTATCTAAAACATTAATTTATGCCTAAACCTATTATAGGTCATTTAAAAATCAATAGACCAATCACTAAAAAAGAGGGAGGGGGTTAAAACCATTAAGAGTGATACTGAACATAAGTGTATATATAAAGTTGTCAATAACGTGTATAAAGTCCATGGTAATCATTTAACTGCCATGGATAGTTCCTGCCTAGGTAGCAATTCGTCTCTTAAACAACACCACTAGAAGAATGGAAACAAAACGTTTTCCATATCACGACAAAAAGTCAGAAAACCATTACATGTTAAATCACAAAACCTTCAAGCCTATTGTTGTCATTAAGTATAAACATTAAACCAATGGCTGGTAGGGGGTAGAGTTCAAAAGAAGAAAATGAAGAACACACTTCCTAAATCAAAACTTGTATATATGTTAGCAACTGGCAGTGGTGGCTAAAAAAACCCGGCAAGGTTTGATTCAATCCATCAAATAAGGATACAGGTCCCATATAACCAGTAGCTACTCATAATTTGCAACTCATCCTCCAAGATAAAACCAAAAACAAACAACCTTCAAAAGATGTCCATACGAAGACAAAAAATAAATATAGATCGCATACCATACAAAAAACTTCATATCCGCTCAGCCTATCACTAAACTTTAAGGGGATGGATAACATAGAAAGAGCTCTTAACTGGTCTCTCTGTTAGAGACAAAAACCAATAATAGCTGATGTATGCTTAACCTATCACGTTGTTAACTTGAAAATCACAACCAATCATATTCAACTAGAGGGTATCTGCACCTAAACATCAACTAAAGTTCTATAGCATGCAATAATGTTAAACAAAAAAAATGCAAATGAAAACCAATATACGGATTACATTCAGATATACCTCTTTGGACATCAAATAATAAGACTAAAGACCATTTTAAACTATATAAAAAATAGTTAGAAAAACCCTAGGATACGATCACAAAAAAACACATTCATAACTTTTGAATCCCTCGTAAGTACCTCTTATCAAAATAAAGAAGGAGGTTGCATAGCAACAGCTTATCTATACGATCTACCATTAGTTTTGTGGAAATAAGCATTCAGAAAAAAACATTATAGGTCCCACTACTAGAGACTTAAAATATTACCTATTGCCACATCCTTAACCAAATATACGGTTGCCTAGGAAATCCTAACGAAGCGTAATAAAATATACAGGTTCTATACCTAAACTTGGAACTAAATTTCTCGTACGAACAATCATTTTAAATCAAATGAAACGACACACAAAACATGAAAAAAATATTGAAAAACAAATAAAAAACATCATTATTCTATATCTAATAAAACAGGTTGGGTGATCATATGGCTTAATTCTAAATAAATAGGAAGCCATGTTTACTAAATATAACACCCACATGATTTACTGGAAGAAATGGATTATAAACTTTTGAAAGTAAAAAAGCTTCAGTTGGAGAACATGTATCTAACTGAATGTATTCGGACTGGTAGAGCGCCGAAAGGACCTCGGGTCTGGAAACATCCTACAGGCCTAGAACCAGACTCAGCACTACATAAAGAGCTGGTAAATATGTTTAATGAACACAGTTGCGAGTACATGGAGATCTTGGTTAAACATAATGGGAGTACAAATAGAGAGGCGCATAAAAGAGACATGTGAGTTGGACAATGATATTGTGTTAGTAATCCTGAGTTTGAGAGATATAAATTTGACTATAGAAGAATGTTTGATAGCAATGATGGTAAAATTCAACAATTAAGGGACCATAAAATGAAAAAAATTGGAAAGGGACAGTATCGAGTATGCCAATGGTATGCCCTATCCAAAACCTCCACCAGCACAAGTTTGGTGATATAAAGACTTTAATAAAAAACAACAGTTGAATTCCCAGGACTCCCAAGACATGCAGCAACCCGCAATGAATCAGACGTCATGGAATGAAACAAGTATGAGTGCCAACAATGAACATGGAAATATTTAGTCATCATCTTTTTTATACCAAATGAAATACCCCCAGCTTTGGAGATCTGAGAGGTTAAAAGGAAGGCAGCAGGGAACCAATGGAACACCAACAATCGGCCCCCATCACATATGGAGAACCAATGGCAGTACAAGAACCGGCCACAAGCCAATCAGGAGAACCAATGGAATCAACAGCAGCAGAGATGAGTGATTCACTAGTTGAGAACCCAAGCAAAAACTCATTGGATGAGGGGACCTGTGGAGTTTGTCAATGAAAAAGGGGACTTTAAGGTGTTTAATTATACCCAATTGAAAATTAGCAAAACATTAATTGAGACTTTTTCAAATGGGCTGAGTTTTGTACCTTCAACAACGTTACAAATTTATTAATGGAGTTAAAAAGAATCTTAAGTTTAAAATCATCTTTAATGAGTTGTCACAAGCTTTGACAGGATTGAGAATTTCTAGCACCTACAATCCTCCATTACACCCTATTGTAGAACTGTATGAAAAGGTGTGCGAATCTGACTTCAGATTTCTGTTAAAAGACAAAAGGAATGTGGGGTACAACATGAGTAAATATGAGTTAGAAGAAATAAAAAAGATAAATGAAAAAATGTAAAGCTCATGAAACCAGATAATGGAGGGGGTATGGTGGTTATGCATTACGATCTCTACAAGAAAATCTTTGATATGTTGAAGGATGACAAATACACTCCAGTGTCCCTGAATCATTCAAACTGTGCTTTTAGCAAAATTAAAACACAAATAAAATATTTACTTACTGAAGGTAAAATAACCATTGATGAATTTAATTACTTAAATATTATTCAACTATGCCTAACATTTCTGGGATCCCAAAAATTCATATAGACCAGAACGAGCCACCAATGTGCCCAATTGTGGACGCTAGGGGTCAATTACTAAGCTCTTGCGCGGTTTCTGGACATACAGTTGAAACAAGTATGTAGAGATTCTTGGGATATCCTCAGTAAAATGAATGGATTATTCTTCAGTAGGGAAGACATCTTGTTCACAATTGATGGTAAAGACTTGTATACGGTCATTCTTCATTCCTTAGGTATTGAATGGTTCTGTGTATATTCTATAAACAACAATATTGGACAGGTTAAGGTTAATTTATATGAAGACTTACTAGAATTGGTATTAAAAAATATTTGCTGGTGTTTGAGAAACAATACTTCCTTCAAACAAAAGGTGTGGCTATGGGTTCGAGCTGTGGCTCCATATTTGCTAACATAATGGTCTACTGGGAAAAGAATTTCTTACTGGATAGGAAATTTAAGAACAGTTTTAGGATATATACTCGTTACCTTGATGATATTTTCCTTTTATTGAAAGACGGGGAAGAATTCAACAAATTTCTTGATTATGTTAACCAAACTACTGAATTCCTGAAATTCACCTCACAAAAAGACATCATAAAAATAGCTTACTTAGACTTATTGCTTGAGAAGGAGTTTAGCTAATATGTATATAGCACGTATTTATAGAAAACCTACACATTCAAATGCCCTACTCCATTTTTCTAGTGCACATCCCCTAACTCAAAAAAATCAGTAGTTAAAGGGCAGTTTGTGTGCACTGCTAAAATGGTTACAAGGGAGGACGACTTTTTAGAAGAATGTGAGAACATGACTAATACATTCTTAAGTAGAGGGCATCCAATGGACTTTATAAAGATGTCTAAATAGGAGGTGATTCATAAAAGGACAACAGATTATTTTACACCTATTTTGAATTATGAAAGTATTTATGTTGAAATAAATAAAAAGGAAGACAGAGTAAATAAGTTTAAATGTGTTTGCGTGACTACTTACAAACTTGAAAGTGACAAAATAAAACAAATTATGATAAAAAATTGGTCCATTTTAAAAGATGATGTTAATATGAGGAACAAGATTGATGACTGCCATAGGTTTGTGTACAAGAAAGGTATGAGTTTAAAACATTGCTAGAGAAACTGTTTATTAAATGCAATACCAAGTCAAGTCATTGTATGTGATGCTGTGGTTGTTGTAATTACTGTAAAATATAGGTTTGTGAAAAGGTGGACATAGAGGAGAAAAAAATAGTCCATATTTCACTCTGGGTAGACCACCAAAGATTTTTGTTCCTTGCTGCGGCCCTGTTGCTAGATGGCTGTATGGAAGTTACATCTAGTAGGCATGGCTCTTCTTAATAGATATGATTGCCAAACTAAAGGTGTAGTGTATGCGGCTTTATGCCAGCGCTGCAAGGCCTACTACATAGGAAAAATGGAGTGCTCTTTAAAAGAACTCATCTATGAACGTTGTTATGAAATTAAGAAATAAAAAATTACTAAAGCACTTGCAAAGCATATTATGACCAATGACAAGCATTAGTTTAAATTTGTCATCTTAGGAAAAGTAAAAAGAAATGAGAGGGGTGGACCGTGGGCGGTCTACCTTGAAAAGAGAGAACTATATTGGCAGTTACTTTTTAATGTGACCAATCACCCAGGACTGAACGAGCATGTTTCTACTACTAGTATACTACAACTAAAAGCTGTACAAAGATAGTTTTTAAAGCACATAAGAAAACGTTTCTAATAATTTTATATATGTGTTTTTAAGCATTTACACATTGATTTGCGTATTTACTGCATTTCTTAATAGTAGTACATTGATTAGGGTTTCACTTATATTAGCGAGGGGATGTGTTACTTACAAAACAATCCTAATGGTTGTTAATCAAAATCAAGTAGTTTGTGATTGGTTTAGCGAAACCTGGAGCAAAGAATGAATTGTACTTGTAAGGTGAGCAGGTTTGTTATTAAATGGACAAATTTTATTGGCTTTCAATGTAAATTATGTATACCATGATTGGTTGGTTTAATCAGGGTTTTAAGAATGAATTGTATCTGATGAAGTTTTGGCATTGTACAAGACGAAAGTGCTAACTTATAAATTTTTACTACTTTTGTTTTAAGTGTGTTTATAAAAAGAGTGCTGCTTGTATTAAAAGTTTTTCAAAACACCTGGAACCAGAGCCTTAGATTTCTTCTTTGTGGAGTTGGATTCTGAACCAACTGAAAACAAGACAACATGGATTTAGTGAAATGCTAAGTACATAACTTTTGCATCGGATAACTGTTTCATTTGGTTCAACCTTTGGGACAGAATCCCAAGCTATCGTAACACTTGGGTGGAATCACGGAATAATATTCATGAGTATAAAGGAGATAAATTAGAGAGAGTAGACCAAGTAGCTGCAAATCTCATCAATAAGAATCGTACCCATGAAAGCAGTGGAAGTAGCTACCACTCTGGTGGAATGAGCCTTTGGATTGCCATGTAAAACTATACCCGATTTTTCATAGACAAAAATTATACAGTCAGAAAGCCACCTGGATAGAGTTACTTTAGAAACTCATTGATTCAATTTAGCTTTTGTAAAGGCAAGGAAAAATTGATCAGACTTCCTAATATCATTTGTGCTATGTAAATAATACCTGCACTGACAATGAATACCTAAGCAAGTGTAGAATATATTCTCCTTCGTTAGACAGCTTTGGGAAAAACTAATTAAGCTTCACTTCAGAGGCCACCTTTGGAAGAAAATGGGGAATTTGTTCTCGAAGATGCTCTGTCCTTATGAAAAAAAAAACAGATATGGGAGTTTATGTTATAAGGCCTTCAGTTCCAATATCTTCCTTGCAGATGTGAAAATCACCAAAAGGAGAGTTCAAGAAAATAAATTTTAACTCTACTGTAGAGGTAGGCTCAAATGGAGCTTTGTCAAAGCCTGAGGCATCATAGCAATATCCCAGGGAGGAAATGGAACTGGATCTCGAATTGGAGGTCTTAACAGACAGATTCCTTTCAGAAAAGCTTTTGAAATCTTTAAGAGGCAAAAGAAGTCTGATTCTGCCTTATGTGAAAATTGGAAATGGCCCCTAATTGTACACTGATGGTTGACAAGCTGGATACTTTTTGAAAAAAGCTCAGTCAAAAATTGTGGAATCAATGGAGCCTGGGCTGAGAAAGGTTCTATTCCTGGAGGAGGCCCAAGTGATAAACCTTTTCCATTTACTGATAAACTTTTCTGGCATTTGGTTTCTGTGAAGAAGATAAAATATGAATCACTGAAGTAGAAAGCCTGGCATTCCTGGATACTGTTAAAATTGGAAAAACATGCAGTTAATTTCAGGGTTTTCAGCTCCCACTGAAGCTGCCTGGAAGGGTGATACAGAAGATCTGGATGAGGATCCAACATCTGGGGCAGGTGTATTAGATGAGGCCAGAAGAAGGGAAAACAAACTTGTCAGGGCCAAAAGGGTGGGGAAAGAGGATAACTTTGGCCTTGCACCTTCTGGATCTATGAAGAAACGTTGTCATCAGAGGAAGGAAAGGCATAAAGGACACCCTGGGGATACATCGGGGCTAAAGCTTCTCTTGGTGTTGGACCCCATGGAGGAATCAGGGCACAATCACCGCTACACTTGTTGTTTAGGTATGAAGCAACAAGACTGCAGCATGGATGGCCCCAGTGACCGAAAATCTGTGTTGCCACCACCTGACTGAGGGACCACTTGACAGGCAGAACTATAGACCTGCACAGTTTATCCACCAGAACATTAGAAATCCCCAGGATGTGCGCTGCAATGAGAAAGGGACTGCGATACATTGCCCACTGCCATATTCTCAAGGCTTCCCAACAATATGGATATGACTGAATTCCTCCTTGCTTATTAATATACTAGACCACCCCATGTTGTCCATCTGTATGCAGATCACACTGTTGGGAAGTCAGTCTAGAAAGTCTTGCAAAACTTGAACTGCCCTCATCTCACTTTGGGGGGAAGAAGGTCCTTCAGAACAAGTTTGTCTGCATGACCTTGCAAGGCACTAGTACCAAAAGAGGCACATGCCTCACAGTCTGCATCCAGGTGTGCAACCCCTAAGCAATAAGTACACAGGAAAAGTGAGTCTGATGGTGGTATCTTGTGGCCGCAGGCCAAACACTTCTTAAACCCAGTAGGCATGTTTGACTTACTGGGGAAAAAAACAGGATCAACTACTTGCAATAGGCAAAGCTAAAAACAAAGTCAACAATCACCAACGGTCACACAGCCAAAGAACAATACCAATAACCATTGCAACACTATTAATGCTATCAGCACTAAGAAAAAAAACTTGGTAAATATTAGGTGAAAAAAATATATAGAAAAAGGATAGTGGAAAGAATTTTTTTTTTTAAAGGGGAGGACATGAGGCAAAAAAAAGGAGCTTAAAGTTTATCAAAGGCAACAGAAGAAAAAAATTCTAGTAAAGTTAAAGCAATAAACTGTATCCAAACAGTCAGGGCCCTTGAAACCCAGGTCCTTCTAGATCATGCAGCAAATGACATCTGAGGTACTATGGGAACTGAGAGAAGGTAGGAGGGAGTCAGAGCTCTGGATCCAAGCTTTTGAAAAGCGCCAAGGTCGAATCTGGTTGGATCTGTTAACCTAAAAGTTGAACTGGACAAAAACAGACAACATGGGTGCCAAATGTTTAGCAGCAGTAGGATTAACTAAAACTATGGCTGCTGGGAAGAGTTAAAAGATTGAGGAACTTTACACATTCTATCTACCTTTTTGGGGCAGAAGGTTGACTATTAGGAAAATTCAGGACGTGACACACATGCATCCTACAGAGCTGACAGAACTGGGAGAATGGGTGAAGGTTCTGGAAATTCTTTTTGTAATACAGTATTTTCTGAGGGACAGGGATTTATAGTCCCTCAAATTATTTTCTGAAGGGCTGAGAAATCCCAGTCTTTTCCCACTTACAATACTAGGACATTCCAGAAACAGTTTCAGAGAAAAAGAAACCCCTAGAAGGAAAATTAGAAACTGAGCTCTCCTCTGAGTCTCAGTCAGAAAACTGAGGGGAAAACTCTGCATCTCTCCCTTCATCTTTCTGTCCAGATACAAAATCTGGAATCTCTTCAATTAACAGGTATCCCTCTTTCTTTTCCTAGAAGCCACCATATAAGAAGGATCAACAGCCTAAATTAAACAATGACTCAGACCTAGTAAACTATTTAGGCTGTTGATCCTTCTTATATGGTGGCTTCTAGGAAAAGAAAGAGGGATACCTGTTAATTGAAGGGATTCATGCTTGTCTAAAGAAATTTGAAGAGGAGTAGATACATGTTCAGTTTTCTGTTTTTTTGAGAGGAAAAATGGGGCCAACAGTTTTACTAATGGCAGCAGTAGCTGACCTTGCGGCAAAAGCTGTTTGCTTCACTTTTTGTTGGCTGGAAGAAAGACCTGGGGCAGCCTAGTACTAATCTAGGAACCTATGAACCAACTATGGGATCACAACTGTACCTCTTTCCTGGGAAAACAAGTAACAAAAAACGGTAAAAATCTAAAGTCTTTAAAAGTAACTTTTTGCACACAGACAGCAAAAAGCACTTTAAAACACTTTGTAAGCCCCTAAAAGTAAAATAAATACATTTTCTCCACAGAAAAAATGTTTTTCAATAACTTTAAACAACTTTTAAACTCACAGGAAAAAGTCAGCTCCCATTTAAAAGTACAGTTTAGTCTCACGATAGTCTGTTAAAACACAAAACTCGTAGCTTTAAAAATAACTTTCCTAAACAGGAAAGTCCAATAAAACAGCAATATTTTGATGTGGCAAGATTTTCTACGCAAGGAACTTATCTGCCCAGCAATGGAGCAGCACAAACTGACCATCAATCCTTGAAAGCTTGCAGGGGGGGGGGGCATACACACTGATGGCAAGAAAGCTCTGAAGGGCTTGTCACCCAAACCTATTTTTTACATCAGCTCAACTCAAGATAGCCGATGGTTTTGGCATGTGGAATGTGGCCTGAAGCTTTTGAAGCTATCTGGCTGTTATATCCTTGGCAGGGTATAACCCACACAACTAAGGCTTCTGCAGCAGTGATCAATACGATGATCATCATCAGTTATCCTTCACATTAAGAAGGCATACTTTAAAGTGTACTGGTCACTTTTAGAAGTAACTTCATTTTACTGTTACTTTAATTTCTTTAGTATATTCCTCTTGTTAAAATTGCAAGTAGTTTTGCAAAACAAGAAGGTTACAGTGTGCTGTTTTAGCATGGGAATACAAGCAGCCTTTACAATAATTTAAGTAGTGAGATGTTATGGTTTAAGTTTTTCATAATGTCATGGCAGGGATTTGCAGCTCTAAAAAAAATATTCAGGAGGGACTGTGTTTATTAATAAAATAAAATGCAAAAATAACACACTTTTTTGCAATAAAGTTGTATAATTTGGCATTGGTTTATTGTAAGGAGGTTATATGCAAGTCCAAAAAAGAAGTTATGTACTTACCATAATGTTCCATGTGAGTTGTTAATCTCGCCTTCATTCTTACAGATGGGTTTGGAGCCGATCCTCTGCTCCGAGTTGGCCTACGAGGCTCGAGGCCTTTAGACAGCTCAAGGCCAAGTCCCTATGCCATGATGCACCTAGAGTTACCTCATATATTGTTTGCTGCGTATAATAATACCATGAATCATTCTATCACTCTTTAGGAGAAAGCCATAGAAGGATTGAGCAACCAGGAAGGATCTAGTATCTCGGTCCTCGAAAAACCCTGGAGGGGGTAGGAGGGTGGGAAGTAAGAATGAATGCGAGATGAACAACTCACATGGAAAGTTATGGTAAGTACATATGTGAAGTTGTTCTATCTCACCATTCATTCTTACAGATGGGTAGCATCCCAAGCACCATCTTTCTCGGGTGGCTCACAGGAGTATGTTTTTCAGGACAGTAGACCCAAAAGAGGCCCTGTCCACTTTGTAATGAGTGATAAAGGTATGAGGTGTTGACCAAGTGGCTGCTGCACAGATGTTGTCTATAGGAAGTCTAGCAGAAAAGGCAGAAGATGTAGACACTGCTCTGGTAGAATGATCCTTTATTTTGTGATGCAAGGGCATATTATCAGCTGAATAAATAAATGTGATACAACTGGATAACCACTCGAGTTGTTTTTGCCACTGGCATACCTTTTCTGGAATCTGAAAAGGAAACAAAAATCTGTTCTGATTTCCTGAACTCTTTTGTTCTATCCAAGTAAAATCAGAGCTGTCTATGAACATCAAGCTTGTGCAGCATATACTCTAAGTTTCTGGTGTGTTTGTGGAAGAACACTGGCAAAGCAATAATTTGGTTAAGGGTAGTTTCAGTACAAACTTTGGTAGTGCTGGTAGGGCTTCCCAAAGAACTCATCTCTGTCCCCCTTGGTTTGTGGACCCCCTCTGCCACGAGGGTGGCGTCTTCCATTATTGCCCCCTCCTCTGCTCCTGGAGGGGGGTTCACCAAATGTGTCCTGAAAGGCTCCTTGGGCTTTATGAAACCACATCTTTCCTCCCCTTTGACCCTTGGGGTGGGGTGGAAAAACAAACTCTGATGGCAGACAAGAGTCTTTCCTTCCTGTTCACACCTAGTCAAAGTTTCCTTAACTTTGGGCCCAAAAAGGGACGAGCCATCAAAAGGGATGTTGACAAAGGATAACTTAAAGGGCTCCACGATGGAACACAAGCGCATCCAGGAGTGTCTCCTAAGGGAAATTCCTGTACCCACTGCTCTGCTCACTCTATCAGCTGCATATGAAATGAGGCCCATGGACGAGTTTACTATGGAATTGAGGGTAGCAAGCAGGGAGGCAACTTTATCTGTAGCTCCTGCAGCTACTGTACTCTGAAGAGCATCTTCAAGCTCTTTTAGGAGATCTCTTTGCAGTCTAGTAAAATGGGTGAGATAGTTGAGTGAATGCAGTGCAAAAGTCGCTGAACTGTACATGCGCATACCGTATCTATCCAGAGTCTCTGTTAAGAGGATGGATAGAGGAAGAAGTTTCCGAAATCTCATTTTTGGTCATCATTGCATCAACTGGCACTCCCTTGGTAAGAAATTATTTTTCTTGGGGGGGCAAAAATAAATTTATTAGGCCTCCTGAGGACAGGCTCCATTGTGTCCAGAGACTCCCACGCCATTCATGAGACCAGCTCCATAAGCTCATTGAAGGGCGTAGACACCCAAGAGGTGGAGGGTTGAGATCCGAAAGCCTTCAGAAGAACCAACACGTCTTCAGTAGGGTTGGTGGACTGCCAGTCACCCCTCTGCCTAAGGATTTCTAATATCTCAGCAAATGAGATATCCTCAGAGGGGGACCGTGGAGACCCTTCTGATTCATCCAAGTTGGTATTGGATGTGAGAGACTCCTGTGGAGAGTCTAAATGTTTCTTCTTACAGATTATTTTTCTGGGAACCTCATCAGTGGGAACTTCTGGTGAGGTCTCGGAAGAGCAGGGACCCCCCCCCCAATAGAGCTTCCTGAGGCTCTGGGTCTCTACGCTTAGCAAGGACCTGTGAAGCAGATGCGGGCACCGCCACTTTTGGGGAGGAGGTAGCTGGACCTGAAGTTGAAGATGTCTTCTCTCCTCATGGCTTTGAAGGCACCTCTGCTCCGATGAGAAGGGACCGATGGATCCGAGGAAACCATCGATACCCCCGGCACCAGGACAGTGGACTCCGAGCCAGAGGTAGGAGCCGAGCTCATCCGAGCCGAAGCCCCGAGAGGCAGAGTCGGAATCGACAAGTTGGTCCAACTATCCTCCCCAGACCAGACCAGAAAGTGTCGGCTCCTAGATTCCTCGATCGGCACCAAGGACATCAGAGTAAATGGAGCCAAGGACACTGGAGCAGGCATCGGCTCAAAGGCTCAATGATCATCAAGTCCACCTCCTCCAGCTCCGAAGGACCGGTATGGCTCGGAGGAGGAAAAGTTGTAGATAGTAAAAGGGTCTTCGGTTCCGAAACGGTTTGGGTCAGAGCCGATAAAAATTCAGCAAATGCCAGTGCCTGTAATAGCTTTTGCACCACACGATCCAAATCAGAAAGTCTTATCGAAGACCGAGATGAGTGGATAGGAGGAGGTACAGATTGCAGAAGTGGAGATTTAGGCACTTTGGATTCTGATTCCAGGACCAGGGACCAGCTCCGAAAGGACAAGATGCTTGGCTCCGATGGCTGTGGAGCCAACCTCACCTTTTTTGATTTCTTAACTTCCAAAGAAGTAGAAGCCTTGGAAGACTTTGACGATTTGCTAGACCTGTCCTGGTCACTCAAAGCTTCCTGGAAAGACAGTTTAAGTAGACCTCTATCGATTAGCTTTCTCTTTATCTCCTGAAGGACACTGGAAGAGAAGGAATGACAAATGGAGAAACTTTCCTGAAGGTGTAAAGCTCCTATACAGTAAACACAATTAACATGGCTATCTGTGACAGACATTTTCTGTCCACATTTTGGACATTTCTTGAATCCTGACTCAGGATGTTTATCCCTATCCTGGTGAGCCATAATGAATAGCACAGCATCAGTGAAACTACAACAATATGCTAAAAGCACACCCAAACCTATTTAAATAAGCCCTGATAAAAAAACTATGGGCTAAATATCTTGTGACATGTGTCACTTTAAACACAGTAAACACAGTTTCAAAGATAGTGTGCCCAGAAAAAGCTGAAACCAGATAAAACCAAAGGCACACAACTGGAGAGGCAACAAGTTGTATTCAAGAAGGCTCTCAAAATTTGCCAACTGGGGGTGTAAAGGAGGATTAAACACACTTCTCCTAGACTTGTCGCTCTTACCAGGACCACAAGTGTTGTTAAATATCAATTCTAAGTTGACCTTACGTACAAAGGTTTTGAAGTCCAAAATTAGTTTTGTCAAGTCACACCTTCTGTTAGGTACAAAATTAAAATCTTTTGCTCAACAGTAAGGGTGATGTTACTATAGTTAAAAATCTGGTAACCTCCGTGTGTTTTTGAGAATGTTGTTGAAAGGGAACTTAGGGCCACAATGCCTACAACACATGTGGTTTTAACCTTAGTAGAGAGGAATGGGCTATTGTTGAGCATTTGAGGCGAGACAAAAACATACAGGTCATGAAACCTGACAAAGGGGGAGGCACTGTTACTATGGACCTAATTAACTACGAAGCCAAAATGATGGACCTTTTGGGTGATACCTGTACCTATACTTGTGTGTCAAAGAATGAAATCAATTTTGCCCACCAGAAGATTGATTTAACACTTCAGGACTTATTACTTGAAGGGCTTATAGATTTGGAGACAAACAAATATCTTGTCAAAAATAGGCCTAAGGTAACCAGCATTTTTGGTACCCCTTAATTCCATAAGGACCCTACAGACCCCCCCCGCCCTTGAGACCCATAGTCTCAGCCGAAGGCTCAAAAACTGCCCCTCCTGCCAAGTATGTTGACCTAACACTTAAAGCCGTGTGGGGAACTGATTATGAGATCCTTAAAGATTTGTGGGAATTTCTTAGGTGTATTGATCACAATTTAAATACTGAAAACTTGTTGTTTGTCACTATTAGCATTAAGGATCTCTTCTCGGTTATCCCCCACAAGACAGGTCTAGAATGGCTTGAAGAAGCCTTGTATGAGAAGGGTGTTAGTTCCCACCATTTACATGTAATATTATGCCTGATGAACATTGTGTTGAAAAACAGTTTTCTTTTTTTTTGCTGATGAATTTTTTTTCAACAGACCACAGGTGTGGCAATGGGAGCCCACATTGTGCTTCCACCTACGCCAACATTGTGTTGTTCTGGTGGGAAAGAAAGTTTGTGTTGGGTTCTGAGTTCAGGGGATGTTGGTCCTTTTATAAGAGGTTTTTGGACGATATCGGTCTTTTTTTGGGCAGATACTGAGGACCAACTTGTGAGATTTATGGACTTTCTTGGTAATACCACTAACTTCTTGGCATTTACCCACAAGGTTGCTTACAATAGAATGGACTACCTTGATGCGAGTATTCACAAGCTTGACCAAGGATTTAAAGTCCACTGTTTACCGTAGAGAGACCTTCTCTAACTCGTACTTACATTTTGATAGTCCACACCCTTTACATCAAAAAATAGGAATTGTTAAGGGGCAGGACATTAGGGTGAGCTGTTTGACTTCTAAGAAAACGACTTTGAAACTGAATGTGACAGACTGGAAAGATTTTTTATGAAAGAGGATATCCCTCACATTTGGTGAAAAAGCTTAGGGGGGAAGTTCTATCAAAGAGAGCTGACCTCTACTTTCCTTTGTTAGGGAAGGGTCTATTAGGGACTACAACCACTAAACCAGTGGATCATGGTAAACTGATCAATAGGATTTTCCTTATGGATTTTGGGGGCAATGTCTCTTTTGTGAGGCACACTATCAATAGGGAATGGGAAAAATTCCTTAATTTCACTGATTTGACCAGTTTGGGGAAAGAACCCTTGAACTTTGTATTTAGGAAGGGCAGGAACATCAAGGACCTGTTTGAGTCCCACATAGCATCTATCGGAAAGACTAAACATAAGAAAGTAGGTACCTTCAAGTGCGGTGCTTGTGCACAGTTTGTGCACATTGTCAACTGTGACAAAATACATTGTGGTTGAGCAAGCTCCTATGGATATCAGAGGTGGCCCTTGGGAGGCCTGCCTTGAGTAATGGGAACTCTTTTGGCAGATTATTCTTGACTCTGGGAGACCATCGGGGCTCAACGAACATGTTAACATTGCTCTCCTCAAAACTCAGAGCAGCTAAACTGTGATTTATTTATTACCTATTGTTTTAATATGTGTACCAACATTAAATTTATGTTGAATGTATATTGTATTTTAAACACAAGTTAGGTTCCTTTGTAGATTTTAAACATTTAGGTAATTGATGCTACTTGGCTATTACAATTTTATGTTTTTTCATGCTTCATACTGACATTTAGCTAGTTTACCAAATATTCACACTTTATGTACTGTTTGAATGTGGTTTATCTTTTAGCTACTAGAAGGTAGTATTTATACAATGTTTTAAACTATTACATGTTACACAAAACACTTATATAAAACTTTTGTATTGAGTTATTTACATTTTTACAAATATTTAAGTGGTTTTAAAACATATTTAAAATATGTAAATACATGTGAATGTACTTTTGAACACTCTTGAATTTTTAAAAGAAACATTTTAAGGGACCTGTAGAGTTAAATTAATTTATTTAGCATGTGAATGATAAATTAAATGGGTCTGTTTGACTGGATGAAACTTTTTGAATTTACTCTTAAAAGGAACTTGTCAGGTAAATGTGTGTTATGTGATGAAGTCTGACTTGGTCTGGATGAAAACGACTCTTCCAGTTTACTGGTGTTAATTATTGTGTTTAATAAAGCCTTCTTGAATACAACGTGTTGCCTCTCCAGTTGAGTGCCTTTGGTTTTATCTGGTTTCACTTTAAACACACACACACACACACACACACACACACACACACACACACACACACACACACACACACACACACACACACACACACACACACAGTAAGTATATCTAAGCACTTCTAAATATCAAAAGTTATCAAAGTACAAAATAACTATATAACTGCTCTAACTATGCTAAATATAAAGGCCTTTAGAAAAACAAAGGCCAAAAGCTATATATATAATATGAAAAAGGCACACCAAGGAATAGCACACTAAAGATATATAAATGCTAAAGAAGTTAAAGCTAAAGCTAATAAAGAATTAACAATTTGTAAGAAAAAATCTTGGTAATAAAGTTTTACTGGCCCAAGCTATTGCTGAGGAACCTCCGATCTATTGCAGCGGCAAACTAGATCTGGGGTAACCCTAGGTGCATCATGGGATAGGGACTTGGCCTCGAGTTGTCTGAAGACCTCGAGCTTTGTAGTAGGCCGGCTCCGAACCCATCTGTAAGAATGAACGATGAGACAGAACAACTTCACATGGTTTTATTATTTACATTTGCTTCAGAGCATGACAGTCTTTAAAGTGCTAAACATACTGCCACATTTTGTATCCATCAGTTCATTTCAGAGAACTTGAAATAATAATCTACCCTTAAAAGATACAGGACTTCTTAAAATAAAACAAATCTCTGTCCACTAAACTCTTATGTTTTTTTCTGGAACAGGTAGGCTTATATAAACACAGTTTCCTTTGGACTGCAGTTAAGATGCATCTTGATTATGGTATAACTCTGCACTACTTGTTCTAAGTCAGCTCTTCTGCCCAATGCTTTCTTCATGAAATTTACCATTCTCAGGCATGACTCAAGTATCCCCTCAAGCATCTATGTTCTCAAATGAATCAGAACTACTAGGCTATCAGCTCTCAGCAATAAACTCTGGATAGATCATTTTTGACTTGAAAGAAAAATATCACTGCTACTTGTTCCACACTGATGAATTTAATAGGCTATCCCTTGACTATCACTTCTTTCAGTAGCTACTTTTAAATGTCAATGGTGAAATATCTCTGAATTTCTTCTTTTTCTTCTGACAAGGCAACTGGTATTACCCAAAGAATCTTTAACAATTTTTTTCATGCTTCTCTGATAAGTATGCTTTACTCAACAAATCTGCTATATGCAGTTGCTTGCCTGATCTACATTTCACTTTTAGATAAAACTGCTGTAGTTTAAGTAACATACACTGCAATTTTGTTTTTCTTTTTTTGCCCCATTGTCTGCTGATCATTATTCCCCTTACAAACAAATTGTCCCATTTGTTTTCCAGCACTGGAATGAGGAACAACCAGGAGATGCCATCATTTAGACAGCCATAAGGGAAATTCAAGGTGTTTTTGTTTTTATGACTCTATCCCCTCATATCCACTTGACTAAGTGCCAAGGAGGGGAATGCAACAGGCTGACTGCAGAGGACATCCCTTTCACTTCTGTAATGAGTGCTCCCTCCAAGCAGCCCTGCTCCTCACCTCAAAGCAAAACCATGTGTGCAACAACACACCCCTGGGAGAGACAAGCAGAACATAATTTTTCACTCTTCCCCCTCCCTGATTGGCCCCTCCAGTGCTGAGTTTGCCTGGGTTGCAATCAAGGATTCATCTTTTTAAGCCATAGAACTTGGTTATACATCCACTGCAATGCTGGAGTTGCCTTGTACAAAGACTTTCTGATTACGTTATGCAAGGATTTTTGTTTTGTTTCCATATTAGCTTATTTGCTACATGTGCATGCATATAATCTCTCACATCCATACATTTCTGCTGACAGCTGCTTTCTGTTTCAGCATCTATCTCCCCCTATTGTGCATCTGTAAATGGTCTTAAGACACAGACAACTGGTCATGCTCTTGTAGGATCAGAACTTCTACACTAATATGACTGGCAAGTACTTGCAACATAACTAGCTTGTTCACATCATAGTATTTTAAAGTAAGCACTTCTGTAACTTATTTCTTGAGAATTTCAATGTTTTTCCTGTTCCCTGTCCTCCTCCCAGGCTACATCTTGTCTGTCATCTTTCTCTGAGGCAGAGAGATACATCAGGCACATACTTTGCAAAAACGATACTCTTCCTAGAGACATTTCTATTTCTTGCTTTTCTTCTGGGTTTAGCATTTATACAAGTGCCGCTGTTCTATGATGGCAGAATATGACTCACTCATTTATCATATATAATTTTGTTGAATGGGTCCCTGTGGATCATCAGTGATACTGGCTTTTTTTTCAGGGAAGACCCAAACATTCATACTGATAAGGGGACATTTGGCCAAAGCAACAGGGACATTTTCCTACTCTTGTAAATCATTAGAGTGAGCCAGAGGGCTGCTGAATGTGAGAAAAGATGGCTGCAAGTAAGAAGTCTGATACTCTGCTGTGCAAAACTAGTGATTTTGATTTACATTTCAAAAGTGAGGATTTACACAATGAGGACAATACTTAAACAGAAATGTCTAACTGGGCTGGACAATGAAACAACAACATGTACTATCCAGGAGAAGGAACCAGACACAGATACTGCTCTGTTTTGTGGAGGAGGTATGTGTGCATGTATATATACAAGAATCTTAGGTGGTAGAAGGCTGTGGTCTAGTAGCTATACAGGTGGATACCAATCAAAGGAATACGTTGAGAGGTCCAGGTTCTAAGGGGGGGGGGGTCATTGTTTTGACTGCTTCAACTGAAAATGGAAGTATTTTAGAAACCTAATTCTCTAGCCATCAGCTTATTCTCAATCCTAATAAAACTAAACTACTGCTTTTTTCTTCCCATAAAACTGCCCACCTAGCTGTAAATTTCTCAATCACCTCTAACAACAAAACTGTAATTATCTCAACTACCCACACCAAACATTTAGGCATTGAAATTGATAACAACCTTAGATTTGACATCCACACTGCCCAAACCATCAAGAAAGTATATAAAAAAACGAAGTCTGCTCTGTCGTAACAAACAATTTCTCTCTAAACAATCTAGAATCACAGTAGCCAGGACACATCTATTATCCACCCTTCTCTATGCTTCCCCAGTACTAACCAACCTTCGTAAATCTGATCTTAACAGGCTAGAATCCTGTTACAACAAAATAGCTAGATTTGCCACTGAATCTACATATAGAACACATCACTGTATAGCCCTTAAAAAGCTAAACTGGTTAGAACTCCCTCAACTATTGCAACTCAATCAACTGTCACTAGCACATAAGCTATACCACCAACTAGACAATGTCCCAGCCCTCCAACATCTTATACAACCTTACCCCACAAAAAGAATTTTGAGATCTAATACCCTTAACATTCTTGAGGTCACCAATTACAAAAACGAAGCAGGGAAATCTCTCTATAGCTACTGCATCTCCAAACTCTGGAACTCTCTACCAGCCACCCTCACATCCAATACCTCCACTACTCAATTTAAAAAACTCCTCATAACCCATCTTTGTAACAAATGGCTATGCTTCTGTAACACCCCTGGGTAAAGACAAAGATACTAAAAACTACTCTTCTCACCAAATTTCTATTTTTAATGCTACCTTTTGAAAGCATTACAGCTTTATAAAGTTACTGAATTTCTAAGAAATGTATCCATAGTTAATACTAAACTACTATGTAAAAATGTCTTAGGAAGTATAATTACATAGTACTGTAGATTATTAATCCTTCTATATTTGTTTTGTATACTACTGTATTGTTTGTATGTTACTGCACTGTATGTAAAATGGAGCTTTTCTCCTCAGGCTTCCGCTGTAAATGGACATATGTCCAGTCGGACTTTCCAAATCAACAAATGTAAAATAAATAAATAATACAAGCTGGAGGAAAAAGGTCAGATGCTGTGTTTGTAGCAATAGAACAAACTATAAGTAATGTAGCTCCTTTGTGAAACAAAAATAAAAATAGACCTGTGTGGGTCAGCCCGACACCGGTCATTTTTTTTCAGGAAGACTCAAGTATTCACTTCATTCATACAGTGGTTCATCATTTTTTTACATTATAACTTTGTGCCTTCCCATGTCTTTTTTTTTTTTTTTTTTTTTTTTTTTTTTAACACACCTTCACTGGAATTATCACTTGTGACATAGGCAATTTTACATTTATACAAAAGTAATTAAACTGTATTAACAAATTAACATTAACAAACATTATACTTCACATATATTGCTATATATCATATAACTTAAGCAACAAAATATAAATTATTCAATTCCTGCCTTTTTTTAATCAAGAAACATCTTTATTAAACCACACTTATGGCATAAGCAATCATACATTTATATAAATGAAAACAAACCACACTGACACAATCCTAGTTGAAAGCATTTTACAATACAAACCATAAGACACACTCCCAGTTGCAAATATTATACATCACTTATAATCTACCCAATAATTTTCAGTCAAACATTACATAGCTCATTTAAGTCCTGCCTTCTTTTAAAACTCATTGCTCCCCTGTATGTATTGTTCCCACAATTCCCATTTTTTTCCTATGTAGTTTGCTCCTACCCTTTTCTAAATATCTCAATCCCAGTTGTTTTATCTCTGTTACTATATTCACTACTTCTAAAATAAATGGTTTAGATACTGATTTCCATTTTCAAGTAATGGCTTTACTGGCAGCCACCATACCTAGACACAAGGAAGGCCTTACCATGTCTAGGCAATTCCGATTATGTATCACAGCTCAGAAATATCATCTCACTCATCACATCAATCTGCCCACCCAGCATCTCTGACAGTGCATCCTGCAGGGAGTCCTTAAAGTCTGCCAAATCACTACATTCCCAGAAAATATGTTCCCAAGTACCTCTTTCTTCCCGGTTACACACTCAACATTTGCTGTCTACCTGAAGAAAAATTCTCTGGAGTCTACTTGAGGTATAAAAATATCTATGTATAAACATTTCCAAGCAAAAATCCTAAAGCTTCTAGATTTTATTGCATATTTGGTACATATACATATATCCTTCCATTGTTTCTTTGTGAATTGCTTCCCAATCCTTTCTTACCTCTTCTGATTGATTCTTGTAGTTATCATGCAATATGTCCTACTAATTATTCCTTTTTTAATGGCAGCTTCTGTTCTAGATTCTACTAAAAACTCTACCAGTGCTGGTCTTTCGTTTAGAACCCCCCTCCCCCATTTCTTTATCTTTGTCTATACTCTCTATCAATCCTTGATAGGGAAGGCAAGCTCTAATCTGCAGTCCAAATAAATTCTTGGCATCTTCCCATTCTATCATCTTTCCCTCTCTAGTTATTTTCTCTCAATACCTCGGTTCCATTGCCAGTTTTCTCCAATAAATTCCAGCCCCCTCTTGTCTATTGTCTGTATTCCTAATTGCAGTCATTACTACTGTCAGAATCTCCTTTCTCCATTCCCGTGTTAGCTTAACTCTTAGAATACTTTCTGCTGCTTTATGGATATAATATTCTGTATGATTATTGTTATTTTCCTTAAAGGTCTGCATACAAAATCCCAGTGTCTCCTGGTTTCTTGAGCTTTCCCTGTTTCAACATCATCCCTTTCCACTTTGAATTATTGTTTTCTGCTTGTCCTATGTATAAGGAGCCTTAACTGTGTAGCGCTGAAATACCCCTTTAAATTGGGTAATCCCCATCTGCCTTGTTCTACTGGAAGAATAAGCTTATCCCACTTGACTCTTGCCAACTTCCCCTCCCAGATAAAGTCCTTCAGCTCTTAATTGCTATCCACAACTTTTCCTATGGTCAATAAAAATAAGCCTGATCTGTGTATAAGACTAAAAGGACTAAAACATTTGACTGCTTGTGTCTTACTAGCCATATCCAAACAGTAAAGCTTCCATTTTCTCAGTTTCTATATTAAATGTTTAGTCTCTTCTCACATAACCTTAGCTGCCACACCAGAATCACTTTTAATCCATACCCCTAAATACTTAATTTTATCATGTCCCCATAAATACAGACATTGCTGAACCAATTTGTGTGTGGGTACTTAACTTACCACTATTGCTTTTGTTTTAACTTCATTAATTCTGTATCCTGGAAAGATATGAAACTGTCTCAAATGTTCCACAACACTATAATGTCTTTTTCTGGTTTTGCCAGGCATAAAATATAATCTACAAATAGAGCCAGCTTTTCTTGACTACCATACCAATTATATCCTTGAGTTTGAGTCCCTTATTTTCTTTCCTAGTGGTTCTAAATATAATGCAAATAACGAATGGGAAAGAGGACACCCCTGCCTGTTTCCTCTGCTCAAGCAAGAATCAGAAAGGACCCCACACACTTTAACTTGTGTCTCCAATCCCTCATATATCCTCCTAATTAACCTTATATTTTTTTCAGGAAATGCAAATGCTTCCATTGGGCTGGTCATAAAGTCCCAGTTTACTCTTTCAAATGCTTTCTCTGCATCAAGATCCACCAACAACAATGGAATCTTCTTACATTCTGCTTCCCTGTGGATCATCAGTGTTCTGTTAATGCGGTCTCAAATTTTTGCCTCCCTTCCACAAAACCACAATGATTCACATCTATTACTTTTGTCATTCTTTTAGCCATTGTTGACATGAACACTTTATAATCATGGTTTAGTATTGAAATGGGCCTGCATAAATCTGGGTATTTAAGTATTACAGCTATCACTGCTTTTTTCCAGGATGTTGGTACTCCTCAGAAAATACTGTTAAACAAAGCCTTTCAAATCTTTATCAGTTTTTTTCCTCCTGGCTTCCAAACTTCCACAGGAATACCATATATTCCTAGGGACTTTCTTGTAGATTGGTTATGCATCACAATTTTTATCTCATCTCCTACTATCCTAACTGTTCGTAATTGAGCCTCATCTACCTCTAACCTTGTCATATTTAGTTGTTGTGCTAAAAGTTTTTGTGCTCTACTGTTACTATCAAAAACAGTTGCTTAACCGCAATCTTTCTAAACTCATGTATATTATCAAGGTAATCTCTTATTTTCTGCTTAGCATTCTGCAGTTGATACTCTTCTTGTTCTGTGAGATTCCCCCTATTCTGCAATACTTAACTTTTGTCAGCCCCTGTAGATAATTCCTGTTACTTCTTAACCATAGGTCCTTTTGTTTTATTTCCACTCTATTTTTAAACTCCACCTTAATTTTATCCCATTACCTATCTATGTTTTCAGAAGAAATTGTTATCCTTTCTAATAGCTCCTGAATAACCTCCACTGCCTATTCCTTAAATTCTCTCTTTTCAACAGACTGGTGGGAAATCACCCGTGTCTCATTTTTATTTCACTACCCTGTGTCTTTATTTTAGTGATTATTGGCACATGATCTCAAATAGTTATTGGGTGCATATCAAGACCGTCAATTAAATGCACATGTTCCTGTGCAATGTAAATTCTGTCTAGCCTAGCCCAGTTTTTATATCTTTGGGAATTATATATAAATTCACTCCGAACTCCTATTACTGAATTCACATCTTCCATACCAAATATTTTCATAAATGTCTTCAAAAATCTACCATCCTTTGTTATATTTTTCCTTCTGGGCCCCTCAGACACATCTTCACTGTTAGAAGTCACATACTTAAGCTCCATTATAGCAGTTTTAGGTAGAATATATATATATATATATATATATATATATATATATATATATATACATATATATATATATATATATATACACACATGCCAGTGTAATCCTCCTCCCTTGCAGTAGCCCCTTAGCACTACAAATCTGCCATTATTATCTTTTTTATTCTCTTCTATCACTACTGGAGCGCATCTTGCAACATAAGTCTCCTCTTTTCCTTTTAAACAGGTATTCCACTGAATAACCATCCTGAAAGCCTTTGTCAAATTCACATGTTCAGTTCTTTCTAAGTGTGTCTCCTGTAACCTATTTGCACTCTACATTTTTTAATACAGTTCACTACTCTTTCTTTTTTGTATCTGTGAGACCATAGACACTTACAGACATTACAGAAAGCATCATTGTATTAAAAAGTTGTTATTCCCACCTTTATGTATAACACCTTTTTTGTTAAATGTTTAGTTCCAGCTTTTGTTACATGCATACAGTAACTGACAGCTTGAACTTTTATACAGTTGTTTCTTGTGATATTCATTTCAGCCTATGCCACATCATACAAAATTTTGTTTTATTGAAATATCTCAAAAAAAAAAAGTAAAAAAAAAAAAAACAAAGACAAAACCCCAATATCCCCAAAACCTATTTACTTAATACTAATACACAAAACTATGTACATCTTCAAACAGTGAAGTTTTACCTTCCTAACAGGAACAAAAGTTCCAAACTGACAGACACTCTCACATACTTGATTAACCTAAAAGAAAGGTCAAAAATGCTGCTATGACACATGGTGCAGCCTGTGCTTCTACTAAGTGCTAATTGGTTTTGTCTTTTCTTTACAGCTCTCCCAGCTGGAAAAAACCCTGAATGCTTTTAGAGAACATTGTGTCCTAGCCAATTTCTCTTCCCAGTTTTGTTCCTTTGGCTAATCACTCTCCACCAGCCTGCCTGTAGCCAGTTTTTCTTTATCAGATTGTCTCCATGGAGACATGAAAACCAAGCAGCCAGTTTCTCTTTATCAGATTGTTTTCATGGAAACATGAAGACCTGCTGCAGAATTGCTACTGAGCATACATGTATTTGCTAGAAAAAAGCCTCAAATATTCAACATTCTTTTTCATTTACTTGCTTACTCTTAAAGCTTGTTACTAAATCAATCAGTCATTTCCCCTTGCAAAAATGAGATAAAGCACATTAAATTTTCCTTTTGTAATGCTCTTTTAACCATTTTTTTCATTGCATTGCCTACATTTTTTAAAACTGAACAAAAAGAGAGACGGGAGAAAGAAAAAAAGACAGCAGCACCTGTTTACAGTCCCCATTACACTTAAAATAACTGAGAAAGCTTTACTTTATAGCATGCAAAGAAAACCATGCACCACAAAAATAGTGCTAGTAAGAAAAAAATCATTACTTGCAGTTAACTTTCTCCCTCCTCTTCCTCCCCTCAAAGTATTTTTGAACATTAATGACATGAAGTAGGGCATATGCTTTAGAGTCCTCACGAGTCCAACAAATTCTGAAAAAGTCCAATATTTACAGATTTTCTTATTCTGTCATATTTCAACAAATATAATTATTGCATTATAATCCCACATCCCAAAATAACCAGTCACTGGTTTTATTACTGTTCATCTCCATCTCCCAAAGCCTGTCTCTATTTCAGTTCCAATGTACTCTTGATTCTTCTAGTCAAATCTTGTGCTCCCTTCCTTCACTCAAACATTTTCTGATGAAACATTGGAAAATGTTTCACAGGTAGAGTCTCATTGTGGTCTTTATTACCAGAAGAACAAGAAGCAGAATCTCCGTTTCACAGCTCACTTTTTGTTGGACAAACTTCTGTATTTCCTCATTAGCATGTACTTCATCAAAAATTATTTTGTCCCTTCAGGAAGAATACTTTGAAGACAGCAGGGTACAGCAGTTTGAATCTCACACCTGCATCTGGACATTCCCTGAATAGTGGAATAAATGTGCTTCTCTTCTGCCTGGTGTACAATGAGTAATCATTCTCCCCAAACACCATGCTTTCTCACACTTTTATTACTTTGTCCTTCTGCCACAGTTTTGTCAAAATCAACTCCTTCTGCTGGTAGGATTGCATCTTTACTATTAAAGGTCTGGGCTGCTTTCTCATAGTCAGGTTTTCAGCATACACACAATGTGCCCTTTCAGCTAACAACTCCTGCTGTGGAATACCAGTCCATTTGCTTATTTGTGCTTTCATAAAATTAATGCAATCTGCTCCTTCCAGCTTCTCTGATACAGCTGAAAATCTCAGGTTTTCCCCTACATGCCATGTCCCATAATTATATTATGTTTTAAACATCTCTTCCTGAGCAGTCTAACATTCACCCAGCCTTTTCTTCATTTCAACCTCTGATTTTTTCAGCTTTATCACCTCATCTGAATATTTATTTACAGCTTCTTCCATTTTTTTCCAGCCTTTTATTGTTTGTGTTGATGTACTTCATCAGTGTTTCATTTATTTTAAACATGTCTGTGTTTACTTATTTATTCATTATTGTTATATACAATAGTATATATGAGTATTTATTGCTGCTTTAGTAAGAAAAGTACAATTTTGGTTTAACATTTTCTATTCAGAATTTTTGTTTAGTGTCAAGTCTGCAACAGGATTTTTAGGTTTTCTAATTGATTGATTCTTTGAGTAATTAGGGTAATGAGTTGATTGTTAATGTTGCCTTTTAGTTTTAAAAGGAGTGCTGTGTTTTACCTTGTTGTCTGTAGAAGTTTTCTATTAGTGTTGACGAAAAGTGCTTTACAATAAACTGCAGTGAGTGGTTCAAGTTAGATCGGAGCCTGTATTTTGTTTCATTTTCTCAAGGTTCTTTGTCGTTTTTCTTCCTGCAGGTTAACAGAATTCATATCTGGAGGTTGCATTGCTTTTTGCTGAACAGCTGCACCACTTTCCCCAGTCAGTGTTTCTTCCTCACTTTTTGTAGCTGATTTTTTCCAGGTCCTCTGTATTTCTATTTAGCTAATGCAGAACTCCTGTGACCACCATGGGTGTAGCAAGAAACATTTAATAACAAACAAAACTATTAAAACAACAAAAAAGAAATTGTGAGCACTTTCACAGTTAAATAACTGCTTCATTAGACCATACCTAAATAAAACATCATGAAAACCTTAAACAGCAGACTAACCAATCATGAAACATGTAATGAACACAATACTAACAAAGAAAAATACAATGCTAGCCTTGACTCATAAAATAATTACTATTGCATCTAAACTTCCACATTTATCAAAAATATAAAATGTCCAAAACTAAAAAAACATTCAGTTTAAAGATGGCATATACCTGCAAACATCACGACTAGACTCTGCAATAATAGTGGAAATCTGTGACCGACAGAAACTCATCAATAAAAGCAATTAAAGTGCATATAATAATCCGAAAATATAATTAATATAAACTAAAAATCTTAAAAATGTTAATGCACTCAAACTCATGATTGACAAACAACAAATTTTTCTAATAATGGCTGACGTTTAGAAACATAGAAAACACTACCATGTATTACATATCAATGTGGGAGTAGCCGTGCTTTCAAGACTGGCTTGAAAGAGATATTAGCATTACTACCTGGGAGCTTGTCTGCTTTCCATTCCAAAATCTAACTTGATTCCCTGACTTCACTTTTGCTTTTAAAATCTCCACCTCTAGCATCACCCAATCCACCTCTAGCATCACCCAAAAGTAATTCAACACAAAAAAAAAATGAAACATATGACTAATGCCAAAAATCATGAACGTGTTGTGCTAATGTATTGCTAAGACTCTCATTTTTAGTATCAAGATGCTCAAGAACTCTATCTTTAAAGCAACAATTAGTTTTTTCAATGTAGAAAGCATAGGAAATCCCTCAAAAAGCACAGTAAACCACATTTCTACTTAGACAATCAGCATAAAAAGAAAATTCTACTGTATGTCGTAAAACCGGATGGTCAAAATAATAATTAGAATAAAGATGCTTAGAAGCTTTACATCTCCTAATCAGAAAGGTACCTTTCCATTCTAAAAATAATAAACCATTGTTAAAACTTCTGTTCTTATAACATAGCTGCCTCCTCAAAGAAAGGTTATTCTGAAAAGAAAACCGGGCACATCTCAGACCTTATTTCTTATTTTGGCACTGTAAACTACCCCAATTTTTCTTAACATCTCATATTAGGTTAATATCGCTGGAAAAAAAACCTAAGCTTTTTTGTATCAGCATGTATTGGTTTAAAGTCTCTCTCAACAACAGATCATCTGAAAAATAAGGTCTGGCTACATCTGCCCTTTCACTTCTAGCAGTAGCTATACAGTCATCTATTTCTATTGCTTCATATCCTCTTGCTAAAAACTCAGACCTTAAACCAGAAACAGCTTTATCGAGTACAGTGTCATCATTGTGCAATCTCATAACCCTAAGAACCTGTCCGCATTATATATTCCTATAAACATGTCGAGGATGCATGCTTTTCCTATGTAAGAATGAATTCTTCTTCCATGCCTTCTTGTATAGTTCAGTTTTAAAACAGCCAAGCATATCCATCTGTACCTTGACATCTAAAAAAATCTATGGATTCAAAGGAACTACTGGCACTAAACTGTAAATAAGAAGTTGTTTGATGAAGAAATTCAACAAAACAGTCAAATAGCACCTGTGTACCATCCCACAACAACAATATGTCGTCGAGAAAATGTTTATTATAGACAAAATGTTTTGCAAAGACATTTTTCAGTACAAGGTTCAATTCCCAATGAGCTAATACAAAGTTGGCGTAGCTATTCACACAAGCTGTGCCCATAGCTACACCAGCCTTCTGGAGATAAAATTGATCATCAGATAAAAAGACATTGTTTTCATGCTTCAATTCAAGTAAACTACAGATCACATCCATCTTAGATATGGTAAAAGCCTATCATTCAAAAAATGTCCTAATATTTTCAACTCCATCTAAATTCGGAATTACAGTAAAAAGCAACTCTACATCCAATGTGATAAATAAAAGTTCTTTCTGTATCAATGGTCATGTCTTTTCATATAAATCATTCAAAAAATCTTGTGTTTCTTTCAAAACTGGCATGAGATTGTCAACTATATGGCATAGTGTTTTTTCAACAAATATAGAAAGGGGTTTGGTCATCCAACCCCTACTTGAACAGATAGGATGCATAAAAAGCTCAACCAAAGTCTTTATGTCCTTTTGAAAGCTCATAAAGAAAGGAACCACTGCGTGGTCAACACAAAAGTACTTATATAGTTCCTCATTAATCATCCCCTGTCATCAACAGATCAAAAGGAAGAAAGGAAACCTTGTCTACAATAGCTGTAACTTGTTTAGATAAACAAAGATAAGTCTCAGTATTATCAAGAAGTTTAAGCATCTCTCTAAGATAGGAGGCCCTGTCCATTACAACAATATCCCCTCCTTTATCTGCTGAACATATTTCCATCAATGGCAGGCTCTTAAGGTTCTGTAAAACTACAATCTGTAAAGCTACAATCTCACCTGCTGTCAAATTTTTATGTTCCATTTATTTTAACCGGTCTGTGTGCAGTTGGCTTATATTTTCTTGTAGGTTACTGGAATTCATTGCTGGAGGTTGCATACCTTTTTGATGAACAGCTACAGAATTTTTCCCCAGTCAATGTTTCTTCCTCACTTTTTGAAGCGGATTTTTTTTTTTTTTTTACAGGTCCTCTGCATTTCTTTTTTCCTGGCATCCAGGCAGTACACTTTGTAGCCAGTTACTGAAACTTACCCATAAACACAAGTCTACTGGCCTTCTCTGTTGAGTTTCTGTTTTCACATCGGGAGAGCTAGAATTAAGCCGTTACTCAATGTGCAGCCATCTTAGAAGTCGTGTCTTCCCATGTCTTATCTACTTTCAATCTCATTTCAATTTCTAGTGCCTTCAGCTTTATACAAATTCAGCATCTTGAATTTACCTATGAATTCTCCAGCTACACTGCCAAGCAGCATATATCATACATATAGATTTGATCCATATCTCACTCTCTGTATTCCTCTGTTTAAACTGCCAAATCTTTATCTCTAATCATGCTTCCTATCCACATAATATACGATATTCTTAATTTCCAGCATGACATTAAAATTAAATGCACTCACTGCTCTTATAATTACTTGCTCTTTATGTTAAAATAAGGGGAATGAATATAATTAAAAAGTGTCCATGTTTACTCATTGAATAACACTAACGGCGAATGGCTAATACTTTAATGTTAAACCTTGAACGTTAATATTACTGAAGACGTTTATTTTCAAAAGTAAAATCAGCGAATGTCCATAGCCAACATCACAAAATGTCTGATGGTGCTGTACACCTTCTCAACCAAGGTGGGGGCTCTGCCCCACCCCCCACTAACTATATATACCAACTCCGAGATTGCACTACAGTGGGGAATAGGGGAAAATTTATAAAAGGGTTTGTTTAACTTACCTCATGAATCGTGGTGCTTCCTGGTTGTTGGTCAACTATGTCCATTTGATGATTTTATTTTCGAAGACAGAGTTAGACGTTCACTGTTAGTTTTATTTGATGAAAGAACATAGCCCCGATTAGAATTCATTTCATTAACAGTTACATGTCTAAATCGAAGCTTCTTCTAAACTACATATACTATTTCTATGCATACAAAACATAACTGGACATATTTTAATAGTCATCTGTAGTCCACATATTTGCATGGCACAATTAATGCACTATTTTTTTAAATTACAGTAAATTATAACACACCAATGATGCATCATTGGATTATATAAACACCAGTAAAGTGATACTGTATCACCCCCTAAAGGCTCAGTAAAATCAGCTATCCAGTTTAGGTGGAGAGGTGTGAATTTTAAAAGAAAAATCTAAAAAACATGTTACTTTTTTGTTCTACTCCGGGCCAAGCATGACTAATACCATTTTACTTGGGAGGTAGCTGCCATTTTCAGCTGATTTCCACCCTGCACTCCATTACAAGTCTGCTAATGAAGACTCACCAAATCACTTCATCAGAGCTTCCTAATTGCCACTCCCTCAACAGATGGGTCTGTAACCAAATTTCAGTTAGTGGTGGCAAAGAAAAAAAAAATCCTCTTACAGCAGTAATTTGATGAGAAAGAGGTTAGTGCTGCTGCCTCCTACACTTAGTTCTTTGGTTTAGTCTAAGATCCAGCTTTTCTGCAACTCTGAACAGGATAAAGCAGGTACTGGAAACCTAAATGAATTAATGTAAAAGTGCTGACAAAAGTAATTACATCTTTCCGGTCTGCCTCTATAAAAGATGATAACTTACAATATGTACTCCCTTGTACCTTGGCATACTATGCAGTCACTGTATACCTATCATGTCCATGTACCACTATACACTTTTTAAATGCAAAATGCATTAGTGCATTACACATTTTTAACAGGTTTTGAAATTGCTGCTTTTTACACTTCTCTTCACTGAATTATTTTCAATTTTTCTTAGCATGTTATTTAATGTTCTTAGTATGTTATTTATGTTAAAAAATGGCATCAGAAAATGAATGAACAAATGTTGTTTTTCTTTCCATTGGGAATTTTTATTCTAACTGAAGCCTTAATGCAAAAGAACACCTACCCAGCCCACTTAACCAATGCCTGACATAAACACATTATAAACAAGGGACATTTTTCAAGACCAGAAGTTCAAAACTGTAAAATGCTGAAGACTAACCTATTTTGTAGTGTCTTCATTCTGAGTTGATAATACTGAAACATACAGAAGTAATAATAAATGTAAAACTACGTTTGCTGCTAAGTATAGTGATGAAACAGAAGCTGTGCCGACTTAGTATTCTAGGTCTCCTTCATAAAATCATAAAATTCCAGCTTTCCATCTGAAAATAAAAGTAATGACATTTGTTTGCTTTTACTGTCATCGCCATGTGACAAGCTACAAGCAGTATGTAACAGTATGTCACCACTACTATGTATAACAGTTGGAAGACAGAGATGGTCCGCATCAGGCTTAAGAAATGAGGCATTTATCTAAATATATTATAAATATACAATGAGAATGTCATTTTGAAAACATTTAAACATTCACAGAAAGTACTGTACGTGTCCTTTTCACTGTAGCAGTATTCATTACCTATGGGATCTCCTACCAAGGATAGCCTGATGCTCAGCCAATATAACAAAGCCTTTACAGCCTCCTAGCATCATACTTCAGCCTTATGCTCCCTGCCCAGGTGTAGGGCATAAAGGTATCATACACATGCTGGATACTCAGAACTGAAGTGCCCCAGGAGAACTACAGCAACCCCAGAAGAAAGAACATGCACCAGGAGAAAAGAGAAAGCAGAGAGAAAACGGGGCAAGGTGGCAAAGACAAATGTTCCCAACAAAAGAAAGAAAAATAATTAGGCAGGAGTGAGAGTCTAAAAGTACTGCAACAGTGAAAAGAAGGGCATCTACTGTTATTTTAAGATTTTACACACGTGTACTGTGTCCTTCCATATCACTATTGCAGTATTCATCAGCCAAGGGAGAGTACCAAAGCTACTGTAAAGGACGGGAGGAGGAAGGCACAGAGAAGTCCTCCACAAACCCATGAAGGATAGAGCTGGCAAATCCTGTCCTGGCTCTGGAAAGACATCCAGCCTGTAATGTTTAGTAAAAGTGTGGACAAAGGACCAAGTAGCATCTTTAAGGATTGATCTAGTATCTAAACCCTTGAAGAACGCTGCAGAATAGGATACTGCCCTCATAGAATAAGCTTGAACTAATGCAGACAGGTGTTTACCGTGAAAAGAATACAAAAGGAAATGGTCTTAGAAATCCAGGAGGAGATGACTTGCTTAGAAACTGCCAAACTCAACATCCTGAAATGAAAAGAAACAAAAAGCTGCTCAGATTTATGGATATTTTTCATTTTATCCAAATAATACCCGAGCTGTCTATGTAGGTCCAAGGTGTAAAGAACCTTCTCCCTAGAGACTGTGCAGAAGGAAAAAAAGGAAGGAAGCTGGATAGACTGATTAAGTGCTAACTCATTGACCACCTTGGGCATAACAGAAGGATTAGTAAGCAAACGCACTTTGTTCCTATGAAAAATCAAAAAGGGAGGAGATACCATCAGGGTCTGAAATTCAGATACTCTCCTGGCTGAAGTAAGGAAAACCAATAAAGCAGTCTTCCAAGTACAGTACTGCAAAAAGAATAAGTAGGCTTTAAAGAAGCCGGAGTCAATTTTTCAAGAACAAAATTAAGGTACCAAGAGGGGGAACAGGTTTTCTTGGGGGGGTTCATATGAAGGACACATTTAGGGAATTGTCTGACCCCAAAACAAGCGGTCTATGGTGGGTTCAAAGGCAGAAAAGCAGAGATTGCTAGCAAGTGAGCTTTAACAGAAGAATATGCCAAGCCAGCATTAAGCAATTTACAGAGGTAAGAAAGAACCAAAGGGACCGCTACTGAGAAGGGATTCTTGTGATGCTTGAGGCACCAAACAAAAAACCTCTTCCATTTAGCTATAGGATTTTCTGGTAGTGGGTTTCCTAGCTTCCTGCAGTACCCTAAGCACATCCTCAGAAAACTGGTGTCCTAATGGGATCAAAATCCTATCACCAAAAGTGTCAAATGGAGTGGACAAGTGAGGGTGAATGAGACCCCTTGTCTTGTGTGAGAAGATCCATCTGATGAAGTAACTTGTGATGATTGCTCCTGGCCAGGTGAAAGAGAAGGGGAACTAGTGCTGTCTAGGTCAAAAGGGAGTCACCATCAGGATTCTTGGAGAGTCCTTCCTGATCTTGTGTAGGACCCTGGGAAGTAGAGAAAGAGTAGGTTACACATACAGAAACCCCCTTCCAAGAAAAAGGCATGGCATCCACCTTCTAAGTCAGAAGACTCGAGACTCTGGAACAGAAGCAAGGAAGTTGCCTGCTCGTGGGGAGGGAAAAAGATTCACTTGAGGAATACCCCACCAAGTACTATATCCTGAAACAGCTCTCTATGAAGCATCCATTTTTGAGGTTGTATCCTCCGGGAGTTTACCACAAGGTTGTTTTCTGAAGGAATGTAAACCACCTTAACAGCTACCTGATGGGGGATACCCAAATCACAGGCCTGAAGGGCTGGTCTGCAAAAATAAGACCTTGTGCCCACTGTTTGTTGATGTACCACATAACTACGGTTTTGTCTGTTAAGACCTGTAAAGGGCCTGGAGACCAAAGAGAATGGAAATCCTGAAGAGCAAGAATAAACACCCTCATTTCTTTTATGTTGATGTGGTCTGACCTCTAATGAAGAGACCATGACCCTGAACCATCAGATTGCTTGAAGAGGCTCCCCACCCCAAATCTGAAGCGTCTGTGAACAGCTTTTGAGTAGGGATGGGGATATGAAAAGGTACACCAGGACTGAGGAAGATTGTTGAATCCACCAGAGAAATTAGAGTTTGAGCCAAGGAAGTAAGGGGATTGGAAACTCCCATGGATGACAGTGGTGGAGCCTAACTGCCTTCAGGTACCACTGAAGTTTCCTCATATGAAGCTTGGCAAAAGAGAGTATGGGAATGGTAGATGCCATGAACCCCAGGACTTGCAGAAATTCCTTCGTCGGAATGAGAGAAAGAGGAAGCAGAGACTGGAAATAGTTGTCAAAGACAGACCCTTGGGAGAAGGAAGAGAAGCCAACATTGGAATGGTTTGCATTCTGCACCCCCAGAAAATGTGATTTTGGGGTGCAGTCAGACTTGACTTCTTGAGACAGGTGGTGAATCCCACACTGGGCAGAAGGTACATGGTGAAGTACAGATACTATAGAAACTTGGCCTGTGAGATTCCTTGAAGCCTGCAAAATGTTATGACAGGGGCCATAGAAAGACTATAGGACAAATTAAAGAAATGAAAATGAGAGGAAGAAACAGAGAAAAACAAAAACTTCCTAAAACCAGTCTGAATGGAAATATGAAGATATGCATCCTTTAGGTCTAGAGCAGGGTTGCCAGACGTCCCTATTTCAGCAGCCTGATCCCGAGTCCCGCCCTGCCGGTTTAAATCCCGGCCAGCCTCCGCTTTGTTTTTTTTTTTGATTGGCCCGTATACCTGGCATACAGGCCAATCAAAAATCGGTAAACACGGAGCTTCTTGTGTTCTGCATTAAACAGAAGTAGCTCCGTGTTTAGTGATTTTTGATTGGCCCATATGCTGGTATACGGGCTAATCAAAAATCGGTAAACATGGAGCTACTTCTGTTGAATGCGGAACTGCAGTGTTCTGCATTAAACACGAGAAGCTCCGTGTTTAGTGCAGATCTGTTTAGTGGCTCCGTGTTTAGTGCAGATCTGTTTAGTGCAAATCTTTAATGTGGAACTCTGTTCTGCATTAAAGATCTTTTTTTTTTTTTTTGCTCTTCACTTTTTTTTTCGTCCTTCGAGACACCAAAAAGGCCTGTGGAAGTAATAGGGAAAACACAGTCTGAAGGGAGAGCATCCTAAATGAAGGAATCTTTAGAGAAGTGTTAAGAAATGAAAGTTCCATGACTAGTCTCCAAGATCCTTCTTTTCTGGGAACCAAAAGTATTCTGGAATAAAACCCTGATCCTCTACGGGAGTCTGGAATGTGTCGAATAATGTCTTGGTCCAATAAATCCTGCAGAACCAAAGAAAAATGAGGAAGTTGGTCTGGAAGAAGTTGAGGGAATCCTGAAAAGGAGGGCTGGGATTTCTATACCATAACATAGGATAATGGATTGAACCCAGGAGTTTGAAGTTTCTGTTTCCTGACAGGCAGGAGAACCTGGCCTAGGAGAAGGGGAGAAAATATGTCAGATGGATGCAGGTTTACCGTGAAAAGGGGGCTTTTTAGTTTCTGGAAGTCTGTGTGGGCTTATCAGAGAATATACACTTAGAAGGCTGCCAGGGTACAAAGTCAGACTTAGGATAGTTTTTCTGAAATTTGGGTATGGGAAAAACACATTTGTTTAACATCCTGCAATACTTTACCTTTATCTTGTAGAGTCTTAAACAAGTCAGCAGAAGTTGTACCAAAGAGATTTTGAAAACCTAAAGCAGCATCAAGTACTTTGGCTTTAATGTCATCAGGTAGAGCTTGGAAGCAAAGCCAACATTACCTCTTCATAACTGAGCCAGAAGCAGCAGCCCTAAATGATGCATCAACTGCATCATAACTACATTTGATGGAATGAAGGGCAACCTGAGAAGTGGTGCTCAACAAAGACAAGGCAGCAGTCTAACCTTCTGAATCAGGAAAGTAAGAAAAAACCCCAAGTTGAGACAAAAGGGCCAAAACATACCTGGTTATACAAGTCTGATAATTAATGGCCCTAAAGGCCAAAGTGGAAGAAGTATACACTTTTTTCCCTAGTCCAACTATCTTTACCAGAAGGAAGTTTGGACGAGGGCAAAAGTTTGGATGGCTTATCAGCAGAAACACAGACCACCACAGGGTCTGAAGAGGGACACTTGTAGGGATACTTAAAGGCCTCAGGCACCTTATAGAAATGGTCAGCCTTTTTAGGGGCTGGAGGATGGGAGTCGGGGAAAGCTAATAACACCTGTTTTGAATATCACAGACATGTGAGCAATCCCATTTAAAATGCTTCATCATGCGAGCTACTGGATCTCTGAAAGACAATTCTTCATAAAGGAGAATCAGGACTTAAGTAATATTCTTCTTTAGATCCATAGTCTAAAGGAGTGTTAATATGAGAGGAGTATGCCAATTACTCATCCCCAGAGTCTCCCTTCCTTTTCTGAAAGATCAAACTCCCTAGCCCTTTTGGCAGGAGTAGAGGACTAAGGGGAAGCAGGAACCAATACCCTCTAAGGATATCTTAAAACCAGCAGGGCATTGAACAAGCCCTGGGTAAAGTCCTGCCATTCTTTCTGAGAATCCTTAGCAATAAGAGGAATGTGCTTGGTTTTCTGTTTCTTCAGAGGGATATCAGCTTTGATTAGCTTACAAGACTCTGAGCCATGCCTAGTCCTGATAAGAGTACCTGGCACTTCTTTGTTCACCAGAATCTGAGGAATCCCCAGATGGTCTTCAGAAATAATCAGTCATGGTTCCCCCTCACTGTTGATGGTGGACATCTGCAAAGCCTGAGAGGACATGCTAGAAAGTGTGCTCCATGCTGGCCTCCAATACGGTCATTTGAGAGGAAACCAGTGTCAGCATCAGTGTTGGGGGTCTTCACTCACTTCAAGAGAGACATCTAGCAGAGGCTGGACAGCAGCAGCTTCAGACTGAGACTTCTTGGTCTTCTTTTTAACAGACAGCTGTACCTCTAAGCAGGTGAATAAGGCCAGTGGTACCATGGGCCAGATATTTGAGACACTGGTTCTCTAGGTAAATAGAAAGAGAGGCTAGATGGCTGCAAAGCATTTTAGGAACAAAAGCCTGACAAATGGTACACTGGGTATGGTCATGTGACCCAAGCAAAACAAACTTCTCATGGTGGTCATTATAGGGAATCTGCCTCCCACACTGATATTTTTCTTTCTTGGATGACATGAACCCTAAGTACATAAGTAAAGGAAGAAAAAGGAGGCACCCCAATGGAACACTAAAAAGCTGTGTAGAAATAAGCTCAGCGAAGGGTGTTCAGACCAATGTTCAACTGTGGCTTTTGGACTGGCAGTAAAGAAGTTCTAAGTATCTAGTGTGCATATGTCACCTCTATGCCCTAGTAAAACTCTTCTCATATCTTTATTAAAGTCTCACATGTATAACGATGATACAGGTACACACATTCACAGAAAAGAAAAATGCCATTTTCATTATTATACTATGCATCTTGTCAACTGTAAAATTTTAGATATTGCATTTACTCTTGATTTATTCATTTTGGAAGGATATTCTTTGTATACATTATCTTTTCTTTTTCATACATAGAGAATGTAAGCTATCACTACAAGAATAAGGTAATGTTTTTAAGTTTTACTTTTAATACTGTATTTCACTGTAGACTCCACTAAGTCAGCAAGAATTCATTGTACCATACTGAATCCTTAAAAGTTATCAGGGTCCGAGTTTCTAGAATATAAAACCTCTGACTTTCCTTAACTTTGTAAAAATCAATTCTGTCACAGAATGTCAAGAAACTCTGACTCAAAAACAGTCGGTGATGACCAGAGATCCATTTATTTTGGGGTAATTAAGGTCAATTAATAATTATTAATCAATTAGTTAATTAACCTGCATAAGAGCATTTTATGCTTGTTGAAGACCATTCAGCTTATTGGATTTCTGTAACAGGTGACTATTTTTAATTTGACATATCCCCAATATTTGATATGTCCACAACCATGGTCTCACAGTCTATCATCTAGTTCTATCAACTGAGCTTGAATAGATTGTTATACCAATAACAAGATACCTCTAGCAGATCTATCCATTCTTAAACAATCAAACTTGCTATATTCTTGGAATATAAGGACTTGACTATCCCAAGCTTCTACAATGGATATAATTCTGTAATTTTCATAAATTATTGATAGCAAATCATCTCATTTACTGTTTATACTTCTAGCATTACAAATATACAGAGCTAAGGTGTTATCAGATTTTGGTTTCCTACTGTTGACAGAGATTTTTTTAAGTCCTGCATGAAAAAAAAAACATTCACAATTCCTTTTATGTCCTACAAATCTTGATTCACAGTAGCTCAAATCAATACCATCTCTTTTGGAAATATACAATCATTAACACATTATTTCCCATATTTAATTAACTTAACGGAATAGGTCGTGCTTAGCTCTTTTAACTAGGTACAGAAAATAGGAACTTTTGTGAACAATCAAAAACTGAAAACTGCTTCTACCATTTCTATCTCTAAGCATGTTATAATCACTAGCATTGTTGCTTTTATATTATTTAGTGTTACTATACATACATATGTTTCCTTGCAACAGCTTTTCAACAATTTTAGAATATCAGTCAGTCAATCTTGATAATGACAATACTGTAACCCTATTTTTATCAATGTTAACCAATGATCTTTTATGTTTTATGTATGTTTTAGTACAGACTCACTCAAGACAAATGATTTCATTTTTTTGTTGGTATTACTTATTATGTCTTTAGTTGCTGAGACATTAAAGCTGGGTGCTTTACTATATTTGTTCTTAAGTTCTATTCTGGCTCATCTAGTTCCTCTAATTTTAATCCGGGGAAAAATGGAGGCCTTCTAAAGCCCTTTGCTTAATATTTTTGTTATAACTTTCACCTTTCGTCTTAATGATGCTATCCAGTTGTCTTGAGCATACTGAAACCCTTACTCTCACCATTCTCAAATTCACTTTTTCTAGAAATATCATTCTGATTAACTTTATTATTCATAAATATGGTATTAGGATATAGTACCAAGGGAAATGATTTAGACTGTTTTATTGACTCTTCAATTAAGTTACATATAACTTTCTTGCCAGAATTCGCTTCATTATTTAGCCTTTCCCCTTAAAGAGTTGTATACATTTTTTTTTCCTTGACTTACTTTGGATAAGTCAAAATCACCATTTCTTGTATCATTAATCTTATTTTCATCTGTGGTTATATTAGTTATAAAAAATAAGAGAAGCAATAAATTACATTTCTTTTTTTCCTTTGAACCCTTTTATTAGTATTTGTAATGTTCTTACATTTGCTCACTAAAATGGCATTTTACATCCTCTTTACAGTTTTTTGTGCTGGTCTAGTGTATCACATAACCTGAATTAACCATGGCTCAAAAACTGTATCTAACTGTATTATATCAGGGTAATTATCATACTTCTAGGAGTTCTCAAATTCATATAATCATTTTACTGGTATATAGGAAAACATGTACAGGTAGTAATCTCTCCATTATTTTTTCCTCCTAATATGGCAATTATTTCATCTAAATGAGTACAATTAAAATACTTATTGTCATTTCTGTCCATGGAGTTCCTGGAGAATATGCCATATATTTTACATTAACTTAGGAACTTGTAATGGAACACTTCTTACAGCTCAAAGCATAATATCCCTATTAGAGGAATATTTTATTGTAGTAAAGAATAAGGTTAAAATACAACAAATAAAATCAAACTGTTCTTAGCATGAGGCTGTTGTCTGGTATAGAATGGCATAGTGTGAAAGAAAAGCACTGACTTCTAATTTAATACAAATTACCAACAGGAAATCATTCTAAAAGCACTGTTGATCTTAAATAATGTATTTGTGAACTGCTATATAATAAGAAAGCAACATGAATCTACAACCTGAATTAGTAAATTATGTAAATAATCAGAACATAGCATTACGTATCTGATACATAGGTAGGTACTAGGCTATCGGTCCAAGGGCCTACGTAAGCCTAGCCAGCAAGGTACCATAGCTTACGCCACCCAAGAAAGTTATTTTCCTGTGCCACTGTCCAGCAGAGGCACAGAAGTGATCCTGATCCCCGGGGTGTATTTCCTATTTCCCATCCACTCATCAAGATTTTTCTTGGAGTGCTAATGAAGAACTTTTGATCCCCGGGGTGTATTTCCTATTTCCCATCCACTCATCAAGATTTTTCTTGGAGTGCTAATGAAGAACTTTGCTTGACATAGATGGGTAGCTTGTTCCAGAGTACAGGAAGTCTCTGGGATAGGAATCTATCCCTCCAGTGTGTCCTGTTTATTGTAGTGACAAGGTTTAGGTCCCTAGAGCATGTAGCTCGGAGGGATTGGGATTTCTTTAGGTGTAGCATGTCCAACAGCTCTGGGTTTGACATAGCTTTATATGTTAGGCAGAGATCACCTCGGAGTAGGCGATATGCTATGGAGTAAAGCTGCAGTTTTTTGCGATGGTCAGTGTAGGGCATTTGTTTGAGGCCAGTAATCCTCTTTGTGAGGTACTTCTGTGGCCTTTCCAGCTGCTGCAGATGTCTTGTGAGGTACATTCCAAAAGGGGCATTGTACTCTATAATGAGTCTAATGAGTGACGAGTAGAGGGGAACAATGACCTCTTTTTTCCTGGATGAGAACCCCTTTATGATGAGGTGTGCCATGTAGAAGGACTTCCTGACTACTGTGGCGATGTGACTATCAAAGGAGAGACTACTGTCCACCTGGGTCCCAAGGTCTCTTATCACGCATTCAGTGTTAAATAGATTGCTGCCTATGTGGTAGTTCATGGGTACAGAGTTTTTACCAAAGGGGATGACAGTGCACTTTTTGGCACTGAGCTTGAGGCCATGGCTCTGACATCAGGCATCTGTCTCAGTGAGGCCCTTCTGTAGAATGTCCACATCATTTGGGGACTTGACTATGGCTCCTAGTTGGGAGTCATCTGCGAACTTTGTTAGCCAGACGCCTTCTGTGTTAGCCTGTACTTCAGAAAAGTAGATACTAAACAGGACAGGTCCCAGGACGGAACCCTGTGGTACTCCACTTGTCACTGCTTTGAGGTCAAATTTGGAGTCATACTAAGTTATTCACTTTTGGTCTAAAGAGTATGACTATACAACATGGAACATAAAAGCACAAGGACCACAATCATTTATAGGAAACAAAAACCTAAATATCCTTAGTATTTCAAGAAAGAACAGTGACATATATAGAAAATATAATTGCAAAAGGGCACATTTCTATTGCCTGGGGTAGGCTGCCAAGTTTAAATTAAATTGAATGAACAATTACTAAAACTCAAAGATCATAATCAGTTTTTTTCAGAAGTGGTTGTTACTTTTTTTCATCCATGGAGATCATGCAGTATTGCCTCTCAACTATGTGGGACAATTTACTTGCAACTGATAAAATAAAGAACTAATAAATGTCGGTCATTTATAAAGCTGAAAAATAATTCAGTGAATAAAAACAGAGTGGCATTAATCACCTTTCAGACACAAAATTAATTACAAACCTTACTTATTGTTTATAAACTAATCATGTTGAAACCACCCCCGACTAGCATCAAATGCAAAAGGATTCTTTTAATAATGACTGCTGTACTAGCATCTACTGCTTAAAAGACTATTTCAGCCAAGTCTGGTAGGGTGGTTTAAATCATGGGTACAGAAAGTACTGTACTGACATCAGTGAAAAACCCAAATGTCTTATAGTACAAAGGATATGAGAGATATAGTAAGTTACCGTGCAGTTGGCAGATTATACAGTAGGTAAGGGAACTTTGCCCATTTCTCTCTCTCTTGAATTAAAATGTCATACAAACTTTGTTTTCCAGAAGATTACCAACACCAGTTATAGTCTTATTCATCAGTAAATAATCTCAGCATCACAATAAACAAGCACTTGCAGCTAATCAACCTCTGCCAACCTAGTTTACAATCTTGCGGATGTATAGCCTAGTAAAAGGACCACAATAAGCAATACTAATTATAATAAAAACCTATTTACTTTATTACCAGCATGATCAGCTGAATTCTCAAAAGTATCAGCAACTGAATATTTAAGTAATAGTACATAAAATTGAACAAATGCAACTTTCTCATCAAAGTAAACATAAGAATAACATTAAACAAAGTAGATCTATATAAACCACAAAGGCTATGTGGAGGCATGCGTGAATGGGCGTGCCTTCGTTGAAGGTTGTGTGTCAGGGCTGGTAACTCGGCATTTTTAAAATTCACTACCAAACATTTCCGGACCGGAGTTCCGCTGTGGCAACCTCTAACCGGGATAAGCCGAAAGATACAACAACATTTTATGTTATTAATCGGTTAATCCTGTAAGTCCACTGGACTCAGGGATGAATGGGAAAACTGTCTGGTTAACTGATTTGCTCAGTCACTGATTATGCAAACAGAGGTGGAAGGAATTAAGCTTTGTTTCTTTTACTTCAGGTAGCAGCAGCATTAACAGCTCAGATTAATCCTCTACACCAAATGCCAGCATATTAGCAGTATTCAACTGAAATTGATATTTCTCCTGATACCAGTGGCTTAAAGTTTAATACGTTTGTTTCAATGGATTTATACATTCTTGATAAAAATGTAAGAAAATAATACATCACCATTAAGACTTAGCCAATTGTAGTTCGAGATGTGATGGCCGTTTTGTGAACAAAGTTTACTTACCAATTTGAATTACCCTCCATATACAATTGTGTGTGTCATATTCAGAGGCTACCCATCATATTCCAGGTACCTTCTTGGCTTGCATCAGCTTTGTAACTAAACTTATGTGTTATTTAAGTGAATGTATATTAAGGAAACCCAAAATATGTTCTTTATGCCCTTATTTGTTTATAATCAGCTTATCATTCAATTTTTGTACTTTGCCCCAGCCTGAACCTGAAAATGGTTCAGATGAATAAGCATTCTATTCTGGTTAACAAAACTAAATAAACACATAAAACAATATGAATATTCAGTGTTCTCAGGTACTTAATCAGATTGTCATAGACTGTGGCGTCAAAGGCCATGCAAAATAAAATATAACCACTGATCTCGAGTCATGAGGAGATCACTTACAATGTAGCTATGGACAGTTTCAATTAGATCTAAAAACAGATGGATGTGGATCAAAGGACCAAAGAGGTCAAAAGCTGTTAAACAAGAGTACAGCTACACGGTAACATTAGCTGCAAAAAATGCCAGTAATTGTGTAATTTTTCTAGAGCCAATGATCAGAAAATGAGCAACATATACATTTAAAATTATTCATACTGTTAATTTTACCAAAGCAACATGTATAGAAATTTAAAACTGACACCATATTTGAGTACAGTTGGATCCATTACTTCCAAGTTATATTTCAAAGAAAGAACTAGAAGACTGTAATTGTCTGTGGGGGTAGTGTGGAGGGGGGGGCGTTAGAACAATATTTTATCTTATAAATTCTTATTATATGCTGTTTTAATATCATGTATGTAAAACACATACTTTACTCTTGCTACTCATTCAGCCTGGGTACTTAGTGTTTGAAAAAGGTCACCTGTGGCTGACATACCTACCTGGTTAATACCGCAAACAGATTAGCTGCCTATCTTCTGAAGGAGATAAGAAAATAAGATTTCTATTTTACTTAAAACATACCTGATTTACGGAAAAAGCTGCACAATTAGCCAGAGTTACTAAAACTTGTTCACGAGTAAAAGGTTCTTCTGTATCATGAAGCAACTCAAGTAACACTTGTAGATGTTGAGGATCCAGGCTGTTAGATGGGTTCTTGATAACTGCAAATACATACATTTTATAGAATACATACACACTAGAGTTATAGTTCACTTTTCTACAAGTACACACTGTGTTCATAAGGTAAACAACTCATTTAATAAACAAACAAAAATTAAACAAACTTGCTACTGTGGTTTCTACTTATTCCACTTTCATTTCCTAGTACTTACTCTTCAGCAAACAACTACCTGCTTTAAACAACACAATTACAATTTAATTTTGTATGTAAAAACTTTGGTTAAAACCAAATACAAATTTTCTCTATTTGTCACAGAAAGGGTATTATAGGTATCTTAGATCCTGACCACTGCCACCTCGGAATTGCAGCAATATAGCTTAGCTTAGTCACATTGTGTGTAAGGAACAGATTGAACACATTCTAAATATTTTCCAATGGAAATATAGATGTGCTTCTTTTATGTATTAGTTGTAGCACCCTCCAGTAACCTTGGGATGTAAATCTTCCTCATCTTCCATTAGCTCTTCTAAGCATCACACCAATTAAGGGTAGCTCTTGTTCAGAAGGGACTTGTCTGTTGGCATCCTATTTTTTGTGGGGTTGGGGTAACTAGAAAGGTAACAGAAGTTATGCTCCCCCCCCCCCAAAAAAAAAAAAAAAAAAAAGTTGGAGACTTTGCTTCCCCTGTTCATAGAACAGGCTGTTTATCACTCAGGCTACTATAACAAACTACAGTCACCTCTATTGGAGACAATAATTTTCTTTCTGTCCTAGTAGAAAGTCTACAAAACAAACATGATGCATTCACAAATTAAGGTTTGGGAAAATATTTATTATTTGCAATACATGGAGTGGACCGATTATGATATAAAACTGAAAGAAAAAAATTATTATAGCAAGGTTCATATACAACCTATAATACCTATTTCACTACCCCAGAAAGGGTAATGAGAAGCCAAGTGCACTACTTTCAGAAAACAGTGTTAAAAGCTGTTGGACACTTTCAGCTGCTATACATTTTGAAAAGCTGGCAGTGGACTGGGGAGGCTAAACCTCCATCTGTATTACAAAAAATTATGATCCAGTCTCCAAAATACAACCCTTTATTACGGATTTTTGAAGTGGCTTCAAGAATTTTACCACTCTTTCTTTAACCCAAGGATGAATTTCTTGAACACACAACTTGGTTATGACTGGAGATCCCAATCATAATCCCCTATGTTATGTATATGTTTACATTTTTCATGGGAATGTAAATATACCACAGAAGTCCTGTGGATTTTATCATCTGGGCAGCTTATTTCCAAGATGAAGAAATAAAACTGTCTGTGTTGGTTACTGATCACAAAAATAGTAACTGTAATATCTGGCACAAACAAGAACAAATCTTGATCAGTGACTGGATAGTTGGCATCTCTTTAGCAACAGTAAAAAAAAAAAAAACCTCTTTCCCATGCAAAAGCTATTTGGCCACCAACTTCTCACTGTCAATTGTGCATTTATCCATTTTTATACATACAAAAGAAAAATGGGTACTTGCGTATTATCGCAACCAGATTTTCGTGATAATGCTGGTTGCTTCTGTTTATGGTAAGAAATAGCAATAAACTTTTCTAAAGTATAATAACATGTTTTCTGTAATGTTTTTAAGTTTTAGGAATGTTTACCATTCAAACCACTGAGAAAAATAAGTGCTGAAAAGAGGTTTCCCGTTTTACCGCCAGCATCTCATGTCAGCTAAGCTTGTCCCATACTACTTTATATGCGTTCCTTTTCTCTTGCTGTGTTGATGTTGTCAAAGCTAGCAAACAGGTTTTTGAAAGCTATATAATTATTTACGTTTTTATCCGTACAGTTCTTTACTGAGCAATCCACATCTTCTCAGCTTTGTATGCAGAAAAGCATTACAACACCAACTAGACAATCCATATTTCTTGAGCCGTAAAATCACCTAACAAAATCAATGCAATTAAAATAGACACTGCACTAAAAACAGAAGCAATCAGTACTGTCCTCTTATAACAAAGTTTAGTAAAGTATGTTTTATTTTTCCTGACAACCTTTCATTATATTGTTTGTAACAGTTTAAGCATTAAATACTTTACCTACATTAAATTGCATGTGTCCAATTTATTCTATACTGTTTGAAAAGGTGTAACCATTAAATACTTTACCTAAATTACTTTGCATGTGTCCATTTTCTTCTTTTTAACCAAAACATTCAGTTAAAATAAGCTAAACTTGAAGAATAATCTTTCCGACTTGTGTCCCGTTTCTTATAAGTCCAACAATAGCAAAGTAAAGCTGAAAAATAATCTCAGGAAAGCACCTAACATCATACAGTAAGTCCCACAGTCATTTCAGGCCAATTATATGTACACTCGCAACCACTGATACCGCTATAACCGCTGAATTCAACTCTCCATGTCTTTACAGCACGCTACCCACAAATCCTAAAATTGTACGGGTTAATTGTTTAAAAAAAGCACCATCAATATCCAAACACACTTTATAACAGCTCACCCTTTCCTAATACAGTTCATTTTTGCTGTTTAAGTAAACGTCAAAAACATATACCGTTTTGCAATATCTGGTTGCGATAATACATAAGTACCGAAAAATTATAGCTTCCAAAGCAATTCTCAAAATTTAATTTTTCAAAGAACGCTAGTAACACAGAAAAAATGAAGGGGGGGGGGGTTAACTGGCCAATTTCTCCATATAACATATGTATAACAACTAGAACCTGGACAATGTTGCATAAGATCCAGCCAGCAGAGAAGCTAGAGGGCAATGACAGCCAAAGTGGGACTCATTTTCCTGGGGAGAAACTAGGATATGTATCATACCACTGTCACAGCATCCACAAGGGATACTAGGGGAGTGCTGTCAACAGCAGTCCGGCACAAGGACCAAGCTTCTTCAGACTTTTAATGTACAAAAACAAGCACTCTTGTAAGCAGCTCAGGCAACAGCAATATGTGCATCAAAGAACATGGAAAACAGGTAGAACATAACAAAACAGCCCATATTCAAACTGAGACAGCATCCTGGACTCAACACCAAGATTACTACCTTCACTTATGTGTAATGGAAATACAGCTGCGGGAATGGAATGTCCGAGTACCTGAAGGGTGATGAATAAATTAAAAAAAAAAAAAAAACACAAGTGGGACTATAGAACAAAGAATAAATATGTGAATATGTGCAAGCATAAAACAATCTGTGTAGGCTTACAATGCCATGTTTTTCTTGCTAAAATTCACTTCTTCAAACAGCAGCAAAAATGGGAAAAAAAAACTTAAAACTGGTCCCAAAGAACTACAGCAGTTAACTATTCCTGTAATGTTTATCACACTTATTTCAATAGGAACTGATCATACTTTCTCACCCCAACAAACTCTGCAAAACCAGTATCAACCATTTGCTTACACACCCATCATAACAGATATTACTGCTAACTATAGGAAATGTGGCAGAAAAAAGGAATGCAGCCCATCGCATTAAAAGAATTTAGCTTTAAAAATCAAAGAAGAAATATGTGAATAAGTGCAACTATAAAATAATCTGTGCAGGCTTACAGTTTTTTTTTGTTTAGAGTTACTTCTTTCAGAATGAAAAAATAAAATGAACACATTTTAATCACTATTTACAATGATACCTACCTTATTCAGAAAACGCAATCAAGAATAGTGAATCAAAAATGAAAAAGAACCTTTCCAGTAAGTCTATTGCCAAATTTCAGTTTTCCAGGACTGAGTTTTTAAATGTTCAAACGATATAAAAAAAAATAAAATATATATCTATATTTACTGGCAAACGTTATTGTTAACAGCCATTAAAATGTCACTTTTCTATCGCTTTTGATAAAAAACTCAGTTTTACAAAAAAGAGTGCATTACAATGCTTTTAGTTTTGGTATGATAAAATGCTAACAGTGTGGCTTAAGAACTGAATAAAGCATTTTGATCTTGAAATTGTGGTTTCCAAAACAAACATTTTGCAGCTTTGCCTCACGCAATTTGAGTCATGCTTAGAGGTCATCACAAACCTGCAAACCTCGAAAGTACAGAAGGGATAAACCCAACCAAACCATCCATCAAAATGATTCTGTACTCATCCAAGAGCACTGCATGGCCAAAAGAAAAAAAAGAACAGAAATGATATAGGAATGAGTACAAGCTCAGATGGATCACTTTAGACCTGACAGCTTGGTAATCAAACGCTGAAATGAGGCAAACACCACTGTCAACTGGGAAATCCACATAAATAAAGGCAGGTGATGCAAAATACTTGGTAGTTACACCTTTAGTCCCTCATGAGGGTAAAGTACCAAATGTAGGACAGAAATGTTAGTCTCCTCTTTCAAGATATGATCCAAAAACATGAAATGTAAACTGCTGAAGTCTTCAGATAGAAGTTTTCCCATAATAATGTAATGATAAATGTCATAGTAAAACAAGGTGCTAATTTATTCTATAATCTTAACTTAAAAGCAAGACTTAGATATAATACTACATTAGCCAACAATTATTTAATTATACAACCAATTAAAAAGTACTTTTTTAATTCTGAGATGTTAATATCAATTGACAAGAAAATAATCCACTAAAGGAACAAGCACCATACTACATGGATTCAGTCAAATTATCTCCTTGCCAACCATAAGTTATTCAACAAATATTCAATACCATCTATGTTTGTTATTGGCTCAATATATCAGAAATGTGGAAAGCATGGCAGCATGTCTTGGTGATCATTTACCAATACTCGCATCAAAGTCATATTGTCATTCTTCAAATCATAGCAAAACAGTTACTATTATCCTATTGTTCAAACCAAAGAGTAAAAAAGTCATGTAGACAACCATTCAGTAAAAATTGCAGGAACAACCCAGCCAAGCTAGAGTTTTCACTGTGTGACACCTTAACCTCCTGAAATGGAGTCCCACGGGATATATGCAAATCACTCAAGTATTTCAGCTACATGGCTTCTGAATGTCCACGACTTTTTAAGTCTTTATGGTTGCATTTAGTCCAATAATGCCACACCCTACTAGCTGTGGATGTGCAAGTTTCCACTTATTGACAAGGTCAATAAAAAGGCCAGAAGCTAGTGCACATTATTTATGCACACTGTCTGAATTAGACCAAATACAGCTTGCTAACCTTAAGCCAATTAAACCTATCTGGCCCAGTTTGGGCCCACACCAGACTATGACAGGGTTGTTATGCCTAGTGCAGCCTACAAGACTTGTCCAAGGAACACTACAACAAAGTGCAAGGCGTCTTCCTAGCTGTAGTCTTCCTCTTGCAGTAGCTACAAGTCTCATTATTGGAGTGGACTACATTTCATGTCGTGCACTGCACTAGTGGCTAGTCTGAGACTATTAATTTTGCAGTTTTGTGCCACTTGTACAACAAAGTGTTAACTGCTCATGCTCCAATAATAGTCAGTAACTGCTGCCGAGCTCTCAGTGGGTTATCAACACAAAACTGAGGTTGGATTAATCATCCAATTTTGTAGATGGTTCCAGTTACTGTCAAAGATGAGACCAAGTACAATTTGAAGAGTAAAAATTACAATAAAATTACTGCTATTCCACACCAGTAAAGATATCTGAAGAAACTTTTATTTATAAAAACGATAAAACCAAAGTGCTTTTGTCTAAACATTCAGACTTTATCAGACATCAGTTACATTCCATTCTGTGCCAATATATATATTTTCATTGTAGATGTGTTGTAATGTAATAACTAAGCAATATAAAATCACTTCCTGTATTATCTATTGAATATGAATACAATTTCAAATAAAAATACACATTTCTATTAATGTATAAAAAATGAAACCCTATTGAAATAGTGTTCAAATTTCTTTGGAAATGAAACTGTCGATCCAAAACTTGAAGTATACAAAATTGTTTACTTTTCAATTCACAGTCTGCTTAAGTTCTGCATTAGGGAGATGCAAAATACTTTCATACACCCACAACCCCTTTTTCCCATTTATGCGCATGGGGTCAGGATGTCACTTCAATGCTGACAACCATCTAGAGACAAGATTTATAATGCCAGGTGGTTAGCCCCTGCTGTGGTAGTTCTTCTACACCACACACTTGCACAAACACCTATGTCCAATTTAGCATCCGATCCACCTACTGTATGTCTTTGGAATGTGGGATGAAACCAGAGCACCCAGAGGAAACCCATGCAAACACAGGGAGGAAATGCAGACTCCACACAGAAGGCACTCCAGCCAAGAATCAATCCAGGGAACCTCTTACTGTGAGGCAACAACACTAACCGCCAATGTGCCACCCTAGGAAGATGCAAAATACTTGCAAGAAAAATGTCCTCATATACACAACTATTTAAATTCATATTAATATTTACCACTGTCCTATCTTCTTCATTATCCTGAATGGGAGGTTGCTGTTTCTTAATTTTGAACACTGTCCCCTCCGTCTCTGTGTTGTTTCCCCATGTCTGTTTGACTAACAGTCAGCCAAGGAGGTAACATATTCAAAGAGAGAAGGTCCATCTGTAAATTATTAGCTCTTTTATTAAAATTATTACATGAACCACATAAATCCACTTCTTACCCTTCTACTTCTATAATATTCAGTAAAGCCACTTCAGAGTAAACTTTGGGCCTACCTTTAAACTAAATGAATGAATAAAACAGTAGGAAGCCTCAATTCTGAACTAAAAATACCACTAAAAATTGAAATAAAATGAGTGCGATTCCCCACCATTGAAGAAACTTTTATTTATAAAAATGATAAAACCAGAATAAGCACTTTCATCTAACAACTGAGACATCATCAGACTCTTAATTCCATCCTGTATCGATAAATATTCATTATAGACGTAATGTTATAGCTAATTAATCTTAAATCACACCCCTTATTATCTAACTAATATGCATATAATTTCAAATAAAATACACATGTCTATTAATGTACGAAAAAGATGAAATCCTATTGAAAAATTATTCAAATTTCTTTGGAAATGAAACTGTCTATCCATAATTTGAATTTTTCAAAGTCAGTTCCTTTTCAGTTTCTGTTTTCTTCAACAGATATTTAAAATTGATATGATCATTCAAATCAACATCTAATTTCACTTGCCATTTGTATTTTTTTATATCTAACAGATTAGATTGTCAGCATTCTCTCCTCTGATATCAGGTTCTATAGCATTTATGATATAAAATATAAATCTTTTAAAATTCTTACACTTTCCCATGAGTTTATGCAAGACATTTTTCTCATTTTTCATTTTTAAAGTATAACAATGTTCATACACCCTTGACTTGAATTTTCTAGTTATATGTCCTGCATAAAAATAGACATGCCAAGCATTCTGCTGCATACCTCACATTATTTGTGTTTTTTCTTGTAACAGAAGCACACAATGTAAATAAAATAGTCGCTTGTTTTTTGTCTTAATACAGACAGGAGCTACTGGGCTCCAAAGTATTGTAACAATGAGTGGTAGAAGGCATAGGTAAACAGAAATATGATTCTCACTGGCTGAAAAAAGTAATAAAAGAAACAGCTTGAATCATGAATAGTTTCAGAGTGGCGTATACAATGAGAAAAATAGAAAATGGTTGGACTGGACTAGGGTGGAGCTTTTGGGGAGAAATGTATTATAGAAACCTGGACAAATTTTATACAGTTTGCATTCTACTTCTATATCTATGTGGGTTTCTTTAATTCATCATTATTTCTTTCCACCTGCCAAATCATGCTGTTTAAAGGCTACTCTAAATTACCACTGCATGTAACCTTTACTGTTGCCCCTGTGACAGGAGATATGGCTGGAAAAATTTACAAACAAGACTACCTGACCTTACTAAGCATGGATTGGAATATGATAGGAAGTCCCAAAACACTATAAATACAGGAAATCCAAACCTAAATGAACAACGTGATTGTTGTAGTACCTAGAGGTCATGACTGACAAGGAAATCTCTTTCAAACATGTCAGTATAGTAATGAATGATGCTGAATGTAAATTAGGTGCCTTGTACAGAATAAAGTAATTCCTTACCAGATACTGGAATAACTATTATGTACTGTGCCACCTCCAAACCTTAGTTACTGTACTGAATTACAAGGAAATTTATCAAAAGGCATTTCTAACAAATTCAAAGGTACCTACATCACTTGTCAGGTTTTTGTCTAATCTTACTTCACCAATCCATCACTATGTTTCCCTACTGCACCTAAAATATTTAAACTTCAAGAACAGGATCCTAAATCAATCAACATATTTTTGTATTTAAAGTAGTACCAAGTAATAAGTTCCCTATTCTAACTACAGTACAGTTGTGTAAGATCTGAAAAGCAGTAGATGTCCTACTTTTCACTGCTGCAGTATTCTTAGCAAATGGGATATTGTGCCATGGCTAGCCAAATGCCAGCCAGCATACCAAAGCCTTAGCTCTTTCTAAGTGCCATATATCAGACTTTTCGCCCATGTTTAAGGCATAGGGGTACATAAATGGCATACAAGCACCTAATCCTCAGAACTGAAAGAAGAACAAGAACAATCCCAGAGGAGAAGCACTGACATGAGCATCTAGGATGGGAAGACTAGGAAGAAGGACCCCTTGGCCAGGGGAAAAGCCACAAAGAAAAGCAGTGAAAAGGAGGGAGGGGTAGAATACTGCAACAGTGAGAAGTAGGACATCTACTGTAATGGTAAATTTTTACACAACTGTACTACGTTCTTCCTTATCACTGCTGCAGTATTATTTATAAATGAGAAATGATGAAAGCTACTGAAGAGTATGGACGGAGGATGCTACAGGGGAGCCCTCAAACAATCCATATAGGATGGCCTAGGCAAGACCAGCCCTGGCCCTAGAAATCACATCCAGCTTATGTTTAGTACAGGTATGTACAGAAGACAAAGTAGCAACTTCCAGAATGGATCTAGTATCCACACCCTTGAAAATAGCACCAGTAGAGTCACAGCCCTGGTAGAAAGAGCATGAACAGAACAAGAAAGCTGCTTACCATGAAAATAATAGCAAAAAGAAATTGCCTTAGAAATCCAGAAGGAGACAGTTTGTTTATAAGCAGCCAAACCCAATTTCTTGGAATGAAATAAAAAGAAATAAAAAAATATTCAAATTTCCTTATACCATTAGTCTTGCCAAGGTTTTATATGAGCTGTCTACGTAGATGCAATGTATGAAGAATTCTCCCACTACATTTTGTGAAAAAGATAAACGAAGGAATATAAATATTTTTTTTTAACAAACAAAGCATTAACAACCTTGGGCTTAAAAGGATTGGTATCAAGATGAACTCTATTTTTGTGAAAAAATGAAAAAGGGGGAACTGCCATGACTGTTTGAAGTTGAGAAACCCTCTTGGCAGAAATAAGAACTACCAGCAACTCAGTTTTCCAAGTATAATATTGCAAAGAAGAAGAGACTGCAGGCTCAAAAGGAGGCCAAGTCACTTTTTGAAGAACAAAATTAATGTACCAAGATGGTGTAATATGCTTTCCTGGAGGCTTGACATGAAGGACATATTTCGAAAACTGTTCAACTTCAAATCTAGACGCAAGTGGTAGATTCAAAGGCAGACAAGCAGAAATGACTGACAAATGAGCTTTAACAGATGAGTATCCCACATCATAATTGGCAAGTTCACACAAATAAGAAGCACCATAGGAATGCCCACTGAAAGAGGACCCAGGTTAGGAGTGTGACACAAATAAATATTTCATCCATTTAGCTACAAAGGATATTCTAGCCTCCTGCAAAACCCCAAACATGTCTTCAGAGAATTGGTGTCTAAAAGGAATCAAAACCATATCACCCACAGAGTCAACCAAATGGTGAATAAATGATAGTGAATGAGAGATCCTTTGTCCTGTGTGAGAAGATCCAAACTGTGAGGTAACTTGCGATGACTGCTACTGGCCAGATGAAACTGAAGGGGGCAACAATGCTGTCTTGGTCAAAAGAAAGTCACCAGCAAGACTTTGGGCTTGTCCTACATGATTTTCTGTAGGAATATTGGCAACAGAGGAGGAGGAGTGGGTAAGCAAATAGAAACATCCCCTTCCAGGAAAAAGGCATGGGGTCCACTTTGCAAGCCAGAGGACTCGGCACTTTGCAACAAAACTTAAGGAGTTGTCTGTTCAGAAGGGAGGCAAAAAAATTCACTTAAAGAGTATCTCACTAAAACAGAATGTTCAGAAAAACCTCCCTGTGAAGCATCCATTCATGAGGATCTACCCTGGTCCTGTTCAGATTGCCTGCCATATGATTCTGCTCTGTGGAGATATAAACTGCCTGCAGAGTTAGTTGATAGCTGACTGATTTCATGCACCCTTGTTATTTATGTACCACATAACAGTGTTGTCTAAAAATTCTCAAAGGGCCTGGAACCCACAGAGGGTGCAAGGCATGAAGATCTAGAATCAGGACTTTCATTTATTTTATGTTGATATGGTCCATGGATTACTATTATAATTCCGAAGTGCATTCGGTCGAAAGCCGGTATCTCAGACTCCCAAGCGCGATTGACTGTTGAATTCCGACATTGCTGAAAGTATATCTCGAATTCGACCTCCAAACAGGCTTTAATTACTATATGTATATATATATATATATATATATATATATATATATATACATATATATATATATATATATATATATATATATATATATATATATATATATATATATACATATATACATACAGACATATATATATATATATATATATAGACACACACATACATACATATATAGTCCAATTTTTATTTATAATTTCTCGTATAATTATTATTATTTGAGTACGGAATAGTCATCCTGACATTATAGGTCTTTTTTGTTACTTGTCTACCTAGGTCTCATTGACTTCATCATTCCTTTTAAAAAATGGTCTCCCTTTCACTTTTCTGTCTATCACTTCATCATTGTATAACCTTCTGCATTCATCCTTCGTATATCCTCTAGCTAAAAACTCTTCTTCCACTTTCCTAATCGTGGTGTGAAACTTCATATCTTGACTAGTTAACCTAGAGACCCTCAGTCCCTGATTAATAACTACATTTTTATATACTACATGAGGAGGATGCATACTATTGTGGTGCAGAAGACAATTCTTCCTACAACTCTTCCTATACATAGACGTCAATATTTCATGACCTTCTTTGTATACCCATACATCATGAAATACATCATGAAACTCTATCTCATGCCTAGACCAATTTCCCACAAATTTCAAAAACGCAGTAGTCTTATTAATGTAGTTAATGAAAGTTTCCAAATTCTCTATCCTTCTCATACAAGGAAGAAATCGTCCACGAAGCTCTTGTAGTATCCTATATACCGCTCATATTCAGTGTCCATGATAAAGGTCTTTCCCAATGTGGCATCACAAGGTTGGCATATGAGTTCGCACATGGCGTACCCATTGCCACACTTCTGGTTTGTAGATAATAGGATCTACCATAAAAGAACACATTATTTTCAAGAATTAATTCTAAAAGCATCATACATCTCATTATCATCCAATTGAACACCCCTTTTTTTGTCAGAAATATTCTAACATAATCCAGCCTGATGTCATTGGGTCTTGCTATAAATAATGAAGTAACATCCAATGTTACAAACAATGCTGTAGATTTACATCTATCAGAAAATACATAGTGAGAAACTTTCTAGAAAGTGTTGGGTATCTCTAATTATAGTTTCAGTCCCTTCTACTACATTTCTTAACTGCTCTTCCACGTATATGGAAAGAGGTTCCGTTAATCACCCCCTACTCAAGACAATCGGTCTCAGGGGTGGATCTTGTTAGTCTTTATGCATTTTAGGAAGACCTCTAAAAGTTGGAATGCATGGTTGTTCAACTAAAAGATACTTGTATAGATCACTGGTTATGACATTACTCATCCAAAAGTCATATAAATTACTGCGCACATCCCTAATGACCTTATTCAACTGTTCATTATTTAGCTGTTTATACATATCAAGGTCTCATATTTATCATTTTATTTTCATAAAATTCACTACTTAAAACCACAACAGCACCGCCAGTCTGATGATATCCGTATTTTTCTGTAAATCTATAAGCACTTCATATTCTTCCTTGTTAAGATTATAAAAATTCTGTCTATTTTTCCTAGGATTGGGTTCAAATAATTAAAAAAAATCCCTCTCACATGCTTTCTTGAAAGCTTCGAGAAGAGATGTGTGGGTGGTATAAAAGTAGTTGGTTTCTTAAACACATCAGTATTACTGACTTTATAGTCAATAAACAACATTTTCAGGGCAACATATGGCAGGTACAAATACATTTATATACCCTGACACAGGAAGAACATATACTTTTGAACATTATTCAGATTGTAAATAGGTGCTTTATGCTTACTCTACCTGCCTTGGTTATATCATCCCAATATATATGTTTTATCAAATGCTGTCATCTAGTGATGTTTTAAATTAATGTTTTAAATTTGCTGATTAATGAATGTGGTTTTAATGAATATTTTACAACATATATATTTTATAACATTTATATTTTTATAAATATTTTTTATATATTTTTTTACCTATAGATGTAACTTTTTTATATATTTATACATATTGTACATTGCTAGGTTGATTTTAGCATGGAGTTTAGGAGATGCCTCTATCTGCATAACAGCTGTTTAATGTAATGAATATTTTTTTAATTAATTAAGGTATTTTAATAGATTAATGAGTCAAGACTGTTGGCTATAATTCATTGGTTTGACTATATTTAAACACAGACACTTCAGCCTTTATTATGTCTGATGAAGCGTTCAAGGAGAACGTGAAAGTGCTAACATACCTGGTATATTGTTTTTTTATTTTTGTATTGTGTGATTAAAGCCTTTTTAACTGTGGTGCTGCCTCGAAAGTTTGTTTTTTGGATTTTCTGTTTTTTCATCGTGGCAACTACTTGTAGCATTTTCTGCAGGGTCAGAGGGGAAGGCTATATCAAAGCAGACTATTTCTAAGTGGATAAGCCACTGCATTCGTTTCTGCTATTTGCACCATGGTAAACCTGTGCCCAAGGGAATCAGATCACATTCCACTAGGGCTGCCTCTATTTCAGCAGCTTTTCTCAGAGGGGTCCCAACAAAAGACATTCTAGAAGCTGGTACTTGGAGCTCTGTTCATACCTTCACAAAGCACTATCATTTACCTCTCTTCTCCAAATCCAGGGCAGGCTTTGCCACTGCAGAAATCTAGCACAAAACCGACAGCAAGGCACGTTGTGATCTGGGCCGAGGCAAGGAATACAGTACAAATGAAAATCCTTATGAGGTATTTGCTTCCCACAAGTAGTTGTTGTGTCTTTCGGCTTTTCCCGGTTAGGGGTCGCCACAGCGGAACTCCGGTCTGCTAATGATTGGCAGTAGACTTATGTGCAGCGTTGCCGGCCCTGATGCACAACCTTCAACGAAGGTACGCCCATTCACGCACGTCTCCACACAGAAAATGCTCTGAGAATCAAACAGGACGTCTTACTGTGAGGCGACAACGCTACCGCAATGCAGTTATTAACTTTTGCTGACTTTTGCTGACATCGGTAAGGAGCAAGAAAAAGTGTACTTAGCTTAAGTTTGAAGACTTCGGTTCTGAAACTCGAATACGAAAATTTCAGGAGTCGGCCGACCAGCACTTGCGAACTGCTTCTGCTTCGGGCACCGTGCGGCAAGAAGACTGAATAAAATGGCATTGGCTGTATGTTTTATACCCCTGATGACCTGACGTCATGGAAGAAGAGACAGCAACCGACGCAGGACCCAAGACTTTGTTATTCAGGCCGACTGAGGGCAACCTGCCAGCAGACTACCCAAATGTAATGACTGCAACAGTGAAACACGAAGAACATCTGTGCTATGTTCTTCGTGTTTCACTGTTGCAGTCATTACATTTGGGTAGAATCCCAAAGCTATGGATGGGAGGATGGAACTAAACAGCATTAGGAGCAGCTATAAGGCCCTGAAGGACTGCAGTGGCAAAGCCTGCCCTGGATTTGGAGAAGAGAGGTAAATGATAATGCTTTGTGAAGGTATGAACAGAGCTCCAAGTAGCAGCTTCTAGAATGTTCCTGGTAGGAACACCTCTGAGAAAAGCTGCTGAAGTAGAGGCAGCCCTAATGGAATGTGATCTGATTCCCTTGGGCACAGGTTTACCATGGTGCAAATAGCAGAAACGAATGCAGTGGCTTATCCACTTAGAAATAGTCTGCTCTGATATAGCGTTCCCCTCTGACCCTGCATCAAATGCTACAAGTAGTTGCTCAGACTTTCTTAGAGATTTGGTCCTGTTGAAGTAGAATCTTAGTTGTCTGTGTACATCCAATGAATGCAGAATCCGCTCCTCCTTGTTATGCAGATTTGGGTAAAATGTTGGCAGGTGAATGGTCTGGTTAAGAGCCACACTGGATACCACCTTAGGCCTAAAAGAAGGATTGGTACTGAGGGACACCCTGTCAGGGTAAAATGTAATAAAAGGCTCCACTGCCATGAGAGCCTGTAATTCTGAAACCCTTCTTGCTGAAGTGACTGCCAAGAGAAAAGCTGTTTTCCAAGATAGAAATTTTATATCCGCAGTAGCTGCTGGTTCAAAAGGAGGCAGGGTGAGTTTTTCCAGCACAAAATTGAGGTCCCATGCAGGAGTTGGTGATCTTCTGGGAGGCCTTAAATTTTTGGCCCTGCTAAGATACTGTTTAAGCAGAGGATGAGCAAAGAGGGGAGGCTCTGTGTTGTAATGAGCCGAGATGGCAGAGACATGGCTTCTTATTCAAGAAAAAGATAGGCCCTTGTCAAGCATCTTAGTCAAATATTACAACATCTGAGGAATATTGGGCTGTGCTGTGTCTATTCCTTGTGCTTGGTTCCAAGCACAGAATCTCTTCCATTTATCAGCATAAGATTTTCTAGTACTAGGCCTTCTGGCTTTCAAAATGACATCCATCACAGATTTACTGAGAGGTGTTGTTTGAATAATTAGTTGATTAGCCATGCTGCAAGATTCAGAGTTTGGAGCTGAGTGTGCAGAATTTGATAGTTCTGCTGAGACAGTAGATGAGGTATTTGAGGCAGGTACCATGGAGGAAGGGGAGACATATTCCTTAGAAGTGGGTACCAGTGCTGGCGAGGCCAGTCTGGAGCAATTAGGATCATTTTTGTTTTTTCCTGTCTGACTTTTAGTAAGACCTTGGAGAGTAGAGGCAGAGGGGGAAAGGCATAGACTTATAGGTTTTTCCAGCTGAAGGATAGTACATCCACATTCCATGCTTTTTTGTGATGAGTTCTTGTGCAGAATTTGTCCAACTGATAATTTTGGGGAGAGGCAAATAGATCTATGTCTGGACTCCCCCATCTCTGTGTTAACATGCTGAAGATTCGTGGATACAGTTTCCATTTGTGCGGGTCCATAAAATTTCTGCTTAGGTCGTCTGCCAGAGTATTTTGCTTTCCTAGCAGGAATTGAGCTTGAAGATGTATTTGGTAAGTCAAGGCTGTGTTCCACAAGACCATGGCTAGTCTGCAAAAGGGGTAGGAATGTGTACCCCTCTGCTTGTTTATGTACTACATAACTGTGGTGTTGTCCGTCTTTATCAGTAGTTGTCCTGGATGAAGTAAGTCCTTGAAGGCTGTCAGAGCATTCTGAACAGCTAGCATCTCTTTCTGGTTGATATGCAGATGCATTTGGTTTGGCCTCCATTTGCCCTGAATGCATCTCCCTGTCAGGTGCCCCCCCCCCCAAGCATAGTCTGATGCATCTGTAGTTAGGATTTGGGTGGCAGGGGGTAGAGTGAATGACAGTTCCCTGTTTTGGTGACATGCCTCTGCCCACCAAAGAAACTCCTGTTGTAGGCAGGGAATGAGAGGAATCATTGTTTCCAGACTGTGACAATGTTGACTCCATAAACTTTTTAGGTACCACTGAAGTTTCCTCATATGCAGTCTCGCATATGGAATTAGTAGAATGCAGGATTCCATGAACCCCAAAGCCTGCAGAATTTGTCTTGCAGATAACTGGGCTTTTGTTGCCATTTGTTCGAAGTATGTTGTCAGTTGCCTTTGTTTGCCTAGTGTGAGGTAAGCCATCTGGACGTTGTATTCAAGCTTGCACCCAGGAATATAATTATTTGAGAGGGTACCAGTTGTGATTTATTTTCATTGATGGTGTACCCTAGGCATGCTAGAAGCCTTTTTACAAATGCCAGATGCTGATGAAGAGTGTCCTTGTCCTCTGCTTGAATGAGACAATCATCCAGATAAGGATAAATTTGAAATGCTTCTTTGTCTGCAGAATGCAATTACTGGTGCCAGGCACTTTGTAAAGACCCTGGGCACAGTAGATAAGCCAAAAGGCAGTGCAGAGAATTGGTAATGCAAAAAACCTGCTTTGAAGCGGAGGTATCTTCTGCATGATTCCCTTATTGGGATATGCAGGTATGCCTCAAGTCTAGAGTTACTAACCAAGCATTCCTGCCTAGCATAGGCAGTAGCTGTTGTAAAGTCAGCATTTTGAATTTTGGAATGTCCAAGAACATGTTCAAAATCGATAAATCCAGTATTGGACGCCATGAATTGTCTTTTCTGGATATCGGGAAAAGTCTTGAATAAGAACCTTGTCCTTTTTCCTTTTCTGGTACCGGTTGAATAGCCCCTATATCCATGAGGGACATGACTTGTTTCTGGGGCATCTGCCCACTGGTTTTGTGGCAGATCTGGCCATCCGTTTGGAATTGGCAAAGGATGGAAATGAAATCTGTACCCCTGGGATACTATGTTTAATACCCACTTGTCCTGGGTAATTAACTGCCAATTTTGAGCATGAAGTGCTAGTTTTCCCACAAGGGGCCTGCCAAAAGATAAGTGCTTGGTGATGGTAGAGGAAAGTCATTGAGACTGCTTACTTTAGGGCTGTGCTTTGTTTCCTCCAGATTTGGAGGTGGAGGCATCCCATTGCTATGACCTGTATGGACTCTGTGATTGGTATCTGGATCCTTTTGAGCACCTGGATTTGCCCTGAGTGGCTTTGTTGGACATAGGAAAGGACCGATTTTTAGTAGGCCAGTGCCTACTGAACCTGGGTGGCTGCATTGCAAGAAATCTTTTACAGTTTTCATAGATTTAGCTTTGTCTTCCATTTTCTTTAAAACCTCTTCTGCCTTATTACCAGAGTATCATGCTGCAAAGGAGCATCCAACAATTTAGCTTTAACATGATCAGGCAGATTTTGTTCCTTGAGCTAGGCATGCCTTCTAATCACAGATCCAGTAACAGCGGCCCTACAAGAGGCCTCCAAGGAATCAAAACCACATTGCAAAGTATTCTTTCCAACTTGTTCTGCTACATGCAATAATTCCTGTAACTCTTTATTTTCCACACAATCAGAAATCAACATCATTTTCTGTTTCAGTAAGCCCATAACATGCTGTTGATATTTAAGCATATGAAACTGGCAGTTTAAAGCCCTGACTGCCAAGGTTGCAGACATATAAACCATCTTACCCCATCTATCCAGTGCACTGGAATCTCTATCAGAATTAGTAGGATATTTGGCTGTAGAGGCCTTTATACCCTTGGAACCCCGAGAAATAAATAGTCTCAGGATCAGCAACAGGATTTTTGAAAAGAAATTTGTGGGAGTCAGGAACCCTGTAATATCTGTCTGGCTTACTAGGAGCCGGAGGCAGGGAATCAGGAGCCATGCTTAATTCCGAGAACACATCATCCACAATGTCTAATACAGGAGGTATTGCCAAAGGCCTATGCTGAGGAAAAAGAAGGAAATCCCTAAGCCTCTTTTTTGATTCAGACAAGTCCTGACTCTCCCAGAGAAAATGTTCCCTTAAAGTATGCAAAGTCTCTCCAAAAGAGTAAGCCTCAAGGGGAGATGCAGATGGGGGGGGGGGGGGGGGTCCTCTGCATCAGAATCCTCATACGGTGGAATAGAAAATTCCTGATCAGTAGAGGAATCAGAAGAAATGGAAACCTGATCAGAAGATTCATAATCAGTGCCTTGCCTAGGCCTCTTAGGTTGGGAACCCCTGATCAAGGTAATTAAATCCTCAGCCATTTTGATCATCTGTTTTTTAGGCATAGGGGGCCTGAACACGTGGCTCATGCGTCGGTTTTTTAGACACAGAAGTTGTTTTTGACCTTGGTTTTGTTGCTGGCGTCGGTTTAATATAAAAATGTTGAGGCCTGAAAACACCCTCAGAAGCCGGTGCCTGCTCAGCGGCTCTGGACCCATCCAAGGGAGACACATCCGCGGGTTCAATACTCTGAGATACTCGTGGCATACTGGACTCCGAATGGGTCTCGGTAGAGGCCTGCGACTCAAATGTAGCGGGTATGAGGGGCTGCGAAAGCGCCTCACTGAGTACCAGCGAACCGGCGACTGGCTTAGGAGAAGCTTTGTCGTCAGTTTTGGACATCAACAGTCTGTCTCTGTCTTTTTCTTTGCATTTTTTATGAACTCCTGTAGTCTGATTGCTAACTGACGACATTTCAGGAAAATTAAATCTTGAACCATAATATTTAGAAGCAAAAATATACAGACACTTAATAGTGCATTGGTTAAATCTAGCACAAAACCGACAGCAAGGCACGTTGTGATCTGGGCCGAGGCAAGGAATACAGTACAAATGAAAATCCTTATGAGGTATTTGCTTCCCACAAGTAGTTGTTGTGTCTTTCGGCTTTCCCGGTTAGGGGTCGCCACAGCGGAACTCCGGTCTGCTAATGATTGGCAGTAGACTTATGTGCAGCGTTGCCGGCCCTGATGCACAACCTTCAACGAAGGTACGCCCATTCACGCACGTCTCCACACAGAAAACGCTCTGAGAATCAAACAGGACGTCTTACTGTGAGGCGACAACGCTACCGCAATGCAGTTATTAACTTTTACTGACATCGGTAAGGAGCAAGAAAAAGTTTCCCCAACGGTGTACTTAGCTTAAGTTTGAAGACTTCGGTTCTGAAACTCGAATACGAAAATTTCAGGAGTCGGCCGACCAGCACTTGCGAACTGCTTCTGCTTCGGGCACCGTGCGGCAAGAAAGACCGAATAAAATGGCATTGGCTGTATGTTTTATACCCCTGACGACCTGACGTCATGGAAGAAGAGACAGCAACCGACGCAGGACCCAAGACTTTGTTATTCAGGCCGACTGAGGGCAACCTGCCAGCAGACTACCCAAATGTAATGACTGCAACAGTGAAACACGAAGAACATCTGTGCTATGTTCTTCGTGTTTCACTGTTGCAGTCATTACATTTGGGTAGATTCCCAAAGCTATGGTTGGGAGGATGGATTTATACAGCATTAGGACCAGCTATAAGGCCCTGCAAGACAGCAGTGGCAAAGCCAGCTCTGGATTTAGAGAAATTGGTAAATGATAATGCTTGTTGAAAGTATGAACTGAACTCCAGGTAGCAGCTTCTAGAATATTCCTGGTAGGAACACCTCTGAGAAAAGCTGCAGAAGTAGATGCAGCCCTGGTGGAATGACATCTGATCCCCTTGGGGATAGGTTTTCTATGGTGTTTATAGCAGAAATGAATGCGATGGCGTATCCATTTAGAAATGTTTTTTTCTGAAATAGCCTTTCCCTCTGCCCCTGCAGCAAATGCTACCAGCAGTTGTTCAGATTTTCTTTGAGTTTTTGTTCTGTCCAAGTAGAATCTAAGTTGTCTGTGCACATCCAATGAATGCAGAATCCGTTCCCCTTTGTTCTGTGGATTGGGAAAGAAAGTTGGCAAATGAATGGACTGATTAAGAGCCACAGTGGATACCACCTTGGGCATGAAGGATGGATTGGTCATGAGTGACACCCTGTCCGCATGAAAGATGATGAAAGGCTCCACTGCCATAAGGGCTTGTAACTCATATATCGTTCTAGCTGAAGTGATTGCTAGAAGGAAAGCTGTTTTCCAAGAAAGAAATTTTAAGTCTGCAGTAGCAGCTGCCTCGAAAGGAGGTAGAGTGAGTTTCTCCAATACAAAGTAAAGGTCCCAGGCAGGGGTTGGAGCTCTCCTGGGTGGTCTCAAGTTTTTGGCCCCTCTGAGGTACTGCTTGAGCACAGGATGAGAGAAGAGGGGAGGTTCTGTGTTATAATGAGCTGAAATGTCTGAGGCGTGGATTTTAATGGAGGAAAAAGACAGGTCCTTGTGAAGCTTGTAAAATCTGAGGTAAACTGGGCACTGCTGTGCTCATTCCTTGAGATTGATTCCAAGCACAGAATCTTTTCCATTTGTCAGCATACGATTTGCTAGTACTAGGTCTTCTCGCCTCCAAGATGACATCCATCACAGGTTTGCTGAGGGATGCTAAGGGTGAATTTAAGTGATTAGCCAAGCTGCAAGGTTCAATGTTAGGAGCTGAGGGTGCAGAATCTGGTTCTTCTCCTGAGACAGTAAGGTGTGTGTCTGAGGCAGGTGCCATGATGATATCTGTGACACACAGCGCAGGAGCGGGTACCAGTGTTGGCGTGGCCAGTCTGGAGAACCATTCTTGGTTTGTCCTGTTTGACTTTTAACAGGACTTTGCAGAGTAGAGGCAGAGGTGGAAAGGCGTAGACTGATAGGTTTTTCCAGCTGAAGGACAGAGCATCCACTTTCCAGGCTTTTTTGTGGGGTGTCTTTGTGCAAAATTTGTCCAACTGGTAGTTCCGGGGGGAGGCAAATAGATCTATGTCTGGGCTCCCCCATTTGCATGACAACATGTTGAAAATCCGTGGTTCCAGTCTCTACTCATGTGGGTCCATGAGATTTCTGCTTAGTCCGTCTGCCAGTGTATTTAACTTTCCTGGCAGGAATTGAGCTTGTAGATGCACGTGGTAGCTCAAGGCTGTGTTCCACAATGCCATGGCTAGTCTGCAGAGGGGGTAGGAATGTGTACCCCCCTGCTTGTTTATGTACAACATAACTGTAGTGTTGTCCGTCTTTACCATTAGTTGTCCTGGAAGAATGTAGTCCTTGAAGGCTGTCAGAGCATTCTGTACAGCTAACATTTCTTTCTGACCGATATGTAGATGCATTTGATTTGGGTTCCATTTGCCCTGAATGCACTTCCCTGCCAGGTGAGCCCCCCCCATGCATAGTCTGATGAGTCTGTAGTTAGGGTTTGGGCAGCAGGGGGTAGCGTGAATGGCAGTTCCTTGTTTTGGTGGCAGGCCTCTGCCCACCATAGGAACTCCAGGCGTAGGCAAGGTATGATAGGAATCATTGTTTCCAGGCTGTGACAATGTTGACTCCACAGACTTTTTAAGTACCACTGAAGTTTCCTCATATGCAGTCTTGCATATGGAATTAGAAGAATGCAGGAGGCCATGAAGCCCAAGGTTTGCAGTACTTGTCTTGAAAATAGCAGGGATTTTGTGGCCACTTGTTTGAAGTAAGTTACTAAATGAATTTGCTTCTCTGGCATGAGGAAAGCCATCTGGGCAGTTGTATTCAAGATTGCACCCAGTAATATAGTCTGTTGAGAGGGTACCAGTTGTGATTTCTTTTCGTTTATGGTGTACCCTAGACAAGTTAGAACCCTTTTTACAAATGCCAGATGATCTAGAAGTATGGCCTGGATTTCTGCCTGAATTAGACAATCGTCCAGGTATGGATATATCTGAATATTTCTTTGCCTGCAAAATGCAATTACTGGAGCCAGGCACTTTGTGTATACCCTGGGCACAATAGACAAGCCAAAGGCAGCGCAGAGAACTGATAATGCAAGTAGCCTGCTTTGAAGCATAGGTATCTTCTGTAAGATTTCCTGATTGGGACATGCAGGTAAGCTTCTTTTAAATCTAGAGTTGCCAACCAGGCATCTTTGCCTAGCATAGGAAGTAACTGGTGAAGAGTCAGCATCTTGAATTTTGGAATGTCCAGAAAGGTGTTTAGAGTGGACATTTCCAGAATTGGACCCCATGATTGGTCTTTTCTGGGTACCAGGAAAAGCCTGGAATAGAAACCTTGTTCCTTTTCCTCTTCTGGTACTAGTTGAATAGCCCTCATGTTTAAGAGGGAAAGTACTTGTTTCTGAGCCTCTGCCCACTGATTTGGGGGCAGGTCTGGCCACCCGTTTGGTGTTGGCAACATGTGGAAATGAAATCTGTATCCCTGGGATGCTACATTTAAAATCAATTTGTCCTGGGTTATGAGTTCCCAGTTTTTTGCATGAAAAGCAATCTTTCCCCCCAAAGGGGCGGCTAAAAGGTAAGTGCTTGGAAATTTTAAAGTAAAGTCATTGAGACTGTTTACCATAGGAGGGTGTCTTGTTATTTCCAGCTTTGGAAGTGGAGGCCCCCCCATTGCTTAGGTCTGAGAGTCCCGTGGTTCTGAAACTTGGTGCTTTTGGTGTGTCTGGATTTGACTTGAGAGGATCTGGAAGGAGCTGGAAAGGACCAATTCTTGGTAGGTCAGTGCCTACTAAATCTTGGAGATTGCACTTTGTAAGAAATCTTTTACAGTTTGCATAGATTTAGCTTTATCTTCCATATTTTTTAAAACTTCTTCAGCCTTATTGCCAAACAAGCAGTCCTGATTTAAAGGAGCATCCAACAATTTTGCTTTAACATGATCAGGCAGAGATTGCTCCTTAAGCCAAGCATGCCTTCTAAGCACAGAACCAGTAATAGCAGCCCTGCAAGAGGCCTCTAAAGAATCAAACCACATTGCAAAGTATGTTTTCCAACTTGTTCAGCAGAATGCAATAAATCCTGTAAATTTTTATTTTCCACACAGTCAGAAATCAACATCATTTTCTGTTTAAGCAGCCCAATAACATGTTGTTGATATTTTAACATATGAAATTGGCAGTTTAAAGCCCTAATAGCCAAGGTTGCAGAAGTATAAACCCTTTTACCCCATCTATCTAGCACCCTGGAGTCTCTATCAGAAGGGGTAGGATTTTTAGCAGTAGAAGCCTTAATGCCCTTAGGCCCTTGAGAAATGGTTTCAGGATCTGCAACAGGATTTTTGAAAAGGAACTTGTGGGACTCAGGAACCCTGTAGTATTTGTCAGGTTTACAAGGAGCTGGAGGCAGGGAATCAGGGGCCATACTGGATTCCGAAAACACATCATCAACAATGTCTAGTGCAGGAGGTATAGCCAAAGGCCTATGCTGAGGTAAAAGAAGAAAATCCCTAAGCCTCTTTTTTGAATCGGAGAATTCCTGACTTTCCCAGTGGAAATGCTCCCATAAGGTATGTAACATTTCACCAAAAGAGAAATCCTCAGGGGGGGAGGCAGAGGGAATGGAATCTTCTGCATCAGAATCCTCATAACTAGGTATGGACAAATCCAGGTAATTAGAAGAGTCAGAAGAAACAGAAACCTAATCAGAAGATTCATAGTCAAGCTCAAGCCTAGGTCTCTTAGAAGGGGGTGGTTGACTGCCCCCGATTAGAGTAATTAGATCATCAGCCATTTTGATAATTTGTTTTTTAGGCATAGGGGCCTGAACATGTGGCCTGGGCATCGTTTTTTTCGACATAGAGATTTAGGCCTTAGTATTGAAGGTGGAGTTGGTTTGATATGCAAGTCTGTAGGCCTGAATACACCCTCAGAAGCTGGTGCCTGCACAGTGGCTCCGGACTCATCCGAGGCAGAGACATCCGTGGGTTCCATAGATGAAGTATCTCGAGGCATACCGGACTCTGAATGGGTCTCAGTAAAGGCCTGCAAATCAGAAGAAGCGGATATCAGGGACTGCAAAAGCACCTCACTGATGACTGGCTTAGGAGAAGCGTCATCAGTTTTGGACCTCAACGGCCTGTCTCTGTCTTTATCTTTGCGTTTTTTTTCGAAATTCAGGTAGTCGGATGGCTAACGGACGTCATTTCTGGATAATTAAATCGAGAACCAAAATATTTAGAAGCAAAAATGTACCGACGATGGATAGTGCATTGATTAAATAAAGCACAAAACTGACAGCAAGGTATGTTGTGGTCAGGGCCTACGCAAGGAATGCAGTATAGATGAAAATCTTTATGAGGTATTTGCTTTCCACAAGTAATGCAATTATTAACATTTACTGACATCGGAAAGGAGCAAAAAAAAACTTTCCCCAATGGGACACTTCGTTTTCAGTTGAAGACTTCAGTTCTTAAACTCGAAAATGAAAATTTCAGGAGTTGGCCGACCGGCACTTGCGAACTGCTTCTGCTTTGGGCACCGCACGGCAAGAAAGACTGAGGTAATGATGTCGGCTGCATGTTTTATACCCCTGACAACATGGAAAAAGGGACAACAACCGACGCAGGACCCAAGACTTTGTTAATCAGGCCGACTGGGGGCAACTTGCCAGCAGATTACCCAAATGTAATGACTGCAACAGTGAAACACAAAGAACATCTTGAGAAACCAGTAAGTAAATGCTCTGCAGAATTTTGCACTAGCCGCAATGGACCAAGTTTCATATGTGGAAGCCTTAGGTTAAAAAAAAAGTTACAGTAATCAAGAAGTGTCAAGACCATGGTATGTACTACCACTCTATAACTGCCTGATACTAGAAATGAAGACCACACAACAAGACATACCGGTCTCAAAGTGCAAATCCATTGTCATATACAACAACAAAGTTTCGCACGTTCTCCGCAAATTCTAGTTTGTCAACACCACAGAATACTGCGGGATTCAAAACCAGGAGATCTGATTGCATAAAAGTGCCATAAACTGCTATGGCCACTGTCCTGCAGGTGTTCATTTTGAGGTGATTACAGTTCATCCAGTGATGGGTGCATTCTAATTCCATGCCTAAGGAATTTACAGCAGACAAATTATCCAGAAGAAATGACAGAATGTTTAGCTTCATCAGCATAACAGTGATACTGCAAGCCCCTAAAATGAATGGGCTCGCCCAATGGTAGCATATATATAGGACATAATGCAGTATCCACATTTGATACCTTTGGGACACCAGAGGTGACACAGTAAATGGGCAAAGAACAAACCTCACAGTACCCAACACTCCAGAGTGAGTCTGAAAACGATCTAATAAGACCCTTGAATAACTGTATTAAATGCAGATCAGAGATCAAGAAGAACCAGGATGGAATAACACTGATTATTTCTAGCCATGAGGGGTCATTCATGATACCAACATGGGCTGTGGCTGTACTACATGAGACTGGAATGGCTCATAAAATCATTACTCCTGTAGAACTACATCAAGCTGTGAGTAAATGACTCTCAATAACCTTATTAGTAAAGGTAAGGGTAGAGATCAGGCAGTACTTATTGGGCCTGCCTACGTCAAATGTTGATATTTTTAGAAAAGGAATCTTAAAGGCCTATTACAAAGCAAACAGAAAGACACCATGGTTCAACATTGAAATGACAATATGAAAAACATCAAGGCAAATAATAGCTAGCCTTGCTAAGCAAGGGTTCAATTTGCAGGTGGTACGTTGCATACCTGAAATAACAGAAATTACACTGTAACCTAGTCTGTCAAACTCACAAAAGTCCAAGGCCAAATTTCTGTCTAAATTAGATAGTCCTCTGAGTTTATCATGAGGGATGATACTGCCCTCAATGATACTAGCATGACTACAAATAATCACACATCTAGATCACATTCTTCTGAAGGAAGTGCTCCACAGGTGGACAGCAGGCCAGGTTACTCAGCCTAATCACCAACCTAAACAATGCAGTCAACTTGATAAAAGTAAGATTTCCCAAGATAAGACAATGCCTTTTTATGAGATCTAAACTTGATAAGTAACAGTGCTCATCAGGCCAAAGCTTACCAATAAAGAGAGCAGCCTGCCTCTGTTTATGCTCGTGCCTCCACAAAATACTTTGCTCAACTCCATGTCAAAACCATGGCTCATAAGGAACACAAAGCAAGCACAATCAGGGATGACCCTATAGCTGTATTATACACAACACAGCAAATCATTTGGCCTGCCAGCACTGGTCACCAATGGAAGCAGTGGAGGGTATGAACAAACTGATAAACATTACAAGATATAAATTCCTGTGCACCATCATTTCAAACTCAGGGGCCAATTAAGAGGAAAATGTCACCAAGAATTGAATGAATATGATCATACCAGGAGATGGGGTCAACCACCAAATTAGCGGCAGAGATGCTCAGTTGGAAAACCAAATCAACCATATGTCTAATCAACATGTAATATGGTAGTAAGGCAGTGCACCATTGAGTAGCCTTGCTGTAGAGATGGTATGAGCTGTAAACTGATCTAATATAGTGTTAGGAAGCACAAGGTAAAGGGCATTAGAACAAAGGAGGAGTAGTCCAAAACACAGAACACAAATGATTGTGTTAAGATTGTCTTGAGGTACCAGATACTTGAGCCTGCAAAATGTTTCAAAGATGGAAGTAAGATTACTTTACCATGGCTGATGTATATTCGCTAAATGTCAAGACCCACTCTCAAGGACACTACCCAGATCATACTGCCATAATAAACTAAAGAAAGGATTAAATGGCAAAACTGAAGAATCTCTCTTAGTGGTATGCACAGCCATGGCCTCAGTCTTGGATGCATTAAATTTCATCCAGTTAGAAGACAGCCATAAACAGAAAATTTCCAAGTCATTCACTTGAGAATACATGCTCATCATTTGATTCAGAGGGATAGTAAGGTAGAGCCAAATCTTAACAGCACTGTTATGTCACCCTTACCTCTAACAAGATCCTTAAAAGGCATAATAAACACTATAAAGAGTAGCGGATCCAAGATCAAACCCTGTGGCACTCCATAGTCCAAAGTGTAGGTATCAGAAAAATTCAATCCCAAAACCTCCCTCTGGGTACAGGCTAAATGGAAGAAGGCAAGCCAATCAATGATAATGCAGGAAAACACACAGCAGGAATATAATCAGTTGATCAGGATAACATGGTCAACAGTATCAAATGCCAGACAGAGATTTTGTACAGCAAGAACACAAATGAAATACTGATCGCTGGTCATCATTATAAGGAAATCAGTTATAACTCTAATAATAGTCTCAGTACTATGGTAAGTCTACAAATCTGTAATAGTAATGCTCCATAAGCCCACTGACCACAATGTATGATCCAACAGAAGCTGCAGACAGACTACTTTCTCAATAACCTTACCAAGGCAGCTGGGGCTCATGTGGTGGGCTTTGCACCCAAGGAGCTATCTAGGAGGGATACAACTGAGTTGCTAAAGGCCATCTCTTTTTACCCAAGTCGAGCAGTAGGGTTTCTTTCAATAAAGGAGCACTCACTGAAGGGCAGACACAAGTGCATGCTCATTCAGCTGTATGCAGAAAGATGGCACTTCTAGACAGTAATACTCAGCTACCACTGCAGAGATTACAAATTAATCCACTTTAGAAAACAAGGGCATGAAAAAGCTGAACAATCTTCTTGAGTTTTTAAGACGTGGAGATTATTCTTTTAAACATCTAAGCTGCAGATAGGCAAATACTGCTCAGAAACTAAACTGTGGCAAAAAAGTACACAGCAAAATCATTGACAGAAAGCCAAGTCACCACTGCAAAACTGTCACAAAGCAAGTGAAAAACATGTTACAAAAAAGTTCCAAACAAAGTAAGTAACTGAATCTCTTTTTCCCAGTAAAAGAAAAAATATAGGTCAACATTTTGCCCAGAGATTCAACAACTAGTGTGTCATATTACTTCATTGAATGCTTTTAGAAGCCCAAGGGCAGAAGTTCCTTCCTTAGTAAGGCAGTTTGTCAGCTGCCTTTTTTGCAACTGACCATAAGAAACTGTGAATTCTCTGGGTTTTGAGTTACTTTTATTTATTTATTTTTGTTTTACTGAACTAAATTTTAGGCAAAGCCTTTCTTTTTCTGCAATGAGTTTGTAGAGTTAATTACACCAAAGAATAAATTATCTGAGACCCAGATTTTCTGAAAGTGTTATGTCTTAGGTCATCGGCTGTAAGTTGAGAACAAAGTTAGAAAAGAGTGCACTGTTAAAGGCAATATGATGTGGTAAGAGTTTATCCTGTCAGAGTATCGTGTACCACTTTTCTAAATTTCTGATAGTAGAAATTTCATGCCGTGGGCATTGTCTGTTTTTGGAAGCTATGCAACTCTGTTTTGACTTTTATATCATTCCTCAAGAGTACAACAGACATTCCTCTAGTGTTGAACAGACATATGGGATCACTGACTATCTAAAAGGGGACAAAGAAATGTTGATGTACATATTGGATGGATCTTCTGGAATGTCTTCCTAGAAGTTCTTCAAACCATCTGCCCATAACATGTGCTATGAGTGTTGCTCCTTTTGGAGTTACTTTGAGCTTGCAAACCCACCTAGTGATGTAGTTTTGGACAACGCTATCAATGTCTTCAAAAACATCATTATCTTTCCAGCCCTGTATCTCATCCTGTTTTGCTAACTCAAATGATATACTAGGGGTACATCATGATCAACATGGGAGTCAGAGGGCTTCATCTGATCAGATCTTCGTTCAATATGAATATTTTCTCCATGTGACATGTTAACACCCTTCTGTGCTTGCAGTATTAGCTGGATGTAGGATTTAAGTTTTGTCATTTCTTGTGTCTTCCCGTACCTTTCCCAGCCCAAAATGAGACTTCAGCTGTATGTTATACTCCTTTTTCTATTACCACAAATTTTATGATTTAACCTTTTCTGAGACGGATGCTTACTACCTCATTGTGACACGCGATATGAGTAAAATTCTTCCTTGCTCACTTCTGAATTTTTCTATCTCAAATTAATTTCCATTTTCTGAGTTTTTTGACATAATTTCTGGTAAGTTTCTCACCTCATCATTATCACTTTTATTGACATAATTTCCTCCATCTTTATCTTGTCTTTATGAAGACTGGAATGATGTACACTTACACAAATACTGCAGCTCCATTCTGGCCAATGATTATTCTGAGTCCTTTCCACTCTGGTTGTCTCATAACACTCTACTTCTATTTATTTACTTATTCTATTTTATTTTATTTATTTATTTATTTATTGATTGACTGACATTTGATTACCAGGAAAGTCCAACTGGGTAGCTACCTATTTTCATCAGAAGCCAAGGGAGAAAAAATGCTTTTGTAATACTTTGGAATTTAAGAATAATAATTTTACAATCTTCAAAAATAATAAAAAAAATCTGCAATTTAAATAATTATACCAAATTAGACATAATGTGACAACACTGGTTAAAAACAGATGCAATTTATATGACAATGGTTTAATACTTAAAGAAAACTTTGCCAGTTTATAGAAATTGAAGATAAATAGTATAATACAAATAGGAACTGCAATATGAAGTGAGAGAAAAACAAACAATGTTATATATTTAGACAGTCAAGGAAGAGAAACTGATAGGAGTTGGAAAGTGAGTGAAGAAGGGAGATTAAGGGTTATAAGTTAAGGATATGTAATTGTTCATATTTAGGGATAACGTTTACCCTGGGGTTGAGCTCTTTGATAACCCAAAACATTCTCAGAGATAGTTCTTTTTAAATTACTTATATTCATGAATAAGGTCTCCTCTTAAATATCTCTATAAAACATTGTATTTCTTCTTCTTCTTTCGGCTGCTCCCATTCGGGGTCGCCACAGCAGATCAACTGTTTCCATTTCTTCCTGTCCTCTGCATCTTGCTCTGTCACACCAACCACCTGTATGTCCTCTCTCACCACATCCATAAACCTTATCTTAGGCCTTCCTCTTTTTCTGTTACCTGGCAGCTTCATCCTTAGCATCTTTTTCCCAATATACTCTGCATCCCTCCTCAGCACATGTCTAAACCAACGTAATCTTTCCTCTCTGGCTTTGTCTCCAAACCTTCCAACCTGGGCTGACCCTCTAATATACTTATTCCTAATCCTGTCCATCCTAGTCTCATCCAGTGTAAATCTTAACATCTTCAACTCTGCCATGTCAAGCATGGACTCCTGCCTTTTTGTCAATGCCACTGTCTCCAACCCGTATAACATAGCTGGTCTCACACAGATATTTTCATCTTTCATGATTAATTTAATTTTCACATTTGTAGATGCATTTGGTACATTTCATTTTTTTTAAAGAAACATTTTTATTGAATTATCACTTATGACACAATCATAGTTATATAAATGAAAACAAACCATACTGACATTTTCATTTTGCAAACATTATATATCACATATAATCTATACAATTATTGTCAACTGAACATTATAAAGTTCATTCACTTTCTGCCTTCCCTTAAACATCATTCCTCATCCAAAACGTTATTCCACAAGCATTGCTCCTACAATTCCCATTTTTCTTGTAATTTGCTCCTACTCTTTTCGACAGATCCCACTTCCAGTTCCTTTATCCCTGTTACTATAGTCACTGTTAGTAGAGTTGGTTTAGACTTTGATTTCTATTTTCTAGTAATTGCTTTTTTGGCAGCCACCAAAATTAAACTTTGCAAGGCCTTACTATGTCTGTGCAATTCTAATTATGTATCACATCAAAAATCATTTCCTTAGTTACACCCATTTGCTCACCCAGTTGTTGTTGTATCTTTTGGCTTTTCCCGGTTAGGGGTCGCCACAGCAAAACTCCAGTCCACTAATGATTGGCAGTAGATTTTTACTTACAGACTTGCCAGGCATAACGCACAACCTTCAACGAAGGTACGCCCATTCACGCATGTCTCCACACAGAAGACGCTTTAGCTGAGAATCGAACAGGACGTCTTACTGTGAGGCGACGCTACCGCAGCACCACCACCGCAATTCTAGCAAAGTCGTCTGCAGGGAATTTTTAAAGTCTGTCAACTAATTATACTCTCAGAAAATATGCTCCCAATTACCTTTTTCTTCCCCAACACACATCCAAGATTTTCTATCAGAGGGATAATTCTTTGGAGTCTACGTGGGGTATAAAAAATCCTATTTAATCACTTCCAAGCAAAGATCCTAAATCTTCTACACATTGTTGCATATCTGGGAGCCATACATATATCCTCCCATTTTTCTTTGTGAATTGCTTATCCAGTTTCTCTTCCCAATCCTTTCTAACCACCTCTGATTGAGTCCTATAATTATAATGCAATATTTTGTATGCCCTACTAATTATCTATTTTTTCATCAGTAGCTTCTGTTCTAGATTCTACTAAAACTCTACCGTAGCTGGTCTTTCACTTAGGATCTCCCTTTTTCTTTCTCTTTGCCTATACTCTGACATCAATCCTTGATAAGCAGTCTCTAGGCTGCAGTCCAAACATATTCTTGGCCTTTTCCCATTCTATTACCTTTCTTTCTGTAATTATGTGCTCCCAATACACTGGCTCTTTTGCCACTTTTCTGCAGTAAATTACAGACCTCTCTTACCAGTTCTCTGTACACCTAATTGCAGTCACTCCTATTGACAGAATTTTGTTCTTTATTACCACGTTAGCTTAGTTCTTACAATACGACTTCATGAATATAATATCCCATTTGGTTATAGTTCTCCTTAATGATTTGCATTCAAAATCTTAGTATCTCCTTATTTATAGAACTTCCCCTCGGTTTCATTATTTTCACTTTCAATTATAGCTTTCTGCTTGTGCTAAGTATAGCAGCATTAAATGTGCAGTTCTGAAATATCCTTTCAATTTGTGTGGGTACATAGTTTACAGCTATTGCCTTTATTTTATCTTATAGGTTCATAGGTTGGTACTAGGCTATCAGCCCTAGGGCCTACACAAGCCTAGCCATAACAATTCTGTGTCTATTTCTTCCCACACTATTTACTTCCCTGGACCCATGTCTAGCAGGGCAACTGAGATGATCCCCGGGGTGAATTTCCTTTCTCCCATCTAGTTGTCAAGGTTCCTTTTGGGCCAAAGAGGCACTCTGCTTGACATGTATGGGCAATCTATTTCAGAGTCTCTGGGTCAGGAATCTATCCCTCCAGCATGTTTTGTTTATTGTGATGACAAGGTTTAGATCCCTGGAGCATGTGGCTCTGAGGGATTGGGATTTCTTTAAGTGTAGCATATCCAACAGCTCTGGGTTTGACATCTTCAATAATTTTGTATCCTGAAAAGACCTGAAACTGACTCAATGTACTTTTCAGGTTTTATCAAGTACAAAATAATATCTGCAAATATCCACGAATTTCTGAGTCCCTTATTTTCTTTGCTAATGGTTCTAAATATAACAAAAGGGAAAGAGGAAAACTCTTCCTGGTTTCTGTGTTAAAACAGAACTTATCAGAGAGGACCCCCCCACTTTAATTTTCGCCTCCGATCCCTCATATATTCTTCTAATTAGCATTATTATTATGTTAGGAAATGGAAATGCTTCCATTGCCCTGCTCATAAACTCCGAGGTAACTCTGTCAAATGTGTTCTCTGCATCAAGACCTGCAGACAACAGTGGTATTTTCTTATATTCTGCTTCTCTCTGGATCATCATTGTTCTATTAATGCTGTAAAATATTTGCCTTCCCTCCACAAAACCACACTGATTCATATCCCTTTCCATTTAATTTCTCACTTTTTGTTGGACAAGCTTTTGTATTTCCTCTTTAGCATGTTCTGAACAAAAAATGATACAGCAGCTTGAATCTCACACCTGCCTCTCATCATTCTCTAATTGTTGGTCTAAATGTATCCCTCTTCTGCTTGATGTACAGCAACTAATCATTTTCCATAAACACTCTGTCTCCTACTTTAAGTACTTTGTCCCTCTATCACAGTTTTGTCAGAATCAACTCTTTCTGATTGTAGGATTGAATCTTTACTATTACAAGACGTGGCTGCTTTCTCATGGCCAGGTTTGCAGCATTCACATGATGTGCTATTTCAATTAAGAATTCCTGCAGTGGAATACAAGTCCAGGATCTTATTTGTGCTTTTGTAAAATTAATACAGTCTGTTCCTTCCAGTTTCTTTGGTACAGCAGGAAAATCTCAGGTGTTCCCTGCATGCTCCCTTTCTCTGATTCTACTATTTTTTTAAAACATCTCTTCTTCAGCAGTCACACACACAGTCAGCCTTTTCTTCATTTCGACCTCTCATTTTTTGCAGTTTTATCAGCTCATCTGAATATCTGTTTAAAGCTTCTTCCATTGTTTTCCAGCTTTGGTTATTTGAGTTGCTATATCCCTTCAGTGTTTTGTTTATTTTAATCAGCTCTGAGCATATTAATCCTCTAAATTACCTGAAGTCATGTCTTACACCAAAGATGGAGCTTGAACAGGCTTTTTACTGAACAGTTGCAAGATTATTCCCAGCCAGTGTTTTTGTCTCATCTTTTATGGTTGATTTTCTTTCAGGTTCTCTAAATTTCTTTGTTGCTGGCATCTGGGCAGTGTACTTACTGGTCAGTTATTGAAATGTATCTGTTTTCACACTGGGAGAACTGAAATTAAGCTGTTACTTAGTGTGCAACCATCTTGGAAGTACTTACTATATTTCCACTGTACTCTTTCCAATTTACTCATATTAGTTTTCTTATAAGGTTTCCATATTATTATTATTCCATACTCTAGTTTGTGTCTGATGTAACTTACAAACATTAAACTTCATCATTTCTGATTCCGGAGACTTTCTAAATCATTTTATGACAGTCTATAATTTTTTAAGTATCCTTAATCAATTTATTCATATGATCAGAAAAACTCAAAGCTGGATCTACCACCTATACCAAAGTGCTTAAATGAATCTACATTTTCAATATCTGTGTACTGTGTTAAATGCTCCTCTTTCAGTTTAGGTCTGACAAATCTCAAATACTTTGTTTTTGATGTATTAGCATATTATTCTGCTTAGCCCCAATAGTCAGTTTTGTCAAGTTCTTTTGCACACATACCATGCCTGTAATAGATGTAATAAGTTTACCCATTTTCAAGTAATTTGTATACAGACTATAACACATCAGATGAAAAAGATAGATCTGAAAGATAGAGCCTTAACAAGAATGGGCCTAGGGTACAGCCCAGTGGGAGACCCAGAGCGTAACCTAGTATTTCACCTATCAAATTGCTGTGTGATAACTGCTAAGTCCTATTTATAAGCCAAGCAGCTATCCATTTTATCAAGGTTACATTAATACACAAATCACTGATCAATAAATTAGAACTAGGTATGACCCTATCAAAGGCTGAAGTTTGGTCTATACAAATACTATCAAAGCATATTTTTGTATTTATAGCTTATGGTATTATATTATTATACATCATGTTACAGGTAGTTATTGATCTATTTTTATACATATGCATACTGACAAGTCTCAACCTTTCCAGTTCTGACAATAATTTATCCAAAATACCCTTGTCCATTATTTTTCCATACCAAGACAGTAAATGGGTCTATATGACTCTGGGTTTGCACTATCGACCCTTTCCCTTAAAGGTGGGTTTAACCTCCAGGGTCCTACCAGTGAGCTAGCTAACTATTCAGCATGTTATAAAGGGGTTTATACCTAGTTCCATAAGCCTGTTGAAATTGCCAGAGAGGTATTGTATCAAATGCTTTAGCCAGATCTAGGTAAGCAGTATGCACCATTTTACCTTCATTCATTGCCTTAGTGATCTCTTCAAAGAAGTCTCCCAAAGTCAGTAAGCATGACCTTCCTTTGACAAAGCCAAACTGGGATGGATCCAGTGTCTGGAGGTCTCCTATATCCTTGTTGATAATTTCCATGATAATTCATTCCTTGACTTTGCAAATAAGACTAGTCAGACTAATGGGTCTGTAGTATCCAGGATCTGTTGAAGGTCCTCTCTTATGAAGAGGGATAACTGTTACAGTCCTCCATTCACGTGGCACAATGCCTGTTTTAAGACTATTGCTAAATAATAACTCCAGGAGTCCTGATAAGTCTAATTTTAGACTATTCAAGTGGCATTCTGGGATGTTATTGGGGTCCATTGAGGCACCCAGTACATGCTCCCTAGTTATATTTGAAAATGTTATTTCCAAAGGCATTTTTGAGGGAATCATTGGGAGTGAGAGGGGGGTAAAGCTGGAACTAAATTTATCCTCTAACAGCTTCATTATATCACCAGGCTCAGTGAATGTGGCACCATTACCCACCAGTTCAGCATGCTGCTGTGCTGAACTGGTGGTACAGCACATTGCTGTGTGCTGACCTTGAGGTTTCTGACATAGCTGTAGAAGGCCTTATGGTTATCTTTCACCTGGGAGGCTATCTTAAGTTGGCTTTGCTTGACCTAATTAGCCCTCTTAGATGCCTATTTAACTTCATGAGAGAGTTTCTTTCTTTACAAGAGTTACCCTTCCTGATTTTTGCCATCATTGTTTCCTTTGTTCCTCTGTTTAATTTGGGATGCTACCAGGGCAGTTTGCATCTAGGGCTAGTCCTGGGCTTGCTTCTGGTAGGTACAGCCACCTATATGCAGCCACAGACATGGTTGTACAGAATTTCTTAGAGCAATTCAGCACAGACTGCTGTGTTCTCTGGATTTGGAGGGGCACTGAATTTTGACAATCCAACACTTAATAAAAGGTCATTTGCTATGGAATAGTTCCATTTACTGGTTTTAATCGGATTACGGAGTTTATTTTGAAGGAGACAACTGTGTGGTCAGATCTTACCAGGTAAGAGGAGACATTTTCTTGGGGGGTGCCTCATATTTGAAAGCATGATGTCCAGTACGTTAAAGCCTCTATTGGGTGTATTCACTATTTGGTCAAAGATGTTTGTATTTACAAAGCCCAGGAATCTCTGTGCCTGTAGACTTGAGATTGTGTAGGATTCTCAATCTATACAGTGGTAATTAAAGTCTCCCATTAGTAGAGTGTTATGTTCCATGGTAAGTGTCTCCAGTTGGTCCAAGTATGCATTGTGAGCTTCTTGGGACAAGGAGGGTGATGTATAGCTGGCCAGGATATGGTACGGGATTTTGTGTATGGTGATCTGTACATGGAGGAATTCTAATGAATCATCCTGTCTGACCACACAAAGGTATGCTTACTGATGTGTATTGAGACACCTCCTCCTTTAGCCCTTGTCTGTGTAGTTAGTGGTCTAAAAGTGTGGTAGGCACTAAAACCTTGCACTGCCATGGTACTCTCAGCTGCATTAAACCATGTCTCGGTAACTACACAGATGTCCATGCTCTCGAGTGTGAGGAGGGCTTGGAGGGAGTATAGTTTTTTTTTTTTGTTCAGGCTCCTGGCATTGAGCAATAACACCTTGAGGTTCAGCTAAGTTGATTTTGCTATGTTGGTAGGTTTGTCAATTTGGCATTGACCAAAAAGGCACTGTGGAAGTGGATAAAATTTTAGCAAACATTCAAAAGCTTAGAGTGAAGAGCTGCAGATGATACTTAGCAAAGCAACACGGTCTGTTAACCATGTCCTCCTAAGCTGACAAATATTGGCTCCCCTTAGAATGACACTGGAAAGATAGCCAGTTCTTAAAATCATTTTTGCTCATATTGTGGTATCATCCTCAGTGATGGTAATATGCTGCTAAATGCTAGGCTCATACCAAGCTGAGACACAGAGTCTAAAAGCTCCATAATGTCTCTCTTCATATAGTCCATTGAGGTACATCTCAGGTCATTTACACATACACAGACTATGATGGAGTCATACAAGTACCTGTGAAGTAATGACTTGAGTATGTGTGTGTGATTTAGCAGATTCTGGCTCCAGATAAGCAAATAACAGTTATCTTCTCCTTGTTCAGCCTGGTTAGAAGGGAATCAGTACATCTTACAAGGACTCCCCTATGACGAGAGTCCTGGAAAGTGTGTTTGTTTGCCTTACGGGCTGTTTATCTCTCATCTTAATTAAATATCTTGTTCTTGGGGAAATGCATCCTCCTAACTTGTGTGCCTGTATTCTGATGTTAAACATTTTTGATTTTTTTTTTTCATTCAGACAATTCCTTTTCAAAATCTGTTACATTACTTCTGCAGTCATTCCACTAGCTACATCACTCCAATTAGTTTCACATAGTGACCGTTTTGCTTCCATACAGGCAGCAATTAAACTTCTGTGTACCGGTTTAGATTTCAGCTTGGCCGGATTACCTACCAGTAATCTAACCTTTATAACTCCATGATCATTGCACATTAAATGTGATAAAACTTGACCTGAAATAACAATCATTTCCTTAGGAACACAGACAATGCCCAGTATGTTCAGTTCCATGGTAGGTTTGATTCCAGTCTGCAGTAATTGTTGTTCCTTAACATACATTGTAAATAATTTTCTTATCAATGTTGTAGGATGAATAGTATTCCAGTCCATTTCTCGTAAATTTAAATCCCAGCTATTATATTTCCATTCCTTTGTTTCATGCAAGAAATGTATGATACATTTTGGTCATCAACCCTTGACTTTGGTGATCTATACACTCCAACAATGGTAACCTGTTTCAGGGTTGTCTTTATTAACACAAACACCGTAGATTGTATAACTGTGACATCTTCAAACATGTAATAATCTCTGGTCTCATATCAACCTTTAATCCCTATCATTAACACCTCCACCAGATTTCTGTTAGAATATCTGCATCTCAGGGCACCATATTAAATTTATACTTCTGAATATATATTTGCTAAAAAATCAATTATGTAACCTACCATAGAAACTGTGCCTTTGATAATCTGACCACAATTAGAGCAATGCCTCATAAATCCAGTCCTTTTCTTCTCTCAAGAACATAGTATCAAGTATAGTTTAGTAAAATGGACATACCTTCAGCCATGTTCAAATTCTCTGTTGACATTTCCATTGCTATGCCCTCACCTCTTTCAGCAAACGGCAGTGGAATTGCAAAGGCAAGGTATAATTTTTTTTCCAGCTAGTAACCAGAGTTCATATCACAATCTAATTTTTCCAGTTTTCATTGTTTATTTTTTTTATCAAGTTCAGTCAGATTTCTGTGGGTGGAAACCTCTGCTACCAATGAAAAGTTTGACCAAAGTAACTGACTTTTCAAGGCAAGTGCAGAATATTATTTTGAATATCTAAAATTGTACAAACACCACTGAAAACCACACTGGCTACAGTCTAAACTACTACAAAAAAGATTGCACAGTCATCGCCAGAAAGCCAAAACATTGTTTCAAATCTGTTGCAAAACAAGTGGAAAACATGCTGCAATAAAAGTCCCCCACAAAACAGATAACTGCAGTAAAAGTCTCAAATAAAGAATGTAATGGCAAACTTAGCAGGACATACCTCACAAAAATCATCAACTGTAAATGATGATTATCTTGTGTTAGACTCAACTCTCACTACTTCAGCAATAAGCTGGGATGCCAAAAGGTTAAAACTCTATGGAAGGGTCACACAGTGGCTTCAACAATAAGCTGGGATGCCAAAATGTTAAAACTCTATGGAAGGGTCACACAGTGGGATGACATGGGGCATTACGCCAAGTAGGAATGGAGGCAAAATGAGACAATGGGGATACTGGCTTGTATTCTGGTCAAGCTGAGCTGGTCCTCAAGAAAGTTACTCAAATACCAGCCTCGATGAACTATAATGGCTTTCCTGCAGATGATTGATATTGAGTTGACTGGGTACTTACCCCCAAAACACAACTGTTCACAATTTTCACTTCCCTACAGCCATATTTTAGGCTTAGAGGCACTGCAAAATTAATGTTTGTACAAGACTGCAGTGTGCTTTACTGGAGAGCTTCTCCTTCTCCATTGCTGTGTGACCATGGTGTTGGCACATATAAGTCAGGGGAATGTGGAGGCTTTATTTTGATCTTTGCAGGTTACATTAAGGAAACTGGAGTTCTCAGTTGTGACTAGGCACTCTAATTTTGAGTGATTATGCATCATGCATTCGACTGCGGTGGTGGTGCTGTGGTAGCGTTGTCGCCTCACAGTAAGACGTTGTGCCGTTCGATTCTCAGCTAGAGTGTTTTCTGTGTAGAGACATGCATGAATGGTGGTACCTTCGTTGAAGGTTGTGCATCAGGGCTGGCAAACTCGGCATGTAAAAAATCTACTGCCAATCATTAGCGGACCAGAGTTCCGCTGTGGCGACCCCTAACCGGGAAAAGCCAAAAGACACAAATGATTCAAGCATTCATTCCTTCACTCATTGGGGAAGCATTTAAACCATCATTACAGTAAAATGCAAGCACTGCATCATACAGAAGGAAGATAACTCTAAGTGTGTTGCTCGACTACAAATTTGTGACTCTTAAGTATACTGATCGACAGACGGGAAAACACTGTGCACACAACAGTCTGCGGAATTTCAAAGGTGATAAAACATATTATGACCTTAAGAACAAAAGACAAAGGTACCTTAACATTTTTTTTATCACCTCAAGAACAATCTTCAGCTGTTGTACATCTGTAGTGATGAAAATCTTTTAATGAATGATCACCAAAAGGAACTAAAAATTGATCACTTAAATGGTTTTGTCAGCTGATGTACAGATGGTACCATCCTGCATTATATGCAAGCATACCTGAGAGACACTCCAGAATATGCTAAGGCTATCTAGTGCCACTATGTACAGTTATGTTAACGTTAAAAATCACACTATAATAGGAATGTAATTATGAACAATAACACATGGTCATGCATTATAAACGCCTTGCAACTACTTCAGAAGTACTTCATTTTGTTCAAACTGTGTTGTGGAGTTAAGGCCTTAGAATAATGGTGTGGAGGCTGTTGTGATCAGTATTTCAGACTACATATTTACACAATTAAATAAGGGGAAGTTTGTCACTGCTTTTTTCCCCAGACCTCTCAAAGACCACTAACATAGTCCAAACACTCCCTGTTATTCACAAACAAGGATAACAATGGCACCGTTAGGCCAACTGGCAAACAGGACACAAAAAGAGTAGAATCCTTCTTCCTCAGGCCTCAGGATGACAGACACTGACTTCCACTTCAGCTAACAAGATTATGGGAGCACTCGGATCACACTAACTTCCTACAGTAGAAAGATGTATTTCTACATCTACTATACTCTCCTCCTCTGTAAAACCACAAACTCCAAAAGGGTTTTAGTGTACCCCAAATTTATTGCCAACCCTAACTAAGCACACAGTCTACACTGAAGGAGGCTAAAATCCCAAAGTCCTAAATCAATCTGTTTTGAATTCTTAGTCTCCATATATCACTGAGATTGTGGATCATGTTAAATGCTTGAGAGAGCATACGGGTAATGAAAGCCAGCAAAGGAGAAGGGATATTCATCATGAGCACATTTCAAAATATCAATACAATTGAAAGTATGTTAACAAACAAAGATATTGAAGCTACTGAAACAAATACACTGGGAACCACCACCAAGAACCATTTTCTATCTATCTGAAATAGATAATAAAACCTTTCGTTAAGAGAGTCAAATCTTACATTCTGGACACTACTGATTTCATAAAGAAAATAAAGACATGAAATCTCTGCTGGTTACAACTGATATGAGGGAAACACTCATAGTTCACAGCATCACACTGCCTAATGAATTGCCCTAAACACCAAACTCCTAAAACTCCAATTGGAAAACCACTTCAGTTTCAACAGCAAGTAGTGCATGCAGCAGAGAGGAATCACAATGGCTGTGCCATGGCACCCAGACTTGCAAACACCACTCTGACAAAACTGGAAGGGGTGAACACTTACCAATCTGAAATCATCCACAAGATTAAATATTAATGTAGATTTATCAACAGCATACTAATTGGGTCAGTGGCATGTCTAGCCACCTGGCAGTGTGAACTCTGGCTCTAGGTTATGGTCACTAATGTGACACCTCGACCCCATGTACAAAATGCGAAAAAGTGAGTTGACGTGAATGCTGATTCCTAATTGATTGGGATATTACTTTGGTAAACACATCTGTACATTATTCAAACTTGGTTCAAAACAGAAACTTGTCTAAATGAAGTTGGATTTAAAGGGTCTTTGCCCTCTGAGTACTACAGCCACCACAACTTTCTTCCAAGATGCTGGCACTATCTCACCTTTTACAATATCATTTAAAAAAAAAAAAAAAAAAAAAGTTCCAGATCTTTTATCACTTTTTTCACTACTAACTTCCAAATTTTCACAGGAATACTATATGCACCTGGATAATTCCTTGTTGATTACACACGTTGCCATTTTCATTTCACGCTTTCCTATCTTGGCTATTAATTTTTGAGCCTCCTCTTCTTACCTTGGCATATTTAAGGCTTCCATAAATGTTTCCATTTGTGTCTGTTCTTGGTTCCCCCATTTCTCTGCTCTATACAGATTTTCATAGAATTTCCGAAATTTCTCTAAGGCCACTATAGTATCTCTAATTATTTTTTTTCTAGTCATAAGCACCCTTTAGCTTGGCAACATCCCTTTCTATTTTCTGTTGCCTAACTCATTGTGCTAATAATTTTTGTGCTCTGGGCTTGTTATTAAAAAATACTTGCTTAGCAGTGACCCTTCTAAACTCATGCATATTACCCAAATACTCCCTATTATTCCTTTAACAATCAACAAATGCTCCTCTTCTTGCTCAGTAAGACTCCCCTTCATCTGCAATACTTTAACCTTTGAAAATCCCTCTAAATAATTATTTCTTTTCCATATCTCTGTCTTACATTTCCGCAATATTTTTAAATTTCATGTCATTTTATCCCACTCCTCATCTATCCATTCTGAAGAGATTTGAACACTCCCCATCAACTTTTAAATCGTTTCACTACCAATTCCTTAAAATCCTATTTTAAATAAGTATGAAAGTGCCAGTGTCTCTCTTATTTTACTTACATTTTTGTCTACCCCGCATCAATTGGAAACAAATAAAAAAAGGGTACTTACGTATTATTGCAACCACATTCTGAATGACCAACAAGTTCATAACAACAGCAAAATGGTAAGCGACTCACTGCTGTCTTAGCTGCTGGCAGAACTGTTTTATTACAGGAGGTTTAAAATCCCGGGTGGTAATAAGATTCGGTGCTGAATTACATTTTCTAAGGATGATCCGAAAACCAACCAAGGAAATTAAGTTGTAATTTGAATACATAATTGTGTGCGGTCATTTTACTTTAGCAGTAAGACTCCAAAGTCTAAGATGAATTCAGAATTCTACGTAGTGTGTTTCTATGGTCTGGTTTATATTATGTAAATTTTTGTCACTTCGGGGAACAACCTATCTCATTTTTTGTCCATTTGAACTCAGTGTAGACTGCTATAATGCGTTTCTGTAAGTCAGAGGTTACTAGATCAATTGTTGAAAGGGTCTGCAAAGTCATTATTTTGTGCAAGTATTTAGGTTTGTGTTTTTTTTTTTTTTTCATTTCTTGCTGGAGTATGTTCTTAGAGTAGTTAGCTTATGAATTTATGTTAGCATATTTCCCTGTTGCCTTGGCCCCTTCATTATGTTAACATCAGAATGGAGCCCCGGACCCTCAACTCATGTCAGGTCATCATGCACCATTGGGAAAATCTGTTGTCAGTGATGTCATTTTATAGCGATACAAGCAAGGCACAGCAGAAGACTAACTGCTTAAACGCACCCTCCCTCCTCCAATTTATGATGCCCTCCACAAAGTATGAAGGCAACAGAAACCAAAGGTAGTACTACAGACCATTACACACCTCACACTCACAGTGCAACATGTCCAAGTAGAATCATGCAGCATGCAAGTGCAAGTACGGGCCACCTACAGATTGCTACAAACAGAAAAGCAATGGCAAGGCTAGGAAATGTGTGTAACCTTACAAGACTGCAGGGTGTACTCATACACGATGCCAGCAGAAAGTTAAAATTGCACTTTCCTCATCAACTACTAAATGTTTTAATGACATAATATAGCCAGTAAATGTATGCGGCATAAGCACAACTGCAGAGTGAGTCGTTCAGAATGTGGTTGCGATAATACATAAGTACCAAAAAAGATACTCTTGGGAAATATAGTCTCTGTCCAATTAAATCCAGTTATTCAACCTTAGAAAAAAATAACATGCACATTATGTATTGGTTCCTGATGGTAAATTTCAAATCTTTCCTTCCAAATGTTCACATATATTTCTTTGGAAATCTACCTTCTTTTGTTGCATTTTACATTCTAGGTCACCTGAAATATCTTCACTATTGCATATCAGGTTCTAGTCCTCACCCATGAATAATATTCCATTTTGGAAGCAAATTACCTCTTAAATCACTCTCTTAAGCTTCTTAATAGTAGTTTTAGATAGAAGATAAAAATGCTATTGTAATCCTCCTTCCTTGCCAATAAACCCTTATTACCACTAATCCCCTATTGCATCTCCTCCTTCCCTGCCAATAAACCCTTATTACCACTAATCCCCTATTGCATCCTTTCTTCTCCTTGTCTTTCACTACTGGGACCCTTCTTACAATCAGTATTACTACCCCTCTTTTCCTTTGTCCCAAATACTCTACTGAATAACCATTATGGAATCACATCTTTGTTAAATTCACATGCTCATTTCTAAGTGTGTCTCCTGTAATAGTGTTATTTGTATTCTACACTTCTTAATGGCGTTCATTTTAATGCTCTTTACTTCTCATCCACATCTAAGATGCCATTGACATTTCATGACATGAAAGGTAGCCTTTCTGATAAAATATTACTTTCACATATTTCCATGACATTTTTTGAATATATATTTTCATCTAGCAACATACATGCATACATTAGTGTTTAGCAGGCTAAATTCATATGCAGTCATAGCTTGTTATCTTTGTTTAGAACTATGCCACATTTTCCAAGACTTTGCATTTCAATAAAAACATAAAAACATTTACGTTTTCATTTTAACCCCCAACCTTTAACTTACAAGCACACACAACTATATACATCTTTCAAAAAGGAAAATTACATCTCCATATAAGAGCAGATGCCCCAGACAGACAGCTGGACCCATAAGCATCACCCTTTTTAAAGTTAGGTTTAATCATACCGACTAAGCATGCTAGAGCCCGAGTTCCACACCATCCTTTCTTGTCCTATTTTAACTTCCCGCTAAGATGTGAAAAACATACACACTCTCATTTAACTGAATTATAGCCTTAAGAAAATTGTCCTGGTTATTAAATGAACAGATTTCACAAATAAAGTTCAATAAAATGTAACCAGATTAAAGACCTGCAAATTTCACAAAGACATAAATAGAAGACTTAAGGAACACACACAAAAAAAAACTTAATTCTTACTACAAACATAGACACTTAGTTAAGACACAAATTAGAAACCTTAGAAATAACAAGAAAAGGAACAATATGCACAGTTTTGAAATACCTGAGAAAATACTGTGACAACTCTACAGGAAGGATTATCCAATGAGATAGAAAGAACTAAACAGATCCTCAAGTGAAAAGTTTTTTTTTCAAACCCAATGCAACTAAGATCAATAATTATTAAATTCAAGTAATATTTGTACAAATGACTACTGTTGAAAACAGGCTGGTCCAATGCTTCTGTTACAACAGTAACATCATTAGATTTTACAGTGACCGTGCTTCAAAAACAATGTAAAAAAAGAGAGAATATTTGACTTTCACCAAACTACTTCAACATAATATGATTAAAACACATGTATCCAGCAAAATTGATGGTATCTAATGGTGAAAGAATTTTCAACTCCCTCAAAAGAGGACTAACATTTGTTCAAAATAGCAACATAATTCCCAACATGGATGCTATGGAATGGAAGCTTTCTTCTTTGAAAAGGCAATCTAAGGGGAAGAACTGGAAAACTCTAACAATGCAAGCAGTGCTGTGATTACACTCCAACATTGGGAAAAAGACAACCAAGTTAAATGGTAATCTAGCATGAGACCCGATATTAACAGTGCTTAGAAAGATGCTTAACAAATGCTAACTCATCCCTCTTCAAGACAGCCATCCATGAGGTCCTACAAAAATGGATACAGACTTTTATTCAAGATTCTTTTTGGTTCCAAAGAAAATCAGGGACCTCAACCACTTAAATATGTACAGAAGACCCAATCCAGGATGGTCTCAGTGCAATTTATCTTGCCCTAACAGCAAATAACTGGATGTGCTTAGTGGACCTCCAAGATGCTTACCTCTACATCAAGGATGTGAAATAAACATTGCCAATTATGAGCCTTGTCCTGTGGTTTCACCACAACCCTTAGGGTACTTATTAAGTGCATGGCTGTCATAGTGGCTCAACTATGCCGCCAGGGATGCAAACATTTTCCCATACCTGAATGACTAGCTCCTATCTGCTCCTACAATGGAATCTCTCACACAGACTAGGGACTATCTGCTCAGGCTGTGCTTATAACATGCATTTCTAGAATTCAAGTCTCCAATCAACCACAGGATTTCCTTGATATGTTGTCACTTAGTACAGAATCCATAGTTTCCCTCCACTGGACAGAATTCAGACTTTCAGGAGGACAGCACTAACTCTTCTTCAGGATATATCTCACCACTGCTCTGGTTCTCAGGGTTCTATGGCTAATGGTGTCATCAATGCTAATGGTTCAGTTTGCATGTTAACACATGATAATACTATAATGGCTTTTCCATGTTTAGTGGTCTCAGCTTCGGCACCCTCTCTCCAATCTCTAAACCAATCCTGATAGCAAATACTTGCAGGAAACATTTTTAGAGGTGGCTAGACTCCCCTCTTATTTAATCCAGTAGGCCCTATGCTCTGCCTCCCTTGGAGGTGGCTGCGACTATGGACCCCTCATCACAAGGGTTGGGGGCATCATAATGGGAAGATAGTCCAAAGTTTATGGTCTGCCAGCAAGGCTGACACTCACATCAATTTCCTACAGATGCAGGCAAGCCTCCTTGTGTTTCAGGAATTTCAGGACAACTCTCCTCTGGGACTGATTTCTATCCAAATGGACAATATGACAGTGATTTGTTACATCAACAAACAAGGAGGAACTAGATCCTACTAGTTATGCTGGGAAGCTATTAAGATTTGGCAACAGACGTTGGCCTTGCACCACCTTCTCAAAACAACAAACATTCTGGAAACTTTCAAGTGCCTTGTAGATAGGCTCAGCAGATCTCTTCTGATGCCTCATGAGTGGTTCCTTAATCCATCAATAGCCAAGCAATCTATGGGCCTTACCCTGCTGCAGCTCCCCCCCTCCACAACACCAAATGCAGAAGCTACTCCCAGATTTTTGAACCCAGCAATGGCTTCCTGGTCTTCTTTATGCCTTCCTGTTGTCACCTGATCCCCAGGTTCTTGCAGAAAGCAATCAAGTCCAAGGCTTCTTTCATCCTCATAGCCCCCATCCATCCAAACAGATTTGGTTTCCCCTTCTGAGGCCTCATTTCAGGGAATGCCCTGGATATTAGATCCAGAACATGATCTTCTTCCATACCCCACCGGTAAGCTTCACCTGGATCTGCACATCCTGAAACTAAATGCTTGCTTTCTCCAGTTCCAATAACTGAATCCTACCGGTTATGTCAAGAAGCAATGCATTGCACACCACCTTCTCATAGCAACAAACATTTAGCAAACTTTCAATTGCCTTGCACATAAGCTCAGCAGATCCATTCTGATGCCTCATGAGTGGTTCCTCAATCCAGCCATAGCCAGGCAGATCTTCAATCTCTGGGCCTTTCCCTTCTGTGATAGTTTTACCTTCCCCTCACAAAACCAAATGCAACAGATACTCAGAGATGGTCTAACCTAGCAATGGCCTCCTGGTCTTCCTTATTCCTTCCCACTGTCACCCAATTCCCAGTTTCTTACAGAAAGCAATCAAGTCCAAGGCCTCTGTCATCCTCATAACCCTCATCTGGTGCAGACACATTTGGTTTCCCCTTCTGAGGCCTCATTTCAGGGAATGACCTCTGGATATTAGATTCAGAACAAGATCTTCTTCCATACCCCACCGGGAAGCCTCACCAGATTCTGCACATCCTAAAACTAACTGCTTGCTTTCTCCAGTTCAAGTAATGGCAAATCATGCATTCCTCTCTTCTGAGGTGATCGGGATCTTATGAGCCTCTCAGAAAGACTCTTACTTGTAGAATTCACCAGTGAAAGTGGAAATGTTTCATCTTATGTGCCTCTTCTCAAAATGCTGTTCTCTTCTCAGCCACTATTCCATCTTCAGTTTTTTAGTCTATACATTTAATTCTGGCTCTTATTTATTTACTTATTTATTTATTCTCAAGGTAAAATTGCAGCTGGCAGCTTTCTTTAATTTTCATGTGGGGCATCAGAAACATTCCCTTGCCTCACATAAGATTTGTAAGGCTTTTCAAAAACAACTATTTTTACTCAGACCCCAGGCAGAAAACCTGGTCCCCTTGGGGTTTAAATTTTGTGCAATCAGTGTTGAAAAGCTATTGGTTGGGCTGGCTTCATCCATGCCATTAAAGTTACTGTCTTGGAAAGTGCTGTTTTTGTTAGCCATCACTTCTGCTAGAAAAGTTTCTGAACTTCAGGCAATGTCTCCATTGGTGCCTTATTTGTTTTTTCACAAAGTCCAAGTGTCACTCCATATCAACTTATCCTTTCTTCCTATAGTAGCTTCAGAAATGAACATAATGCCATCCATACACTTTATTCTGTACACCTTCAATGTCTGTAATCAACTGCGTTTCCACCTTCACAAAACCACAGCTTTTCTTAAGGAACCACGGCTTTTTGTCTCATTGGCAGTAAACAAGCTAGACAGAAATGTTTCCAAAGTAACGGTTTTCAAATTGCATTGTTTATGTCTATGCCTCTCACAACTGTCCTCTGCAGAGTAAACAAGGTTCATTCTAACTGGTCAGTGGTAACTTCTAGCTCTGTTTTAGGCGTTCTTTAGTAGATGAAATCTGCACAGGTGTCACTTGGTCCTCCATGCACACTTTTGTTAAGCATTACAAACTGGATTCCATTTCTAGAGCTAGAGCATTCTTTGGCATCTCTGTCTTCAAGGGTCTCCAGTTATGATGCCACCCTGGAGTTCAAGTCAGTTGGAATTTTGACTCTCAGGTCAGATTGAACAGGCTTAATAGGTTCATTGCTTCAAAGTTAAATACTAGGTTAGCTGTCCTCCTGGGCTATTTTAAGCACAGCCAAATTCCCAAAGGTGAGAATCAAACACTGTATCATCTGTCTGTGAGGTAAACACCTTCGCCATTATGCCAACCCTGGAGTATGAATGGGATAGATAGGATATGAAATTTATGTACTTACCATAACACGAGATCCTTTCAGTGGATGTTTGTTCGATATGACCACCCTCCCTCTACCCCCACCCTCCTTTTTCCTTGTACACGTACAACCTGAAGGATAATCCCAGTAAACAAATGTAAAATAAATAAATAAAATAAAATACATACATACATACACACATATATACACACACACACACACACACACACACGCATGCACACACACACGCATGCACACACACACGCATGCACACACACAAACACAGAGATAGATAGATGCACATTATATGTAGGTATTGAATAACAAGGCACCAAACTCAATTTGAGGTAACTCTGGCCACTAACACATGACAAGAGGTAAAATATTAAAGAGTATTGTTCTAATAAAACCTTCTGAGTTTCCAGTTGTGTTGCGGGCTTCCTTTTGTGGTTGTTTGGGCAATATTTTACGTTTACCAGTGACTTACTATTGCCTTCATCATCTTTTTTGGCAAAATATTAAAGAGGCTCGTGGCTGCAGCAAATGTTGCCAAGTAAGATCCAACAAGCGTCTCAAGGACCAATTTAGAGTGGCTAATTTAGGTGCCTCTATCCTCTAATTTAGAGTATTAAACTTAATCATAAATTCTTTATGTTTGTTATCAGAGATGGAATGAAAAACGTGCACTGACTACACTGACTATATACAGAAAGAATGAACAATTTTAAAGCTTATATAATAAGCATGAGACAAAATCACACAGTCATAGTTTTGAGCACCATGTTAGGTGAATATACTTATGTCTGGCAATTGCTGCAGAGGGTTAAGGCTGGGAATTCTAGCTCCTTAGGTACAGGTCTAATTCCCAAAGTCCTCAGTTGCCTACTGTGTGATCTTTAGCAAGTCACTTAACCAGACATTCCTCCCCAATTGTCCCTGAAAATTGACTGTGTGTCCAGTGGGCCTACTTGGTTAATGTGTATTATCATCATCAATTATTTTTATGATTGTTATTACGTTGGCAATATTCATTTAAACTGTTCATTAACTTTGGCTTTCCATATAATTTATAACATTAAGAAGAATGCTATATTATGATTCCATGTCATATTTTAAAACATGAGCTATAAAAAGTAAAGCAAACCAGGATGACTCCATTACCGCATTAGCTACAGAACCATTGGCAAATGCAATTAGAGAAACTGGCAACACTAAATACACGATTCAGATGGCAAATTAAAACAAAAATCTTAATATCTGCAGATGACATTTTATTAACTTGGATGGAAACTAAAAAAAAATCTTTGGATTCTATATTAAAGGAAAATATTGAAATGTCTGCTGCCAAATTCAATGAAAACAGAAGCTCCACTATGCTATGGAAAATAAATTTTGATTCAGGCAATAATTTTGACTACAACTGGACTATTCAATTATATATATATATATATATATATATATATATATATATATATATATATATATATAAATATAATATTTCAAAAAAATGTTATCACGTAATTTAAACAGTACATGGCAAACAAATCATGATACTATTAGTCAAAGCTTCAGTTCAATGATCTCTGCATGGAATATTTTCCACTCTTGATGATACAGTAAATCAGTGGCGGCTGGTGACTTCAAATCACAGGGGGGCTGCAGGAGACGCTGAATGGGTGGGGTCAAAGGGAAGGGGTGTGGTCAACCATAAAGGAGAGGAGCTATGCACAAAACCACAAAAAACTAACTTTAATTAAATACGCTGCCCTGGGTGGCAAACCATCATTATGAAAGTCCAATCAAGACAAAAATAAGTGTAGAAGAATAAAAATATTTCAATGCATTGGCTGCATGACAGCTTACTTATTATCTAGATGGAAACAAAAGGTTGTGAGGCATGAAAAAATAAATTACTTTTTAAATACATTACTGGAATGCCAGTCAAAATCAGGTATAAGAAAAACCAGAAGCACTCAACTCAAACCACTTCTCCTTGCACTGTAGTTCTAATTATAATATATTCAGCTTTATTAAAGTACCAAGTAACATGCTGAAAGTAGAAATCTATGTGATGCCCCCACTTGTAAAAATGTTTCTTATCCAAAAAAGACCTGCTGCCTGACAACTTGTTTCATGTGGAAAACATGATAAAAGTAAAAAATGAAAAGCAAACAAGAAACAAGCTCAAGATACATTGCTTAAAGGATTACTGTACAGGTTATGGACCACACATGATTGGCATTCTGTTTAGTTTACGGGTAAAGTCTGTAGAGATGACTGGAAGTCTCCAACAAGTGTAATGAGCTTTTTAAAATAATGGAATCCTGTCCTTTAATACCCAAGGCTTATACATTATCTAGTCAAGTATTCTCTGCATGGCAACAACAGAAAGGCTTTCAATGTTGGCAATTCTTTAACAGTATGCTTATTAAAGCTTACTTGCATCTTATGATGTCAGACAAGCTTACCTTATGGTCATTAAAGCATTGCTACTTAAACACAGAGCAACAGGCATAAATCTGAGTAATAAGCATAAATCAACAGTACAAAAATATGACAGAAACCAGACCATTCTGCAAAATCAAGGACAGATGAAAAGCCACTGTAGTACTTATGCAGTGTGTCCTCCCCATCCAAGGCAGATACAAAGTACAGTTTTGTACCTACCATAAATGTAGATGTTCGAGGATCCACATTGCTGCAGTCCTAACCATTGGGTAGTCCGCTGTCCAGTCGGCCCGAATACCAAAGTATATGGCTGACGTCGGTCAAGGCGCATTAGACTGATGTCAGGACGTCAGGGTACTAATGCGCATGACCGACGTCATATCCTCAGTCTTTTCTTGCCCCAGATGTCAGAAGACCCTAAAAAGACAAGGCCCAAACCAAAACACCAAAAAGCCCTGCACCAAACATATATACAATATATACAAATGTACAAGAATATATATACTAGCCCACCACCACCCCTAAACACAGAGGGAAGGAGGGAGGTAAATTGGACTGCAGCAATGTGGATCCTCGAACATCTACATTTATGGTAGGTACAAAACTGTACTATGTTCTTCATTCCACATTGCTGCAGTCCTAACCATTGGGTAGAATCCCAAAGCAGAGGTAAGGGAGGCTGGCAAATCATAAGGAAGCAGGAGCTGTCAACATGCCTTGCAAAATAGCTGTGGCAAAACCAGCCCTAGATTTAGAGTAGAGAGGAAGGTGGTAATGCTTAGAGAAAGTATGCACTGAACTCCAAGTAGCTGCCTCCAAAATATCCTTAGTTGCCACCCCCTTAGAAATGCTGTTGAGTGGCAGTAGCCCTAGTGGAATGAGGCCTAATCCCAGCTGGAATCTCCTTGCCATGATGGGAGTAACAAAATGAAAATGCAAAACCCAATCCACTTAGAAATAGTTTGCTTAGACACAGGCTTGCCCTGAGAACTCAAAGCAAAAGAAACAAACAACTGCTGAGACTGCCTGAAATCCTTAGTCCTGCTTAAATAATAGCATGACTGCCTATGTACATCTAAAGTGTGCAAAATCTTTTCCCCCTTATTTTGGGGATCTGCATAGAAAGTAGGCAAATGAATAGTTTGGTTTAAAGCCACACTAGAAACCACCTTAGGCATAAAGGAAGGATTAGTACGTAATGATACCCTATCCTTATGGAAAATCAAAAAGGGCTCTACTGCCATAAGGGCCTGCAACTCAGAAACCCTTCTTGCAGAAGTAATAGCCAACAAAAGCAGTCTTCCATGACAAGTATTTTAATTCAGCAGTAGCCGCAGGCTCAAAAGGTTGTAAGTAAGTTTTCCAACACAAAATTGAGATCCCAAGCAGGAGTAGGAGCTCACGTGGGGTCTTATATTCTTTGCCCCTCTAAGAAACTGCTTGAATAAAGGATCACGAAAACAATGGTGGGTCACAATCATAGTGAGCTGAAATTGCTGCAGCATGAATCTTAATGGAAGAGAAGGACAAACCTTTGTCCAATAACTCAGTAAGATATTGAAGAGCCACACTCAAATTAGGCTCAGAAATCTCCAAATTCTTTGCTGCACTCCAAAATAAAAATCTCTTCCATTTTTCGTACACTTTCCTTGTACTAGGTCTTCTAGCTTCCATAATCACATTTAAAACTTGTTGAGGAAGTTGAGACCTGCTGTGTTTCAACACAGAATATGCCAGGCTGTTAGATGAAGAGAGTGAAGCTTGACATTGAGCAGGTGACCGTCCTTCTGAGATAACAGATGTGGAATCAAGGTAAAGGCCATGGAGGCTTCCTTACCAGACTCCTTAGGAGTGGGTACCAGTGTTGCCGAGGCCAATCTGGAGCTATTAAAATCATCCTTGGCTTGTCTTGTCTGACCTTTAGGAGCACCTTTGGAAGAAGAGGCAGAGGTGGAAAGGCATACACATGAAGATTTTTCCAACTGAAAGAAAGAGCATCCACTTTCCAAGCTGTGTGATGAAACCCTTTGTGCAAAACTTTGGCAGCTGGTGGTTTAGTGGAGAAGCGAACAGATCTATGTCTGGAGTTCCCCATGACACTGTCAATTTCTGAAATACATGAAGATCCAGTTTCCACTCGTGGGGATCCATGATTTGTCTGCTTAACACATCTGCTAAGGAGTTCTGTGCTCCCGGCAGAAACCTTGCCTGAAGAGTTAGTTGCAAGCTGAGCGCAGTCTCCCATAAAATCATTGCTTGCCTGCATAGAGGATAAGAATGTGTTCCCCTTGTTTGTTGATGTACCACATGACAGTTGTGTTGTCTGTTAGAATCAACACCTGCCCTGGAAGAAGTAACTCCTTGAAAGCCATTAATGCAAACTGGACTGCTAACATCTCCTTCATGTTGATATGTAGATGCTGTAGTCTGGCAGGCCACTTGTCTTGTATCCACTTTCCATTTAGATGAGCTCCCAAGCAATGTCCGAGGCATCTGTCGTTAAAATCTGACTCGCCTCTGGCGGTCACAGAGAGTCCCTTGTTTAGGTGACATTCCTGAGCCCACCACAAAAATTCTTTTTGAATGCAAGGTATTATTTGAATGACAGTGTCCAAATCCTGGCAGTGCTGTGTCCATACATTTTGAGATACCATTGCAGCTTCCTCATATGCAGTTTGGCATTGGGAAGCATCAGAATACAAGATGCCATGAACCCTAAGGCTTGAAGGACTGTCCTTGCAGTCAGCCCGGACTGAAGAGATAGTTGATGGAAGTAACTGGAAAGATTCTTTTGTTTGTCCGGGTTAAAAGGCCATCTGGGCTGCTGTATTCAGTCTCACACCCAGAAAGCACATGTCTTGAGAGGGTACTAGACTGGACTTTATTTCGTTCACAGAATACCCTAGGCATCTTAGCACTGCTATAACATATTCCAGATGCTGTAGAAGGTCTTCCTTTTCTTGAGCCAGAATCAGGCAGTCGTCCAAGTAAGGATAGATTTGAATTCCTTTTAGCCTGAAGTAAGCTATCACTGGAGCCAGAACCTTTGTGAATACTCTGGGCGCAGTAGATAAGCCAAAGGGCAATGCAGAGAACTGATAATGAGAATTTCCAGCTCGAAACGCAGATACTTCCTGCAACTTAGTCTTATAGGCACATGAAGGTAAGCTTCCTTGAGATCTAAAGTTACCATCCAGTGATCTTTGCCCAGCAGAGGTAAAAGCTGTTGTAACGTCAACATTTTTTGGGGAACCTTTTGGGGAAAAAAATTGCATTGTTTATGTCTATGTGCCTCTCACAACTGTCCTCTGCAGAGTAAACAAGGTTCATTCTACCTGGTCAGTGGTAACTTCTAGCCTGTTTTAGGCGCTCTTTAGTAGATGAAATCTGCACAGGTGTCACTTGGTCCTCCATGCACACTTTTGTTAAGCATTACAAACTGATTCCATTTCTAGAGCTAGAGCATTCTTTGGCATCTCTGTCTTCAAGGGTCTCCAGTTATGATGCCACCCTGGAGTTCAAGTCAGTTGGAATTTTGACTCTCAGGTCAGATTGAACAGGCTTAATAGGTTCATTGCTTCAAAGTTAAATACTAGGTTAGCTGTCCTCCTGGGCTATTTTAAGCACAGCCAAATTCCCAAAGGTGAGAATCAAACACTGTATCATCTGTCTGTGAGGTAAACACCTTCGCCATTATGCCAACCCTGGAGTATGAATGGGATAGATAGGATATGAAATTTATGTACTTACCATAACACGAGATCCTTTCAGTGGATGTTTGTTCAATATGACCACCCTCCCTCTACCCCCACCCTCCTTTTTCCTTGTACACATACAACCTGAAGGATAATCCCAGTAAACAAATGTAAAATAAATAAATAAAATAAAATACATACACACACACACACACACACACGCACGCACGCACGCACGCACGCACACACGCACACACGCATGCACACACACACACGCATGCACACACACACACGCATGCACACACACACACGCATGCACACACACACACGCATGCACACACACACACGCATGCACACACACACGCATGCACACACACACACGCATGCACACACACACGCATGCACACACACACGCATGCACACACACACACACGCATGCACACACACAAACACAGAGATAGATAGATGCACATTATATGTAGGTATTGAATAACAAGGCACCAAACTCAATTTGAGGTAACTCTGGCCACTAACGCATGACAAGAGGTAAAATATTAAAGAGTATTGTTCTAATAAATCCTTCTGAGTTTCCAGTTGTGTTGCGGGCTTCCTTTTGTGGTTGTTTGGGCAATATTTTACGTTTACCAGTGACTTACTATTGCCTTCATCATCTTTTTTGGCAAAATATTAAAGAGGCTCGTGGCTGCAGCAAATGTTGCCAAGTAAGATCCAACAAGCGTCTCAAGGACCGATTTAGAGTGGCTAATTTAGGTGCCTCTATCCTCTAATTTAGAGTATTAAACTTAATCATAAATTCTTTATGTTTGTTATCAGAGATGGAATGAGAAACGTGCACTGACTACACTGACTATATACAGAAAGAATGAACAATTTTAAAGCTTATATAATAAGCATGAGACTCAATCACACAGTCATAGTTTTGAGCACCATGTTAGGTGAATATACTTATGTCTGGCAATTGCTGCAGAGGGTTAAGGCTGGGAATTTTAGCTCCTTAGGTACAGGTCTAATTCCCAAAGTCCTCAGTTGCCTACTGTGTGATCTTTAGCAAGTCACTTAACCAGACATTCCTCCCCAATTGTCCCTGAAAATTGACTGTGTGTCCAGTGGGCCTACTTGGTTAATGTGTATTATCATCATCAATTATTTTTATGATTGTTATTAAGTTGGCAATATTCATTTAAACTGTTCATTAACTTTGGCTTTCCATATAATTTATAACATTAAGAAGAATGCTATATTATGATTCCATGTCATATTTTAAAACATGAGCTATAAAAGTAAAGCAAACCAGGATGACTCCATTACCGCATTAGCTACAGAACCATTGGCAAATGCAATTAGAGAAACTGGCAACACTAAATACACGATTCAGATGGCAAATTAAAACAAAAAATCTTAATATCTGCAGATGACATTTTATTAACTTGGATGGAAACTAAAAAATCTTTGATTCTATATTAAAGGAAAATATTGAAATGTCTGCTGCCAAATTCAATGAAAACAGAAGCTCCACTATGCTATGGAAAATAAATTTTGATTCAGGCAATAATTTTGACTACAACTGGACTATTCAATTATATATATATATATATATATATATATATATATATATATATATATATATATATATAAATATAATATTTAAAAAATGTTATCACGTAATTTAAACAGTACATGGCAAACAAATCATGATACTATTAGTCAAAGCTTCAGTTCAATGATCTCTGCATGGAATATTTTCCACTCTTGATGATACAGTAAATCAGTGGCGGCTGGTGACTTCAAATCACAGGGGGGCTGCAGGAGACGCTGAATGGGTGGAGTCAAAGGAAGGGGTGTGGTCAACCATAAAGGAGAGGAGCTATGCACAAAACCACAAAAAACTAACTTTAATTAAATACGCTGCCCTGGGTGGCAAACCATCATTATGAAAGTCCAATCAAGACAAAAATAAGTGTAGAAGAATAAAAATATTTCAATGCATTGGCTGCATGACAGCTTACTTATTATCTAGATGGAAACAAAAGGTTGTGAGGCATGAAAAAATAAATTACTTTTTAAATACATTACTGGAATGCCAGTCAAAATCAGGTATAAGAAAACCAGAAGCACTCAACTCAAACCACTTCTCCTTGCACTGTAGTTCTAATTATAATATATTCAGCTTTATTAAAGTACCAAGTAACATGCTGAAAGTAGAAATCTATGTGATACACCCACTTGAAAAAATGTTTATTATCCAATAATGACCTGCTGCCTGACAACTTGTTTCATGTGGAAAACATGATAAAAGTAAAAAATGAAAAGCAAACAAGAAACAAGCTCAAGATACATTGCTTAAAGGATTACTGTACAGGTTATGGACCACATGATTGGCATTCTGTTTAGTTTACGGGTAAAGTCTGTAGAGATGACTGGAAGTCTCCAACAAGTGTAATGAGCTTTTTAAAATAATGGAATCCTGTCCTTTAATACCCAAGGCTTATACATTATCTAGTCAAGTATTCTCTGCATGGCAACAACAGAAAGGCTTTCAATGTTGGCAATTCTTTAACAGTATGCTTATTAAAGCTTACTTGCATCTTATGATGTCAGACAAGCTTACCTTATGGTCATTAAAGCATTGCTACTTAAACACAGAGCAACAGGCACTTTGAGTAATACGCACAAATCTGAGTAATAAGCATAAATCAACAGTACAAAAATATGACAGAAACCAGACCATTCTGTAAAATCAAGGACAGATGAAAAGCCACTGTAGTACTTATGCAGTGTGTCCTCCCCATCCAAGGTAGATACAACTACTCCTTGCCTTGCTTGGACACATCCAGAGTCACTACATGGGGGAGTGGGGTGCAACAAGCATGTCACAATTTGAAATCTCTCTGGCTGACTGTGATGGCCCTGACACATTTGTCATACCTCTCAACCTCAAGAGCAAGAAATCTGGACAAAGCCATACACAGAAGTGGGACAAAGGCCCAACAATAAGGACAATTTTTAAATATTGCTCTAATAAACTTAGAAAGATAATAGAATAGGTCTTGCATTAGTATGAATTTTCTGAAGGGTATAAAATCTGAAACTCAAATGTCTGTCATTTTCTAACTTCAGTCTTTAGTGATTTGTCACTAATTTGCCAAAAACACAATTTTATGAAAATGGACCAAAATGTGATGCAAAAATATAAAATAGACACACAATACAGCTGCTACCTGTCAAAGAAGGGACACTTTAATATTAGTACTGCTACCTTGAGCAGCTGACAAAATAAAATAATCTACATGCATTTCAAGTAATCTATAACTTTGATTATTACAGTTATTTCTTAATTGTAAACCCTCCATGTTTTCTTCCAAAATTGCTATTTTGCGGAGGGATTATTAGGGGGAAGAACAACATTTTGAGCCAAAAATTGGGGACAGTTGAGAGGTTGGCTATGCCTAATTCTATAAAGCAATTTATTTGCATGTATCTCTCAACCTGTTAATGCAGTAAATCTGAACAAGGCCAAATATATTGGGGGCACATATAAACAGTACTAAAAATTGCTCTTGTATAAATTGAGACAGTTGATAGAACAGCTCTTACTTTAACATGCATTTTTCTGAAGGTTATGAAGTCTGAAACTTATTTAGTGACTTCTGGCAAATCATTTAGGAATTAAAACTACAAATTTTATGAACAACACACCAAAAATAAGAAGCAAAAATCTATTAATTCTTTGAAAATCTGGACAGTTGGGAGGTATAGTTCAGCTGGGCCTGTCTGAGTTTGCTGCCCCCCCCCCCCCGACAAAATAATGGTTGAATGGAGCCTCTGCAGCCATTCCAATGAACCATTACTTGGCTATTTCACTCCATTTACCATAAACACTAATGTGCATACTGCTTTACTTCTGTGATGAGTTGGACTTCATTTGAAAGTTTTATTTTGTATTTTACAGTACAAACACTAAGTCATCTGTTAAACAAAGCAATGCAGTCTCACAATGAAAACTTAGCATTAAAACTTCTCTGCCCTTGAAACTCACATTCATTGAAACAGCATTGAAACCCACATTCAAAGTAAATACATTTTGCCAGTGGCAGATAAAGATTAATTTTGGGCTGTTTTCGAATCATAGGCCCCTTGCATATAAAACATACATGTGCTCTTTGATACACCTTCCTCATTGTACTAAAATTATATTCCCTGTACAATGCAGTACACTTGTTAGAGGGTGTTTTAAATTTGTTTTGAACATTTTTCCAGTAAGCAATGAAACAAACCATATGCACCCATAATGGCAAAACTGCCCAGTTGAGAACATTTGTCATAAAAAAGTCTACTCAGACTTCCACAGTCCACCATTATTAGTAAATATACACAATTCTACAGTCCACCATTATTAGTAAATATGCACAATTCTACAGTCCACCATTATCAGTAAATATGCACAATTCTACAGTGCACCTTTATCAGTAAATATGCACAATTCTACAGTCCATTATCAGTAAATATGCACAATCTCTGAAGTAAGTCATCTAAATAATTCCACATTAAAGAAATCTGTAACTAATGAAGCAGTTGCTGCTAGCAATCACCTTTATATTTCATGGTTTCATCGAAAAATAAAGTGTCTGTTGCCCTCAGGAATAAATTGCCTATATATAACATTAGAAAAATGATAAGCTAGTAATAATATTGCAAGAGGAAATGGATGGCAAACTGATAACAAACTCATAGTTAGTATCTTCACCAAGGAGAACATTCTCAGTACGGCAGCATCCACCCCTTGTGGGAGTAGAACCCACAGCCTTCTGCATCAAAAGCAAGTACACAACCTGTTGTGCTATAGTATTCACTAGGCAAAGCACTAAACTTCGATTCCCCTGCAGCTCTCAGCTCCTTGTAAAATCTACTCAATACTCAACTGCATCTCAACTGCAGCTCAAGAAAACTGGAAAAGCCAAAATGTATTGGGTCAAAAGCCCAAAACCAGGGACACATTAAACATTGCTTGTATAATCTTGAAAGTTGCTAGAATAAAATGTTGTGTTGCCACCATATATTTTACTGCCAAGGTCCCTGAGCAAAAACAGTCAGAGTAACATACCACTACCACATCAGCTGCTTTGTAAAAGAGAGGAAGACTGAAACTTAAATGGCTATCATTTAGTGAATTCAGTTCTCACCATAGCTGTCAACCTCTCAGTACAAAACACCTGGACAAACCCAGTAATGAGGGAATACAGCCCTCAAACATATTCAGTGAATTCAGTTCTTGCCATAGCTGTCAACCTTAGCACAAAAACCTAGACACAGCCAATAATGGGGGAATACAGTCCCAAAAATAGGGACAAATTTAAAATATTCATCTTATAAACTTAGAAAATTGCTAGAAAAAATGGTTGCGCTACTATGTATTCTGAAGAACATGAAGTTTGAAATTCAAATGCCGGTCAATGTTACTGGACAGAACAAAACAATTTTCAGCAGAGACGAGGGATTAATACTGCAGACACGTCTTTGTAAAATGGCAGGGCACCAGAGCAAATCCACACAAACACAGGCAGGAGATGCAGACTCCACACAGAAGCCACCCCAACCAAGAATCAAACCAGCAGAACAAAACAACTTTCACCAGAGACGCAGGGATTAATACTGCAGTCACGCTTTCGTAAACTGGCAGGGCACCAGAGCAAATCCACACAAAGACAGGGAGGAGATGCAGACTCCCACAGAAGCCACCCCAACCAAGAATCAAACCAGAAAACCTATAGCTGTGAGGCAACAATACTGCCACTGCACCATCAAATCTGCAAGGAATTAAACATTCAGAAACCTGAAGTCTGAAATTCAAATGCCTGTCAATTTTACTGCGGACAGAACAAAAGCAATTTTCAGCAGAGACGCAGGGATTAATACTGCAGACACGTCTTTGTAAAATGGCAGGGCACCAGAGCAAATCCACACAAACACAGGGAGGAGATGCAGACTCCACACAGAAGCCACCCCAACCAAGAATCAAACCAGAAAACCTATAGCTGTGAGGCAACAATACTACCACTGCACCATCAAATCTGCAAGGAATTAAGCATTCAGAAACTTGAAGTCTGAAATTCAAATGCCTGTCAATTTTATTTAACATTTATTAATCAGGACAGTCTGACTTCGAACAAAAAAACAATTTTCAGCAGAGGCCCAGGAAGACATAATGCAGACATGTCTTTGTAACATGGGAGGACACAAAAGCAAACCCACACAAACACAGGGAGAAGATACGGACCCCACAAAGAAGGAACCCCAGCCAAGAATCAAACCTGAGAACCTGCAGCTGTGAAGCAACAATGCTACTACTACACCATCAAATATCAAGCATTGCAACATTTACAAACCACAGATATTATGAGGAACAGATCAGATCAAATATGAGGCAAAAATCTGCAATTTTTTTACAAATGGTGGTGGGTAGGGAACTCAAGTCTTTAACACCTGCATACAGGGTACAGGGTTCAAGCCTGAGGTATTCCCTACCACACCACCTGGGGCATTTTCACACACACACACACACACACACACACACACACACACACACACCTCCAGTTCAAAGCACTAAGATATCCAACACACACCTCCAGTTCAAAGCACTAAGATATCCAACACACACCTCCAGTTCAAAGCACTAAGATATCCAACACACACCTCCAGTTCAAAGCACTAAAATATCCAACACACACCTCCAGTTCAAAGCACTAAATTATCCAGCTAACACACACAGTATAAAGTAAAATGCACCATACACTTACCAGTCTGTTCTCCATACCATATCCTGCCCGCGCAATACTTACAAAGACCCGCGAGATCCCAAGTAAAGCTCCTTCCCGACGAGATCCCAAGTAAAAGCTCCCTCCCGACGACGAGACTGTTCTGACTGCTGCTGTTGCAGTCCGGACCCGACATATAATCCCAGCGAGTCCGTGCACTTTAAAAGTGCACAGACGTCTCCTTGTGTCCCTCTATGGGGACTGCCGGACTGCCTTGAGCATGCGCATAGACCGACAGTAGTCGGGACTACTGCGCATGCGCGAAGTCCACGAAATTTTAAAAATATTTTTTGTTTTGTTTTTCTTTTCTAATTTTTATTTTGAGGGGGCTGCAGTCCGGCAGCCCGATGCCACGAGCCGCCCCTGCAGTAAATTAAAATATCGCCCAACTATTTTACATAATTCAAACTATCTCCTGAAAAATCACACATAAGCAATGTAATTGCAATATTTACCTCATTTTTTGGCATCCAAATTAACCAGGGATTGCATAAAAATATGAGAACAAGGGATAATGAGGATATGCTTGATACAGAAACTTATGTAGTGGCTTCAGTACTAAAGTTATAATATAATGGGGCGATATTTCTTACAAAAAGAAATGAAAACAACTACATTTTTGTCATACTTTGTCCCCACCAACTACTGATCACCACTCCCCTAGCTGGTCAACTGACCAATGTATTCCTCATCACTGGCTAAGTATTGACTGGGAGGAGCAATCCTTAAGGCAACCATTGGGGTGGTTCATGATTTTCTGCTTTACCTACCCCACACAAGCTCAGCTATGCAAGGGGGGGGGTGGGCAATGGGCTAACTATGCTGGACATTCCCACACTTCTGCATGGGACATGCCAACAAGCATCCCCACCAAGCAACTTTGAAGCACTGGAGATGGCTTCTCATATCTCCACTGGAGAAATCACACCTCCCTGTGTACTAGTTTTCTCTCCACTCCAGGAGAGGCGAGCAGGTGAAGCCCCCTTCACTCCTCTCCCTCCCTAACTGGTTCTTTCAGTACTGGGGCTGTTAAATGAAACACAGTTGCCAGAGTCACAGTCAGGACTTCAGCCTTTTGTGGTCAGGAAACTTGCTGGAAACAACTATATTTAAATCCATGTAATAATAAAAAAAACCCCTAAAAATATTAAACACAATTTTAAAATAATTCATAATAAAATGAGGCTGATGATTATTAACTATCTATAATATAACTTTCATACTTCAACACATTCTAGTTATACTAATCATATTTTTATTTATAAAAAATAATGTAAAAATCCATTTTTAGACAAGTATTTCCTTTTTGTGCAATAAAAGGAGTTATTGATGTTTCCAAAGCAGATAGCTGAAATGGAAAAGAAAAAAAAATTCTGTATTAGTTTAACTGTTTAGACAATGTTGAAGTGAAAATAATGAATGATACTATAACTAAACCTACTTTAGTATCTGAGGACTAGTTACCTATACAAATTGAGAGAATGTTTAACACAAAATTATAAAATATTTTTTTAAGTGAATGTAAAATAAAAAAAAAAAATCACAGATTATATATATTTTAAGAGGTTCTCCGGTTCGATCCTTGGCTGGGGTGCCTTCTGTGCGGAGTCTGCATGTCCTCCCTGTGATCGCGTGGGTTTCTTCTGGGTGCTCCGGTTTCCTCCCACATCCCAAAGACATGCTGTAGGTGGATTGGATACACTAAATTGGCCATAGGTGTGAGTGTGTGCCTTCCGTGGAAGGTTAGGTGCCGGGCTGGCAACTTGGCATCGTAAAACTCCACTGCCAATCATGAGCAGACAGGTGATCAGCTGTGGCGAACCCTAATCGGGAAAAGCCGAAAGAAGAAGATATATCTTTAATTTTATGTAATACAGCCATGTCTAAATATATCTTTTATGACACCTTTATTAGGTCAGAATATACTACAATGAACAAATGTTACTCTCAGTGGTACTTTGATAACACACAGAAGTAACCAAAAATACAGCTTTTATTCAGCTCAAAAGTTGCTTTATGCTAGCATATGTTGAAAAAATATATATAGTCTCACCAACAAAAAATATCCATACATAGATTTCTCTACCATTCAAGCAAAACTTCTAACTTCTGGTCCAGGAACCAAATGGATGTGTTCATATGTACAGCACCCCACTCCAGTCCCATGAGTGCACTGTCTCTCTACAGCTTTCCACTTCTACTGCTCCTTTGTTTATTGCTTTTCCATTCACTCTTTAACAACTTCTAATTGGTTCTTGTAGTTATTCTGCATTATTCTATATCCTACTAATTATCCCTTTTTAAACAGCTTTTGTTCTAGACTCAGAATCTAAAAACTCTACCAGAGCTTGTTTTTTCCTTTAGCACTTCCCTATCCCTTTATTTTATTTATTTTTTTTATTTTACATTTGTTGACCGTGCTGGTCTAGCTGGATACATGTCCATTTTCAGTAGAGGCCCGGGGAGAAAAGCTCCACATAGAGATACATAATAATACAATTACATAAAAGAAGTTATACAGTGTTAAGAAAAAATATTTAGGAAATGTAAAATAGTACAGTGGAAAAAAAAATCGAAACCCCCCCCCCCCTTTTTTTTTTATGGTATTCCAGCTCATAGGTTACAGTGATAATTTATGCAAAAATGCTTAGAATTAGTGTACGTAGGATAGATTGTAAATATTACATATGAAGACATGAAGGAAGGGAGGGAATGAGTTAGGGGGAGAAGAAATTAGCCAGGGTTAGTGCAGGTGCATAGCCAGTGATTATTGAGATGTGATTTTAGATGTTTTTTAAAAAGTAGGAGAGAAGTCTGAGCTGTGATTTCGGTTGGAAGTTTATTCCATAATTTTCCTACATTTTCCTTTCTCTTTGTCTATACTTGATTAGATTTGCCTCCATAGTTGTATGCTCCTGATACCTTGGTTCCTTTGTTAATTTTCTCCAATAAATTCCATCACTCTCTTGCCTATTTTCTATGTCCCTACTTGCAGTCATACCTATTGGTACAATCTCCTTTCTCCATTCTCATGAAGGATTAGTTTTTACAACACTTTCTGCTATTTTATAAATACAATATTCTGTATGGTCGCTGTTATTCGTCTTAAGGGCCTGCATCCAAAATCCTACTATTTCCTTTTATCTTGAATGCACCATTTCATTATCATTATTCCTTTCCACCTCTGCTTGTGTTATGAGCCTAAAGTACCCCTTCAGATCAGGTAATCCCAAACCACCTTGTTCATTCTAAGAGGGAGAAACAATTTATCCCACTTAACTCTTGCCCTCTTTCCCAACCAAACAAATTGTTTCAATTTTATTTTCAACAGTTATGATATAAAAAAACTCTGACTGATAAGAATATGCCTGATCTCTGTATAAAATAAAAGGGGGCAGAAACACCTGCACAGTTTGCATCTTACTATATTAATTCATAGTCAAGAGCTTTAAACTTCTCACTAAATATTTAATCTTAGCATGTCCCCATAAATATGGCCATTGCTGAATTATTTCATGCGTGGTATCAGGAGCATATAACTATGCAGTCTACTGCTATAGCCTTTGTTTTATCTTTATTTTATATCTTGAAAAGTATTGAAACTGTCTCAGTATGTTCCACAACACTGAAATATCCTTCTCTGATCAAGTGCAAAATATCATCTGTGAATAAAGTTAACTTTCATTTTTTTTAACCTATGAGCCCCTTATTTTCTTTGTCAATGGCTTTAAGTATAAAGTAAATAAAGGGGAAAGCGGATACCCCAGACTGGTTACTCTGTTCAGGACAGGAACCTTCCCACCTTAACTCTCTCATATATCTTACTAATTACTCTATTATTCTATTAGGGAATGCAAATGTTGCCCTATTCATAAAATCCCAGTTGATTCTTATCAAATACTCTGCATCAAGACTTGCCAATAGTCACAGTGTCTTCTTCCCTCCAGATCATAATGCTCAGGATGTTGTCAAATGTTTGCTTCCCCTGCACAAATTTACACTGATCCATATCTATCAATGCTGGTAACATACAATTTCTTTATTGTTCCTTACTATATAGACGATTACTGTTTAATTCAAAGAAAGGGTAAGTAGGTGCAAACTTGTTTTGTTATCTCTCACTTCTGTACTCTTCCCTGTTCTCACTAAGATATCAATCTTCCCAGTGAGCTTTTGTTATGTTTATACGTCTCACTTCAAGGTCTGCTACATTGGGATCATTCTCATTTTTCTTCTTTCTCTTCTTCAGGTAGAAAGTTCAACTTCTCCAACATACAGGTTCCTCCATATACAAAAGTATTCCTCTGCAAATGGCAGCTCTAAATGAAAACTATCTTCATTTTTATTTTTAACCACTCACACATATCTGTTAGCTGGATCCACCCTTTGTGAGAGTTTTCTGTTTTAAATTAACAGAAAAAGGTTTGCGACACTGACTAGATATCCAGATTTCTTACCTTTTTGTTACACTAATAAATGATTTCTTAGGTTAAATTCTCCTTTTCAATACACACTTGCTTTAAATTCCACATTTTAGGGCTCTCTGTTTCACTTTGAGTAAAAGGTTATAAATCTGCTTAGGCTATGAATTTTTTCAAACCTCCAAACTGCATATCTTTGATGTGCACCTTAAGTAAAAAGTCATCTTTCTCTTCGATCCTTCTAGTCATCACTAATCTTTACTTTGTAACACTTTCGGACTGTAATGTTTTATTGTGTAACTCCCTTCCTTCTCTTGGCCCTGTTCTTACAAGCTGCTCACTCTCAAGACATGCATCTAACTTTTCTTCATGCAACTTGGCTTCACTATCTGATGTTTCATTTATGGGATTTTCTTATTTCAACCTCGTACTCACATTGCTCTTACACTTTTATGCCGGTACCCGTGTTGTGCTTAGCTCATTACATTCCATTGTTTTTTTCAGTACTAACTCTGACATGTGGCTGTGTTAGCACATGAAGTGTTCCGATTGGTTCTCATCTCATTATTCTGACAATTCACAAAGTTATTGTTATCATATAGTCATACCCATGTTGTAGTTCCCTTAGCAACTTTTCTTTGCACTGATCTGGACTTTCTAATGGTCTGTTTGAAGTAGTGTTTGGTCTCCGATCTCCACATCATTTTCATTTTGAGGTAATACTACCATTGGCTGGTTGGTTTCTTCTTTAAGGTTATGCTTTGATGCAAGTTGCTTAAATCATTCCCTTCGTCCTGCAACTTCCACAGGGATTACTCTGGGAAAAATATTCCCCACAAGTAATATCCTGGGTTACTTCAGGTACTACTGCTACAGAATGTATTACTTTCCCCAACATGGTCTGACAGCTTACAAAATGTAGTTGGATACTTTTTGTTTCCATGAACATAAACTAACCTCTGCCTCTTGATTACTACTAAGTTTATGCTTGCACATAGAGGGAGCTGTTTTCACTAAAGGGACCATGCTGTCAGAAGCTAGTAAAACTTGTAGTTCTTTGCCATCGAAAATTATCAAGCATTTCAGTAATTTAGTCACTGCATAGTGATAGAATGCATACCCTTTACATCTACCTTATCAAATTTAATGGGTATTTCTTACTTAGTATGCTCAGAATACAGCATTTAATACCCCAAATACCAAAATTAATTCTGGAAATTTCTGTTTAATAAAGACACACATTACAAAAAAAGTGATAAAACTTAAAATCTTAAATTTCAATGGCAAACTACAACTTCCCCCACCTTTTGGAATATTTATAATTAGAAACTTTTAGAGTGACCACTTTGTACACTTGCAAAAAATGGAAACATTGCAAAACAATGTGGTAGAACGTATTCTAATAAAAAAAGCCAATACTAGAATGAAGAAAGGAGATTTTACCGATAGGGATGGCTGCAAGTAGGGGTACAGAAAACATGCAAGAGGGTGCTGGAATTTACTGGAGAAAACTGACAAAGGAACAAAGGTATCAGCAGGAAATGACTAGAGAGGGAAATGTAATGGAGTGGGATGAGGCCAAGACGATATCTGGACTGCAGGCTAGAGACTGTCTTCCCTGTTAGGGTCTGACAGAGCACTGGCAAAGAGAAAGGGATAGGGGAATCTTAAATGAAAGACCTGTTCTGGTAAAAAGAACAGAAGTTGCTGTTAAAAAATGGATAGTTAGCAGGACATATAAAGTATTGTGTGATAAATGCAAGAATCAATCAGAGGAGATTAGAAATGATTGGGAAGAGAGACTGGAAAAGGAATTTACAACAGGATAATTGGAGGAGATATGTATTGCTCCCAAGTATGCAACAAAGTCTGCAAGGTTTAAAGTCTTTGCTTGGAAGTGTCTGCATAGGTATTTTATACCCCAACCAGACTTCAAAGAATTTCTCCTCATGTAGAAACCATATGTTAAAAGTGTTATGGGGAAGAATGAGTTAACAGAATATAATGAGTTGGCAGACTTAAAAATTCCCTACAGAGCACTCTGTCAGAAATATCAGGTAAGCAAATGGCTGTGACTAAGGAAATTATTCTTTTGAGCTGGGACACAGGATCTGAATTGCCTATACATCGTAAAGCGTTTTAAGTTTAATTCTACTGGGTGCCAAAAAAAGCAATTATTAAAAAATGGAAATCAAAGTCTAAATCAATCATATTTGAAGTAAAAAAAAAAAAAAAAAAAAAACTGAAAGAGGAATCTTTGGAAAATGGAAGGCATAAATTATAAAGAAATAAACGAAAATTTTGGGAATAATATATAGGTTCATAGGTGTGTACTAGGCCAATGGCCCTGGAGCCTTTACAAGCCTAGACCATAGGATTACCCTGGCATCATGCCACCCAACCTTAGTTCCTAGTGCCTCTGTCGAGTACAGCCACTGGAGTGATCCCCGGCGTGAATTTTCTATTCCCATCCACTCATCAAGATTTCTCCTGAAGACGGCCAGTGAGGTGCTCTGCTTGACATGTATGGGAAGTCTATTCCATAGCATGGGCAGTCTCTGGGTTATGAACCTGTCCCTCCAGCATGTTCTGTTGATTGTGGTAATGAGGTTGAGGTCTATGGAGCGTGTGGTGTGGAGGGAGTGGGATTTCTTTAGATGTAGCATTTCTAACAGAGCTGGGTCAGCCATGGCTTTGTAAGTCAAGCAGAGATTGCCTCTAGGTAGGCGATATGAGACAGAGAAGGCGATATGAGACAGAGAATACTTGGAGTTTTTTGAGTCTGCCCATATAGGAGAAGTGGCCTCTCCAGTTGTTGCAAGTGTCTAGTGAGGTACATGCCAAATGGGGCATTGTACTTGATGACTGGTCTAATGAGGGAAGAGTAGAGGGAGACAACAACCTCCTTCTTCCTGGATGCAAAACCCTTAGTAGTGAGATGTGCCACATAGGACATTCTGACCACAGTGGCAATGTGGTGGTCAAAAGAGAGGTTGCTGTCAACCTGTGTTCCCAGATCTCTTATAACGCCTTCTATGTTCAGTGGACTACCATCAATGTGGTAATTCAAAAGAATCAGGTTTTTCCCAAAGGGGATGAAGACACATTTTTTGGCATTGAGTTTAAGGCCATGGTTCTGACACCAGTCGTTGGTCTCATTGAGGCCTTTCTGTAGGAAGTCAACATCACTTGGGGAGTTAATCGCTCTCAACTTGCAATCATATGCAAACTTTGTCAGCCAGAGTCCCTTTGTGTTGGCCTGGACTTCAGAGAAGTAGATAAACAGGAGAGGACCCAGGACCGAACCCTGTGGGACTTCACTCGTGACTGGTTGGCAGTCTGACTTGGAGTCAGCTACTTTCACACTGTGGGTCTTATCTGTGAGCCAGTTTGCAACCCACCTAGTGATATATGGGGTTGATTCCTAGCTTAGTAAGTTTTTCTATGATTCATGAGTGGGAAATGGTATCAAAGGCCTTGGCCAGATCAAGGTAGGCTGTATGAACCACCTTACCTTCATCCACAGCTCTGGTGACTTGACTCAAAGAAGTCGACCAAGTTGAGCAGTCATAATCTACCCTTCACAAAACCAAACTGTGTAGGATCCAAAGTTTGGAGATTCCTTATATCCTTGTTTATTAGGTCCATGATGATGCTTTCCATAGCTTTGCATATCAGACTCGTCAGGCTAATGGGGCGATAGTTCCTGGGGTCTGTAGTCACTCCTCCTTTGTGGAGAAGGATGACTGTAGCAGTGCGCCATTTGGTAGGGACAAAGCCGGAGGTGAGGTTGTGATTTAACAGGGAAACAGGTGAGGTGCCTTTTCACTCTGTAGTTCATGTAGAACACAGCCAGGGATACTGTCAGGTCCCATAGAAGCTGTATTCTTGGCCTTGGACAGTGCTGTTTTAACCTATGCAGCAGTAATACTGGGTGCCTGGCAATCTACTGGTATTGTGATTGGTCCTTTGGGGGGGGTAAAGTTAGCACTGAATCTGTCCACCAGTCTATTTGCAATATCTGTTGTCTCGGTATAGGAGGTACCATTGTGCACTAACTCAGAGCAAATCTGGGTATTGCCATGGAGATTCTTTGCATAACTATAGAAGGCCTTGTGGTTGTCTTTCCTATCTGCTGCAATTCTGTTTTCATAGCTAGCTTTAGAGGATTTGATGAGGGATCTCAACCTTTTGTTGAGGCTGATAAGGGAGTTTTTCCAGTCTTGGGACTTCACCTTATTCCGCATCAGTTTTCTCCTTCTGTTGTAGAGTTTGTTTATATCAGGGGACCACCAGATTGGCTTCCTTTTTTTTTGAGGAGAGTGTCTTAGTTCTGTTGCGTATGGCGAGATCCATGCATTTGTGTACATGTTCGTACAGTGCATTGGTGTATGATTTGGTGGTCATGCAACTATTCTCCATTTGCATGGGTGCCGTGAAGTTAGCCACCTCTGTTTTTAGGAGCCCAAAGTTAGCTTTGGAGAAGTTTTTCATGGTGGTTACCTTTGTTGGGGTGGGGGGGTGAGAGGGATTTGGATTTCCAAGGTGATTAGCTTGTGATCAGATCTAACCAGGGAGGAGTTGACTATTGGTGTAGAGCAAGAGTCGCCCATGTTAGTAATGACCAGGTCAAGGATGCTGCTACCTCTAGTGGGGGTAAGAACAAGCTGGTCCAGGGCATTGGAACGAATACATTCCAGAAAGTGTTGGGCAAGTGTATTGGTACAGGAGTAGTTTTCCCAGTTAATGGAGGGGTAGCTGAAGTCGCCCAGTATGAGATTGTTAACTTGGACCCTAATGTTCTCCAGGGCACTTAGGAATGTGGAG